>NC_047532.1:45609912-45918547 GCF_012275295.1 Melopsittacus undulatus
ATTCATCTTTTAAGTGTCAGAGGTTTTCCATACCCTGCCTTCTGCCACCAAACTATGGATTTCAGCACAGACAGCAGAATATAACTTAGTTTTCAAACAAAAAGTAGTACTATACAGATTCACAAAAATAATCTCTCCAAGCACTGATACATTTTTATTCTATTGACTCATTAAGCCACATGCCAACAGCACAGTACCTTTCCACCTTATCTCTTTCTTCAAGTATTGTTTGATCCCTGTTCCAACTCAGCACTCAATGCTCAATTTCCATTCCCACATAAGGAAGCCAGAAGTTCCTTTTTTTTGCAAAAGCATTTGCCATTTTAGTTTTCTGTCTGGTTACACAGACACTCCCCTCCCTGCCACCTACTTAAGCTCAATGTGTGCTGCTGTCCTCACTTTTTGATTTATCTAACAAAAATTGTTTTTCATTTCCAGTTCCCTAAGGTCCAAAACTTCCTGTTATCATTTGATCCCATCTCCAAATTGGGTGTGTGAGGAAATAGCCTGCTTCCAGTCCACACAGCTATATATTTATTCTAGAATGTGACTATACTGATGTAACACCAGACACATGTTTTTGTGAAGATTTTTTTCTCCTACAGCCTGATCCAAGAATTTTGGGGCCAGAGATGCACTTCAACTAGAGTTTCCAGAAAAATTCAGCATGGCAAGGGAAAGATCAGGACCCTACTTCCTCCTGCTTTCCACATTCTCTATAATCTCTTTAAATATATTTTTTTAAATGCTTTTTCTTTACATAACTGGAAGAATTTATTGGAATTCTGAGCATCTATACAATGCTCTATAAATAAAGTTATACAAGATGTTCCTTTAGAGCAAAGGAAACTCTACCCTATTAGCTGAATAAGAGATGTGGATCTGAAAACCTAGCTGGTCTCTCACAGGCAATACCAAGGAGCACTATTTACCAGATAAGAGGAATTCTACACGTAAAATCAATGAACACTCACCCTAAGCTGCCATTCCACCAAGTCTGTTCCAGTGATCATCTCTGTAACTGGGTGCTCTACTTGCAGTCTGGTATTCATCTCCATGAAGTAAAAATTATGTTGGGAATCCATAATAAATTCCACTGTTCCTGAAGTAATAAAAGGGCATTCTAAACCAAGACTTCTTCAGAATGGATACTAAACACACCTAATTTATGTCAGGACAAGACTATTATTTCCAAATCAGATACCATGAGTTTCATTAAATTCTATATAAATTATCTTAAAGAGTCACACAATTGAAATTTGAAAACAGAAGTGTTGTTTCCTAGCACATTTACACATCCTGTGCTTAATCAGTTCAAACTTAAACAGGGGAAGTTCAGATTAGACAGAACGAAGAAATTCTTTACTGTGAGGGTGGTGAGGCGCTAGAACAGGTTGCCCAAAGCAGTGATAAATGCTCCATCCCTGGCAGTGTTCAAGGCCAGGCTGGATGAAGCCTTGGATGACATGGTCTATGGTAAGGTGCCCCTGCCCATGACATCAGGGTTGGAACTAGATGGTCTTACAGTCCCTTCCAATCCTATTTTATCATTCTCTTCTACAATAAAAGATGCATTTCATTACAAGCTGTTAAAAAATGCATCAAAACTCTTTATTGTGTTTATGTATAAGACATGCAATTATTGGGAAAAATAAAATAAAATTCCAAGGAAATAAGTGAGAAAAAGTCACTAATTTTAGCAGGCTATTTTTCATTTGGGAAATAGTGTGAACTTCACAGATAGTGAGCTGTTTTTCTCTTAAAGGCTTTACTGTTTGAATATAAAGTATTTTTCTTTGTTGTTGGAAAGTGAGTGTTATGAATGTTAGTTTGATCAGAGCAAGGGAAAAATAATTTCTCTTTCATCAGGCAATCCAGCTGATTGAATTATCTGCTCTGATTTTTTTTCCTTCTATTCTTCAGCTGGCATTAGTCTTGAGCTCAGACCAGGTGTGCAAATTTAAATATGCAACTGCATCAACTTTAACCATGTGATTACTTCCTTAAACCTAAAAAAAAAAAAATAAAAAATCGGGGGATGTGTATCATACTCCAAAACACACAGATCCTATTTGCCTTAAGTCTTATAGTCTTACTAAGTTAAAAGCATACCTCTGGAGCAGCCATACCTTCACAGACTTACCTGCTCCCACATAGTTAACTGCTTTAGCTGCTTTGACAGCAGCTTCTCCAAGTCTCTTTCGAACTTCAGCATTAATTCCTGGCTGTAAATAATAATAATTATACAAAATGTTATAAATTATTGTGAATTTTGATGATATTAAACCTACTATGCATGAACGTTTTGCAGTATTTAGTATCTGTAGTGAAATCCTTATCAATAAAATCTACATATTTTTTCCCCAAGAATCATTTTGCTAAAGTAATTTTTTCATTTAGAACATTTTCTGCAGCAAAATTAAAACAGGTACTGAGATTTAGAAATAAATTAGTACCTGCTAAATAAATTTCATTAGGGTTAGCAATTATTTTAAAAATATGTAGGGACTGTAAGAACTTTCTGCTCACCCCTGGTGCCTCTTCAATGATCTTCTGATGTCTCCTTTGCACACTGCAGTCTCTTTCAAACAAGTACACTGCATTGCCATGCTGGTCACCAAATACTTGGACTTCAACATGCCTGTTCCATAATAGTAAATGTTTCAGTGAATTTCAGTAAAGCCCCAATCCTGCAACTGACTTCACCCCAACAGACTTTGAACTTGTATAGAGTCCTGTATACTTCAGTATGACTTTATAGGTTTAAATGTCTGTCCTCAGATAACCAAAAATGTAGAAATGTGGCTGATATTATGCAGGATTTCAATTGGTTTAGAGTTCCATAGGTCATCATGCTCAGTATAAAAACTGGGGAAGTTGGCTGGGAGCCTTTAATCACTGCTCAGGGACAGGCTGGACATTGGTGGTGAGCTACTGTATTGTATATCACTTGTGTTTCTTAATTTTATTCCTCTCTCACTCTCTGTCATTACTATTGTTATTACTGCTGCTGTTATAATAATTTTCATAGTATAAAATATATTATTATATTTTATATTAAATTATATACATTACATAATATACAGTAACACACATTATAATATATGCTATATAATATATAGTACATAATTATTATATATTATTAAATATATCATTATATTTTACTTTGTTTCATTTCAATTATTAAACTGGTTTTAGCTCAACCCATGAGTTTTACCTTTTCCTGATTCTCCTCCCCATCCCACAGTGGGGGAACAAGCATCTGTGTGGTACTTCTTTGCTGTTTTGGTTTGCAGGTTTTTTTTAACATGAGAAGAACTATCACAGTGTTTATACTAAAACATCTATTTCTCACCTTGGATTATCTACAAATTTCTCAATCAGCATTGCATCATCATTGAAAGACTTCTTTGCTTCTCTCTTAGCTGATTCTAGTTGGTCCAGAAACTCCTTTTCTGAGTGAGCAATTCTCATGCCCTAGAATACAGAAGAAAAGCATACCTAAATGTCTAATAATCTGATACACAATAAAAATCCTTGTTATACACAAAGAGCAAGAAATTTCAGAGTAAAATCAGCTTTAGACAGGAAATTCACTGTAAATAGTGTCTTGATGCCAAATTCTTAAATGTTATTTCTAATCACTTCTTAGGCAACATTTAAAACTGTTAGCAAAAAAAAAGTCATAGAAACCATCAAAGTAACAATTAAAGTAATCTAATTTTACACAAATCCATCAAACAACTTTTTCTGCTTATGTGAATTACCAGAGATCCCTTGAAATAAACAAAACTCTTCCAATTCATACCAGCTACTTACCTTGTGCCTCACCACACAACAAAAGGAAATGAGATTTCGTAGTGCTAGACTGACTATTAGTAATAAATTTTAAGGAAAAGCAGTTTTCTATTTTCTTTGGGTTTAGATTTGTTTTAGAATATTCTATTACAGACACTGAGACATGATAACTTTACACCATGTGATGAACAGATTAGTTTCTTTACCTTTCCTCCACCTCCACGAACAGCTTTAATCATTACTGGATATCCTATTCTTTTGGCATGTTCCTTTAGACACTCCTCTGATTGATCTTCTCCATGATAACCTTCAACAACAGGAACGCCAGCAGCAGACATTATAGCTTTGGAAGTGCTTTGACAGAACAGTTTCATGTTTAGAATGATAATATTCTTTTTTTTTCTTGCTTTAAGCTCCAAACCTGTCTATGTTTTCAGTGTTAATTCTGCTCACATAAGTAGTTCCACTGACCTCAACAGGACTAATTACACAAGTAGGTTACATTTGGATTGTAATTAATAAAATGCTTCAAATGTTTGGTTGGATGGGTTTTTCCTGCAAGCCCCTACACAAAAGCATAGTCAATTTCAGGCTTATGCTTTTTTCCTGTCTTTTGAGCTACAGGCCAAACCTAGCATTTTCAAATTACAACACTGTATCCTGCCAAAGCTATATTTAAAGTTGTACAAAGGCAAAACTCTTTTTATGATACAGGCTGGATTCATATCAGACATAAAACACCTCAGCATAACAGCTCTGGCTTCCAATCTGCATGCAAAGTTAGTTAAATTACAGAGTTAATTTACGCTCAGATTAGGAAGTGATAAAAAAATTAATTATCTAAAATTAGTATTACATAGTTCATGTGTTAGTAATCACCTAATTTCCATATTCTTGAGTTATACTTCATACCCTGGAAACATTTCTTTGACTTAAGTAACTAAGAATAAGATTCTTTGTGATGAACAAAACTTATCCCCCCATTTTAAATAAACCCCTGATAATATGGGTATTTCTCTTCCACTGTTCTTTTGACCCATACACAAATATCTGATCTGACTGCTGAACCCTTACCTATGTAACTTTGCAATGCCCCAGTTCTGGAAAACTAGAATCAGTTACATATTTAATTACAAAAATTTTAATTACCAAACAATCTTGTTTAAGTCAAAACAAAAACTGACAGAATACAACCAACAAAAACTGACATAATAAAACAATTATGGAGCAGCTGGTAATTTGTTAACAAAATAAGCTTTGGCAAACTATAAACTGCATAGCCAAGTAAAAAGCAGAAATAGATACCTCTTAATACCCATATCTCTGATAGCAGATGAAGGTGGACCTATGAAGATGATTCCTTCTCGCTTGCACAACTCTGCAAACTCTGTGTTTTCTGACAGAAAACCATAACCTGGATGAATAGCCTATAACAGAATAATGTTACCATCCTATTTTTATATGTTTACCTTAGAAAACCCTGAAACTTCCACTGAGTTTCACGAAGACAACACAAGATGGAAGCAGCACAGGCAAAAATAAAGAACTAAAGGGCATGGTAGTAACAGAATATTTAAGGTCATGATCTACTTGCCTGAGCTCCTGAGGCCTTGGCCACCTGCATTATTTTTTCTGAGGCCAAGTAACTCTGCTGTGAGGGTGCTGGACCAATGCAATATGCTTCATCTGCCTGTTATAGAAAAAATACATTTAATACAGGTTGTTTAATAGATAATGAAAAGCGAATTTAACTGAATTTCTGAGTCAAATACATTGTTTATTAGATTGCTAGCATGCAATAATTTACACCACTGTCACTCTTCATACTCAACTGGGTGAAACAGTTTCGACTTTTTCCCCAAAACCAGAGTCCTTTCTCTAACTTCCTGGCTACTCCAGCATTAGAAAGTCAAACCTTAACTCACTTCCTGTAAAGCTGTCAAGTGCTGAGACAGAGACTAGACAAAATATTCAATGATTCAAGAAAAACTTGGAAGTCACTCTACAGAGGTGAAAATAAACTGCATTAGTACATAAATCTACTTGCACATTGAACTGATCAATGAGAAATAGTGTTGTTAATGAACATCTATCAAAAATGAATATACTTCACCATTGCTACGTGCATGGAATTTCTGTCTGCTTCACTGTAAACTGCTACAGACTTCACACCCATTTTCTTTGCTGTTCGCATCACTCTGCATGCAATTTCTCCTCGGTTTGCGATAAGAATCTTTCCTATGTTGTGACCTCCTGTTTGAAAGGATGAAGCCATCTTAAAATTCAGATTTCTTTTTAATCATTTATAGCATTTATGCATTTCTTCCAATAATGAAAAAAACCCTGCTTCACCAAAAAGCATTTCCATGCTAGTCTTTAAGGTTTATCCTTAGAGTCCTTATGCAGAAGTATGCTTAATTCAACTTCTTTCCTGGTCTGGACCAACTAGGGAACAATTAAAACCTGTCCTCACTGGCTCCTCACACCCCAGAAGTAATTCACATTTCTTTGATGAGCACAGTCACAAACTAATAACAAGGCATAAAGGCTTTGGGGGTTGGCTTGTTTGTTGGTTTTGTTTGAGTTTTTTTTAAGTAGCGACTCACTAGCTTTTATGAAGTCACATGACAGTTACAATGGTATAGAAATACGCACAGGCATAACTAAATAGCTTAAAACTAACTAATATAATCAAAGCATACCTCTGAATTCTGAAACATATCTTTTTAGACAACTTGACAACAGGGTCAGCTTAAATCACCTTGCTATATACTTCTTACTTTCCTTCATATATTGTTGAAGTACCATTTTACTTAAAAATCCAATTCTCTCACACTTTACATTTGTATCAGAAAAGGACTCGGAGGAAAACACCACAAAAATAAATACTTTTCATTGAGTATACGTAATTATGGCAAAATTATTCAAAATGTTCTTTACACATTAAAGAATATTTCTGTTAGGTCAGCTACAGACTCCTGTTTTCAAAATCTATACAAATATTTAATATTTATTTTTAAAGTGTACAGTTTTTCAGGAACTAATGGTCTAAATCTAACTGTAAAACCACCCACATTACACAAGCAATTAAACCTAGTGGCTAAAGAAGTTCAACTTCATACCTATCGTTGAGGCACATTTCACAAATCTTTGTACTTGGTTCCATCGCCTGTACAATTACAAACACACAGCAGTGTTAGAAAAGTGTATGAAAAACTGACCACCACTCTACTTTCATTTTCAGGTAAGAGAAGAACAGAGTTATGATACTACTTACACAGAACACACTCAAGTTCAAGGAAGGTTTGTGTGAACTTCACTAGATCTCTCAAGTGCTTGCATTTAGACACAAGATAAATTACTCCCTTGCTTTTCTATCAGCATTCAAAGTCTTTTTTAGTGGATAGTGGTATTTATTAGAGACAGCAACACATGAACAACCGCAACTTAAAAAAGCTTTAATGGGAAATAGGAGCTGTGTGTACAGAGAAAAGCTGTAGAGATAAATAATGTTAAAGATAACAAGAAATAAGAGCTATGAAGAGCTATTCTGAAATTGAAAATAAAACCTCAACCAATTAATACTAAAGAAATGAGATTGTGAAAGCTTAAGTAAATTCCCAGAATTGTTTTCATTTCACACATACATCAACTTTGGAATCTTGGATCAAGTCCAGCAATTCTTAAACAATATTAGACAAAAAGACACGAGATGCCCTTGGCACCACACAACCAAAGGCTGTTTTCAATAACAAGAGAGGGAAGTTATACATTTCCTAAGCCCCTTATAAACCGCTGTCGGAGTCACCAATTCCTATTGCACCGGCTTCCAGCTGGCGGAAGGTTAGGAACGACAGTTTTCAAACGCCGAGCACCCTAGACAATTTCATAGAACCTGTATCAACTACTAACACTATGCTTGAAACCCTGGGTGGTTTCTTTGCTGTTTCTAACCCCAGAGGAGCCTAGGGCACCAGCATCCCACGTACGCACACACCCCCCAGCAGCTGGCAAGCGGAGGCCCAGCTCCCTCGCTCCTCCCAAGGCGCAGAGCCTCTCCTTCCCTCCCTCCGACAACCCAGCCAGAGGCTCTGCTTTGTGAAGCGTACCCCGGCGACAGGCCCAGCACCCGCCGCCGGCTCCCTCCCAGGAACCGTCCCTGCCCCTGCCCGTCACCCCCGTTAACAGCCGCCACAGACCGCGCAGCCCCAGCGGGGAAGGTCACCCCCGGCTAAAGGGCAGAGCAGCCGCCCACCGCCCCAAAGGGGCCTTGCAGGCCGTGTACCACGTGCCCCCGCCACACTCACTGGCGCCGCAGACCCCAGAGACAGCGACCGCAGCACTTCACTGCCAGCAGCAGCGCCATGTTAGTGAGCGCGGGGGCCGGCGGTACAGGGGTGTGTGCGCCAGGCCTGCCGCTAGTGGCTGCGCGGCAGGGGCGTGATGAGGCGGGGCCTGGAGAGGAGGAGCCGATGGGCGGGGAGCGGGAAGAAAAAGCGCGTAGGGGGGTGGGATGTGGCGAGGAAAGGAGGTTTGAGGGGCGGTGGGGCGCTTTCCCCGGGCGACATGGGAAGGGGGTGTGTGAAAAAGCTATGGGGGGGGGGGGCAGACCGGGGAGGGCTGCCGGGGTTGCATGACACCGAGAAACAGGGCAATAAAACGGCAGGTCAAATAGAATTCATATAAATGTGAAATGATGTGACCTGCAGGACTCTTGGCTTTATTTGTGGATGTCTGGGCTCAAAGCTGACAGTGTTCCCTGAGTGACATCCAGAGTGGCAATGGAGCAACAACATGAAACGTGATGGGAAGTTCACAGGAATTTTCAGAACTTGTAACATCCTATCCCCAGGCCCAACTCCCCAGCACAGAAGTGTGTCCTCTAAGTGGAGGAGCACATCCCAGCCCATGGTGAGCACAAGGCAAGCAGGATAGGCTGGCCTGGGCTAGGCTGGACTGGCCTGGGCTAGGCTGGACTGGGCTGGGCTGGGCTAGGCTAGGATGGGCTACTTTAGGATGGACTAGGCAGGGCTGGCCTAGGCTAGGCTGGACTCGGCTGGGTTGGGCTGGGTAGGCTAGGCTGGATTAGGCTAGGCTGAGCTGAGCTGGGCTCAGCTGGGCTAGGCTCGGCTGGGCTGGGCTGGCTAGGCTGGGCTTGCTGCTCTTGGCTAGACTAGGCTAGGCTGGGCTGGGGTGGACTAGGCTGGGCTGGGGTGGACTAGGCTGGTGTGGGCTGGCTAGGCTAGACTAGGATAGGCTGGGCTAAACTGGGCTAGACTAGGCTGGGCTAGGATAGGGTGGGCTGAGCTAGACTACACTGCCCTGATTTGGTCTATGCTGGGCTGGCTGGGCTAGGCTAGGCTAGGGTGGGTTAGGCTAGGTGGAGGAGCACGTCCAGCCCTGTGGTGAACACAAGGCAAGCAGGATAGTTTAGGGTATGCTAGGCTAGGCTAGGCAGATGTCCTGGGTTCAGCAGTAGCAGTCATTTTTTCTCCTTTTTAGTAGCTGGTGCAGTGCTGTGTTTTTGTCTTTCAGCATGGGTACAGCACTCATAACATCGTTGTTTTTAGTTACTGCTCAAATATTTAGTCTGACCAAGGACTTTTCTGAGTCTCATGCTCTGCCAGGGAGAAGGGGAAGCCAGGAGGAAGCACAGACAGGACACCTGACATAATCTAGCCAAAGAGGTATTTCATACAACAGCACATCATGCCCAGGATGTAAACTGGGGGCAGTTACCTGGGAGGGCGAGTTCACTGCTGGGGTCAGGCTGGGTATTATTGCTCAGCAGGTGGTGAGCAGTTGTATTCTCTTCCCTTGTTATTTCCCTTATTATTATTATCATTGGTGGTAGCAGTAGTGGTTTGTGTTATACCTTAGTTACTGGACTATTCCTATCTCAAACAGTGGGAATTACATTCTTTCAATTCTCCCCATTCATCCAGGAGTGGGGGAAGAAAAAGGGGGGAGTGAGAGAGTGACTGTGTGATTTACGGCTGAGCTTAAACCATGACAGCAGAGGAGCACATCCAGCCCTGTGGTGAACACAAGGCAAACAAGCTAGGCTAGGCTCAGCTCGGCTAGGCTCGGTTCAGCTAGGCTACACTCAATTTGGCTAGGCTAGGTTAGGCTAAGATTAGCTCAGCTAGGCTAGGCTAAGCTTGGCTAGGCTAGGGTTGCCTAGGCCAAGCTAGGCACTAGGTTATTCTAGGAGCTAGGCTAGGCCAGGCTAGGCTAGGACAAGCCAGGGCAGGCTAGGCCAGGGCAGGCAATGAGGAGAAGCACATTCCACCCTGTGGTGAGCATAAAGCAAGCAGACTAGGTTGGGCTAGCCTAGGCTAGGCAAGGCACGGGTAGGCTAGGCTATGCTAGGTTAGGCTAGGCTAGGCTAGGCTAGGCAAGGCGCGGTTAGGCTAGGCTAGGCTATACGAGGCTAGGCTAGGTTAGGCTAGGCTTGGCAAGGTGTGGGTAGGCTAGTCTAGGTTAGGCTAGTCTTGGCTATGCTATGCTAGGCTAGGCTGGGCTAGGCAAGGCTAATCTCAGCTCTGCTAGGCTTGGCTTGGCTAGGCTCAGCTAGGCTAGGTGCTAGGCTAGGATCTAGGCTAAGCAGTAGGCTAGGCTAGGCTGGGCTATGATAGGCACTAGGCTACGCTACACTAGGTGAGGTGCTAGGCTAGGCTAGGCTAGGCTAAGCTAGGTGACAGGTTATTCTAGGAGGTAGGCTAGGCCAGGCTAGGCTAGGGCAGGCAAGGAGGAGGAACACATCCCACCCTGTAGTGAACAAAAGGCAAGCAGGCTAGCCTAGGCTTGGCTGTGCTGGGCTAGGCTAGGCTAGGCTAGGCTAGGCTAGGCTTGGCTGCTCTAGTCTTGGCTCAGCTAGGTTCTGTAGGCTTGACTAGTCTAGGCTAGGCTAGGATTAGCTCTGCTACTAGGCTCAACTCAGCTAGACTCAACTCGACTGAGCTAGGATAGGCTATGCTAGGCTAGGCTAGGCTAGGCTGGGTTACGCTCAGTTAGGCTTGGCTAGCCTATTCATAGGAGCACGTCCACCATTTGGGGAACACAAGGCAAGCAGGCTAGGCTAAGCTAGGCAATAGGCTATTCTAGAGGCTAGGCTAGGGCAGGCCAGGGCAGGCTAGGCCAGGCCAGGCAAGGTGGAGGAGCATGTCCAGCCCTGTGCTGAACACAGTGCTAGCAGACTAGGCTAGGGTAGGCGCTAGGCTAGGCTAAGCTAGGCAGAGGAGCTTATCCTGCCCTCTGGTGAATACAAGGCAAACAGGGTAGGCTAGGCTAGGCTATGCAGAGGCACATATCATGCAATATGGTGAACACAAGGCAAACAAGCTAGGCTATGCTAGGTTACATGGAGGAGCGTGTCCTGTGCTGTGGTGAACACAAGGCAAGCAGGCTAGGCAGGCTAAGCTAGGCTGGGCTAGGCTAGGTTAGGTTAAACTAGACTAGGCTCAGCTATGCTATGATAGGATAGGCTAGACCAGGCAAGGCTAGCCTCAGCTATTCTAGACTAGGCGCAAGGCTAGGCTAGGTGCTGGGCTAGGTGCTAGGTTAAGCTAGGCTGGGCTATGATAGGAGCTAGGCTAGGCTAGACTAGGCTAGGTGTAAGGCTAGGCTAGGTGCTAGGGGAGGGAAGGTGCTAGGCTAGTCTAGGCTAAGTGCTAGGCTATGTTAGGCTAGGCTAGGCTAGGCTAAACTAGGAGATAGGCTATTCTAGAAGCTGGGCTAGGCCAGGCTAGGCTAGGGCAGGCCAGGGCAGGCTAGGCCAGGGCAGGCTAGGCCAGGGCAGGCAAGGAGGAGGAGCATGTCCTGCTCTGTGGTGAACGCAAGACAAGCAGGATAGGCTTGGCTAGCCTAGGCTATGCTAGGCTTAGCTGCTCTAGACTTGGCTCGGCTAGGCTCCGCTATGCTTGGTTAGCTCAGCTAGGATAGGCTCAACTTGACCTGGCTCATCTTGGCTGGACTAGGATAGGCTCTGCTAGGCCAGGCTAGGCTAGGCTATGCTCAGCTAGACTAGGCTAGGGGCTAGATTAGGCTAGGCAATAGGTTAGGATATGCTAGAAGCTAGGCTAGACTAGGCTAGGCTAAGCTAGGCACTAGGCTATTCTAGGAAGTAGGCTAGGCCAGCCTAGCTAGGGTAGGCCAGGGCAGGCTAGGCCAGGCCAGGCAAAGAGGAGGAGCATGTCCCACCCTGTGGTGAACAGAAGGCAAGAAGGCCAGGCTAGGCTAGGCTAGAATAGACTATTTGGAGGAGCACATCCCACCCTGTGGGGAACACAAGGCAAGCAGGCTAGGCTAGGCTACGCTATGTTGCGCTAGGCTAGGCAGAGGAGCATGTCCCACCCTGTGCTGAACACAATGCAAGCAGCCTAGGCTAGGTGCTAGGCTAGGCTAGGCTAGGTGCTAGGCTAGGCCAGGTGCTAGGCGAGGCTAGGCTAGGGTACTCTAGGTGCTAGGCTAGGCTAAGTGAAGAAGCATGTTCTGACCTCTGGTGAAGGCAAGGCAAGCAAGCTAGGCTAGGCTCTAGGCTAGGGTAGGCTAGTCTCACCTAGGTGCTAGGCAAGGCTAGGTGCTACACTAGGCTAGGCTAGCCTAAGCTAGGTGCCAGGATATTCTAGGAGCTAGGCTAGGCCAGGCTAGGCTAGACTAGGGTAGGCCAGGGCAGGGTAGGCCAGGGCAGGCAAGGAGGAGTAGCAGGTCCTGCCCTTCGGTGAACAGAAGGCAAGGAGGCTAGGTTAGGCTAAGCTATGCTAGGCTAGGCAGAGGAGCATGTCCCAACCTCTGCTGAACACAATGCAAGCAGGCTAGGCTATGCTAGGCTAGTTGAGGTGCTAGGCTAGGGTAGGCTAGACTTGCCTAGGCACTAAACTAGGCTAGGCTAGGCTAGGCTAGGTGCTAGGCTAGGCTAGGTGATTGGCAAGGATAGGCTGGGGTATGCTAGGCGCTAGGCTTGCTAGGCTCGGCACTCAACTAGGCTAGGCTAGGCGCTAGGCTATGCTAGGATATTTTATGTAGGCTAGTCTCGGCTCGGTGGAGGAACATGTTCGGCCCTCTGGTGAACAGCAGGAAAGAAGGCTAAGCTGGGCTGGGCTAGGCTGGGCTAGGCTAGGTTGGGCTGGGCTAGGCTGGGCTGGGATGGGCTAGGCTAGGCTAGGCTAGGCTACGCTACTTGCTAGGTTATGCTAGGATATTTTATGTAGGCTTGTCTCGGCTTGGTGGAGGAACATGTTCTGCCCTCTGGTGAACAGAAGGCAAGAAGGCTAAGCTGGGCTGGGCTGGGCTGGGCTGGGCTGGGCTAGGCTAGGCTAGGCTAGGCTGGGCTGGGCTGGGCTAGGCTACACTACTCGCTAGGTTATGCTAGGAACAGGCTACTTTTGCTCTTCAGGATTTGTAGGTTTATGGGACCAGCTACTGCATGGGCTTGCACACCTCCTGTCCTCCCGTGTGCACAGGGGAGTTGGGCCTATGGTCTGCCATCATTGGATTACTGTTAGTTTCCATTTTGACCTGGATGTTGTAACACAGCAAGATGAGGGCAAATCACCAAAGTCACCTTATTTGCCTCAATCATGCCAATTTACTTAACTCAGGGTAACAATGATGTTCAGGTTAGCTGTGATACTGACTGACTATAATAAAACATTTTCAAAGTAGCTTCTCCCATGACAATGTTTTTAATATTACTTATATATAGAAAAAAAAAAAAAACAAAACCAAAACAAAAAACCCACAACCAGCACTTAGTCAAAATAAGTATTTCTATTTGCTGTTTACAAACAGCAATGCAACCATGCTTTTTCACAAAAGAAATACACAAGCTATCAGTCATAACAGTACTAATATTTCACGTGTCTGTGTTTTCCATACTCTGAATCATTAGCACAATTTTTTACATACAGATCTTTGTTGGTATGCAGGTAATCTCTGCTTGTTCCACCTTTGCTTTTTTTTGTTATTTGGCATGGTGATATCTCACACCAGGACTCAGTGGCCGTACTAGGTTAAACAGACACAGGATCAGCTTGGGGATATAATATGGTCCCTTGAATCTGACTGCAAGAGGCTGTGGGCTCAGCACTTGCTCTAAAGATGAAATTTTGGAAACTAAACTGTTAAGTGAAGCTTCCACTTTTCCATAATTCATTCACTCCATTTTTCTTCAACATAATATGCTGGCAGTTTAGACGTTACCTTAGTCTTTCAAAATTCAGATTTAAAAGAATACTCAGCTGGTTTAATTTGTCTGCAAACACAAGATGGCAGCATTTTGCGTAGTTTGCCATTGAACATTGGGAAGAGCTACAGCTCTTTTGACAATGCGTAAATCAGAGGCTGTGGAAGAGTTTATGCTTTTGACAGTAGAACTAATGGAAGTTGCAAACTCATTTATATTACAAATCTGCTCTTGGTGAAGGCATGCTGCAAGCATGGCTTTTAGGGCTTGCAAAGTCAAGTGGGATCACCCAATTATATACACATACTGTTGAAAGTGCAGTGTAATAAAACTGAAATGCAGAAATTAGTAATTTTCTCACTGCCACCAATAATATGCTTAATGTGCATGTGCGTAGATAGAGGCACTGTGATGAACCTAATGATGTACTGGATAGGTTGGATTGGCAACATTATATTTTATTGTGGAAGCTTGGCATGTCTTGAAAATTTCTTCAGGTTAATAATCTAAGTACTTTTCCCACTATTATTTTTATCATGAGCAGGTTGTGAACATCACCATTTGTTTGAAATATCCATTAGTTTTCCTTGAAGAGATGAAAAAAGGTCCTCCCATGACTAAATTAACGAGGTTAAACATTGTCTGGACTCATGAATCATATTCTTCAGAAATTTCTGGGCTATAGGAAAGCCCCAGTAAAGCTGAGGTTCAAACCATTAGGGTCTGATGATCTGTGTCTGCAGTCTGCACAGATTTTCTGACTCAAACTTAACACTTCCCTTTTCTTCAACAGCTCTGGTTTTTCTTGTGTGTTTGTTTCTGCATGTGGGAAATGCCACCTGCTCCTTTTTAAATTTTTGAAGAAAGAGTTAAATAAAAAACTGAGCCAATTAAATTATAATTTAATAAAACACTTAGGATCTACCAACTTCTTAGGCAACAGGACTTGCAGAAAAAGGGAAATGTAGGGTTTGTGACATTTTGTGGCTATCTGGGAAAGCCCAGGAGTATGAGCATTGCTGTGGCTGATAAACTTCTGACATACATACCCCTGCATTATTGGCATGCAAAGGCCGCAGCCATGGATGTAAGAAGGAAAGTGTAGTCTCCAGGTGTCTTGTCACCTTATTAGTGAAGGGTTACCTTCATAAAAATCTTTCTCTCCTCACCCTTGTTATGTTCCTCAAATTAACACTTTCAAAAATACTCTTTTTTCTTCTAGACACTCTGATATAAAAACATTTCTTCTGTGAATTCTCAGCTTCCATGCTTCTGGGACAGTCCATGGTGTGACTTACAGATGGGGCTTTTTGCCTTAAAAGGAAAAATGATTGAGTATTCATTCATCCGCCATTAAAGCTTGTCAAGCAAGAGAGACTTTTGAGACATCCAGCAGGCTTCTAAGGCTTACTTCAGACTCCCAACCCACAGGCAATGAAATGCAGAAGGCCCCATATAAATCCTAGTTCTTCAGCTGAAATACATCTCCCAAGTGTGTATTTACCATCCCAGCTTCAAAAACTAACACGAACAAGCCAGGAACCTTGTCCACTTAAGTGAACCCAGCACCAAATTTAATATTGTACCGAGCCGAGCAAACGTAAAAAAGCAGAGCAAACTGACTCTGGTCTCCCTGCAGTGACACTTTTCTACCAAAGGGGCTTTTAAAGCTTTCACTTTGCAACTTGGAGGCATTAAATTATCCATCATGTAGGGATGTGCACTGACACTAGAAACAGTAATAGCAAGTGAAACATTATTATGGTATGTTATCACTGATATACTTTCCGCTGCCCTCATTGGCACTTCTCTAGCAGGTAAGTTCCTTAACCAGCTGCTGGCAGCAGAGAGGCTTTTCTCCCCCAACTTTACCATGCCTTCTGCCTTCCTACAATCCATCTAAGAACCTTTGCTTCCTTAGCCATGAAAAGTATGCCATGTGAGACTTATTCAGACATTTTAGAGCCTTGTCTCACTACAGAGAATATAGTTTTCTGTTCCCACATCTGCCCACCCCTCTCCTTCCTAGGCACATGCCACATGCCAACAGTGACCTTAGACGCATTACAGGAACCTGCACCCAATTCAGGGTTTGACTGCAGTTATTAGCCAAATGTAGATCTAGACAGATCTAGTTTCAAGTTTCTTTGAAAAGCCTTAAAGATGAAGCAGAAGAATTTTTGAGTGCCCCTCTCTATTGAGAAGTTTACCTCACACAGCTGTCTCACAGTTTGGATATTTTAAACTAGCTGTTGACATGACAAACTTCAAAATCATGGCGAAGTCACACAGAACCATAGACTGATTGAGGTTGAGAAGGACATTTAGCCATCATTTAGTCCAGCCCCACCCTTTGGGAAATTCCTTTGACCAACTTAGAAGCTGTTGAATTTTTTGGTTTATGTGTGGTATTTCCCTAGCTATTTATTTCCTCTAATTTCCATAACTGCACACTGGAAGGACGCATTCTTCTCAAAAGACTCTTATCATAATGACTAAGATTATTATCTGTGAAAGCAATGTAAACATGAAGTAACAAGCATCCATCGTCTCTGCTGTGAGTTATGGTCTGTGGGTTTTGGTCCAATAGGAAACAAAAAGATTTGGTTGTATAAAGAAATATAGTGAATTTAGATACTCTGGAAGTTGTGCTGCTGAAACAAACATGGAATGGAAGAAATAATCATCAAAGTTATATATAGAATATAGGTATATCTGTCTGCGGCTTGTGTCCAGAGCTCATAGGACGCTTCCTGTTTGTTAGATTAAACTTGTATTTTAAACAATTTAGGTGAAACAGCACTTGAGAGATAAAATAATTGCGCAGCAATGCATACTTTCATGACTAAGTATGACCTTTATTATGGAAACAATAACAATAGAAAAATAAAGAGTGTATCTTCTCATAGCAAATTATTTTCTAGCAATCACATATTATAGCAAGCTAGAAGTGATCAACCAAACCATCTTCATACACTCAAGATGCCTATCTACATCTCCCTCTTTCAACTAGAATTAACAGCTGTTTTTTAATCTGTCCACCAGAGAGCAAAAAGAACTGAAAGAAAATAAATCTTGCTTTATAAACTCCTTGGTGATTTGGCTAAGTATGACATCATCACACCCATGGGATACTCTTAGTCTACCTTGGGTGTGCAAGAGCCCACAGTGAATGGTCTGAGGTGAGAGTTGCATCAGAGAATCAGGGAGCTACATGGACGTGCTCACCTCCTAATCTGTGTGGCCCCACTGTTTCCTGACCAGCACGTGCTTGCCAGTGAGTTCAGCATAGCTTCCCTAATGGGGCTCATCATATCATTATGGTTCAGGGACGGGTTGTTCTGAGCCTGCAGCTGGGAGAAGAAGTGAGCTGGGGGTGCTGAGTCCAATGCTGCTGGTCACTCTGGGACCCAGCTGCAACTTTGTCTCCTCCCTGTTCTCTTCTCTCTACTCTCTGGGTACATGGGCTCAAGTTGACTATATGAATGGTTTTGGCAGGCAGATTTTTAGGTCAGGTTTGTTGGTAACTCTCTGTTCCAAGCAGTAAGCAGGTTGTGAACAAGTGTCTGACTATGGCAAAGAGCAGCCCTGGAAGGGAAGCAATCTACCAAGCTTAGAAAATAATATTTTCATTTACATCCATATCAACAGGAAGCAAAGAAACTACGCTGCTCCCCATGGTGTAACTATTATGGCTCACTTAGTATACAACTAGTTTATCAGAAGATCCTCTCCTTTGTGTGGTGTTTTTTTAGGGATTTTTTTGCTCAGAATGTTTCCTCAGACAAGACGTTTAAAAAAAGTCTAGCAGGACCAAGACCAATTACACCTATAGTCTTTGCACTGGGAGGAGGACCTTAGAGCAACTCCATTAGATAAAAAAGTGCCAGCCAAATATCTTCCTAAATTCTGTCAGAAAACAGACATCAGCTGTAAAAGCTGCACATGGCAGCTCAGTGAGCAGCTGGGCTGTCTAATTCTCGTTTAATGTTAAATTCAGAGAGGTAGCGCTCCATGCTATGCTGGCATGCTGACACACCTCTGCTACAGGCTGCTTGTGTGTTTTGTGGTCAGTGAAGGAGGTGACAGCATGTAGGCTGGCCTGCAGGTGGAAGAAAGGCTGCACTTAGTGGCTGGGATCTCCTGATGCAGTAAAGAATTCTCCAATGGATCCTTTACCACTGTGAAGCTCTAACCCCATTGGATTAATTTTGCTGCATGTTGGCAGCATTTCACGTGAGTTTCCAACTGTTTCATCAGTTTATGCTATGTGCCCTTCCCCCGTGCTGTTTAAAGCAAGCCCAGAGTATTATTCATCTAGAAAGGACAGTATGCAGCTTCATAAAACCAGCAAATAACAGCAATAAAAAGCATTAAAATAAATCAGATAAACCTGAATCCAAACACTGCTCAATACCAAAGCTTGATTCACTATAGAAAGAAAAAAGATTAACAGTATTAACTAACCCTAAGAACCAGAGGGATCTTATTAAGCCCAGGGCCTAAACCATGCCACTGAGTTCAGTGGGCTGCTTGCCCACTAACAGGGGACAAAGGAAGAAGAGTGAAAATAAGCTAGGTAAAGTTCACTGAGCAATATTGAAAGTGCTGGAGCCTTTTACAAAACAATAATTGAAATACTCAAATTTAAGGTTGAGTATTCAGCTGAATACAGTTCAAATCACTGCATCTGTATTAAAGTCTTGAAGGTTCAGTATTCTGTTTCTTGTTCTACTTTACCTCATCAACTGCCTCCCTTGCTCACAGCTCATTCTGTGCAGAAATGCTTCAAAATTGTCTATCTTATCAGGGAACATTTCTGGAGATGTGATTACTTCCACAGCTACATATTCTGTCAATTATGAAACAATATGACCATGTTTCCTGCTTGATGCAGACCAGCATCTTTTAGTAATTGACGGAATGGAAGGATTTCTTTTTATTTCTTAATTTAAATAAGTAAAGTCTCAATGATTAAACACTAATAAAATATCAAAACTATTTTAAAAATATTTAAGGGAAATTAAACTCACACGATATCATCATCAGTTTAACCCAGTGAAAATGCAGTAAGGTTCCACCACTATTAATAATTGGTCAGGATGTGGGCCATTATTTGTGCAGATTAAACTAGCTCCCAGAATTTGTATTTTGTTTAGATCCAGATTCAACTGTCAACAAGGAGTTTTTGCAGATTACTTTGGTCTGTCTTTTTTTTTAATGGGTGCCATTCCACAGCCCTTTTCCAAGCAAAACTTTAACTGGTAAAATTTAAGCCATTACCCTGACTCCTAAGGGGAAAGTGTGTTCTTATTTAATATTGTTTTCTCTTATTTAATATTATTTTATCTTCTGCAAGATTTTCAGACATGATTTCTTGTAATTTTTATGTTCTGCAGTGAACAGATGGTGTGGTATGTGCACATGTGTCCTTGTGCACATTTGTGCATATGTTTAGCTTTGTAAATCTTTTGTGACAAGGAGATTTTTCCTTGTTACAGCAAAGAGCATTAGCTGAACTTAATTGCAAAAGCAAGTCTGATGCTTTCATCACTTGCTTAGCAGGAAATAGACTACAGAGTGTATCAATTAGTGTTCTTTAAAACAGCTCCAAATTATTTCCATATGAAAATCCAGCTCCTCAGCTGTGAGCATGCTGAGTAGCATTCACTTTGGGCAGAGTTTGTCCAAGGCCTGTGCATGTTTTTATTTCCCACAGAAGCCTTGAACATATCCCATCATAGTGGATTTCTGTTTGTTCATGGACCTTGTGCAGGTCTACCACAATCGTGGCCACTTACTCCCTGGCATTTTCAGTGACCATGGTATCTTCCTGGATTAAGAGAGACCACAGAGCTGCTGTCTCAGTAGAGGGAGTTACCAAGTTCAGTGGCAGGCATTGAATCAGATCTTTGTTTGAACAGGTGAAAGGGGTGATTTATGAGCTCTCACAAGACCACAAAATATTAAGCTCTTTGAATTTATCATGCAAAATCATCAGACCACATGTCACCGTGTTTTCACACCCTCATGTTAGATTTCTCCACATTGTATGGCAAACATGTTGCAAAAGGATGCTGTGCCTTGAGCACCAATTGACAAGCGGGGCAATTTGGCCTGGTGTGGCAGACGGATGCAGTTACTGCCTCCAAACTCCTGCCCAGTTCTGCTGCACACCTCAGCTGCTTGTCAATCAGCTCCTGAATTGTGCAGTTTGCAGGATAGCACTTCAGGATAAATTTACCAGTGTCAGATTGCTCGAATGTGCTGTGCTTTATGAGGCTGCAGCTCAAGAATTATTGACAGAAGTTCAGACATTTTGCAGCAGTGCTGAGACAAGCAATAAGAAGTGATAATTTAGGCACACACTGGTCAGGCAGCCCCTGTGTGACCTCAGCTGGGTAATCTCTTATTTGCATCCACAGTCACTGGAAACTAGAAATTTCTCTAAAAACACTGCCTCCAGGATAAGAATCACATATTAGTGCTCTGTCCTTGTCAAGGGTTTAATAGGAAAAACAAGGACTTGCAGAATGTAACCCTGTTACATACAGGACTGGTGAGAACTTGCCAATGGAAGTCACACACTTGCCCTGAGACTTCAGCATACACAGTGTTCCCACAAGGCTTTCCCTGAGCTCTGATTTAACAAGGTTGTCTGTAGCTGTGGACCTCTGGTTTAGTCACTTGAAGGTTGTGTTACTGGACACATCTATTTTAATAAATCTAAATGCTATCTTTAACAAACCTGATGGATTTTCTGGGGAATAGTGATACTGCTTGCTTTAAGCTATTTTTAGGCATCTGACTTGGGTGGTATGAACTGCCTACTTTGTTGATAATATAAAGAATTTAAGCTCCTCACTTTGGTCCTCTGAACTATATCTAAATTAGATGCTAAGAATAGCCTAAAGTAGATAGTATGAGTTCTCTCCTTCCCACCTTAAAGAAATCATTTCCAGAAATATTAGCTTTAAAGACATTGGTGTCATCCCTTAAAATCACTTAAAAATGTGGCTTCAGGGTAGTGAGATTGCCAGGTAGAAGCTAAAACTCCTGTGACTTCTCTACTCGCTATGCACATTTGGAAATACAAGTGCACCTCAGATACGTTCGTATCCTCTTTGCGGCTTTCTTCTGGAAATCAGGAAAGTGGCAAACATGATGACTAACAATCCCAGGATACTCAGCCCGACTGCAATGGGAGCAGCTTTGCTGTTTTTATCAGGAAAACATTCTTCTTCTGAAAGTAAAAGCAGATCAGGAAACGTGTTACAGCAGAACAATGTACCCCTGGACTATACATCTGCATTCCAGAAAAGATAAAAAGTTGGCTAATACAAGGAAGAATTTCTCAAAACCTTGGTTTTTTTTTTTGTTTCTTTTTTCTTTTCCTCTTTCTCCTTCCTGAGCTTTACTTACTACACTTTTATCTGTAGTGAACCCTGCCTCAAGAAAACAACACTCACCCCATTCAAAACAGCTAAATGCTTCACTGGAGAATGACTCTGCTCTTTCATGTCTGCAGTAACCGTTTTACCATCAAGACCAGTGCATACACATGCAGGAGTAGGAGGCTTTCTTTCTGCTAGCAGATGTGGAGCATCTCACTACAAAGTGCAAGTCTGAAAATAAAGAGCAAGACACATCCTACATGGACAAAAACTGTTCCTTTGTGGCATCTAGTGGCTTCTGCCCAGTAAGAAGAGTCAGATCAGAGAAGAGAGCCCAGAACATCACTGGTGCAGCAAGGACCCTAGTTAAGTCAGTATTTCCTAAGAAAAATAAAATTCTAATTATTCTCCATGTTTAATTCAGAATGTTTGTGGATAACTGTGGCTGAGAACATCCAGAGATGCCAGGAGCCTTGGACTTAGTCCAGGGGGTTGCTTTAGCAGTACCATTGTAATTTTATTGTGCATATGATAATATCAGAAAAAGTTTTCATAGAATGTTTATGTTTTTTTTCTTTTTATACAAATAATATTTTTTAAGAACCATCCAAAGACATATTCACTCTAAACATACCTGTTAGCTACAGAGGGGGAAAATACTGACTTTCTCAACCAGTCCCTACCCAAATGAATATTCAAGTCATCTTCCGATTAAATGGAAACTCATTACTTAAAAATCAACTTCCAGACTTGGGTAAATTGTTGGCTTTCCTGTGGAGAGACTGCATCATCTGGGTCACCAATCTAAACACAATATTTACTGAGTGACAATGGCAGAATCAGTGTCAAATTCACAATACAGCAGGTTTAGCCTTAGGAGTAAAGGCAAGGTCTGGGAAAGATCACTAATGTGTTATCCCAGAACAGGATCAGTCCTCCATCTACCATCTGATCTATAGGAAAGGTCCTTCCTTGGGCTCCAGGGAAACCAAGATCTCTAGCATGATGCTTTGAGTGGCACCTGAGTAGCAAACTATGCCTTTCACAGGGTAGCTTGATCAGCTGAACCCCACAGTGTATCCCAGCATAGCCATGAATCCAGTTTACAGCCATAGAGATTAATCCAGTTTACGAGGGAGAACCAACACTCTCTGCCTCTTTCACTCCCTGTGACTATTCCAAAGTAGATTTCAACAACATTCTAAGACAAACCCCTCTATTGTTATTGTCTAATTCTGATGACTATGCTGGCACAGATCATAGCTTAGTTTGGCTTTTCGCCGGTGGGAATCTTTATGCCAATGGTGGGCAGTTAGCCCAGGGAGCATGTGAATGTATGACATCACATCACAGCTCCAGACCCCCCACATGGCTCTGCCCCAAATCTGATCTTCTTGCCATCTGATCCAGATAGTGATTTCACATGGTGCAATGTCCCAAAGCTAAAAGCACCAGCATTCTACTAGATGCTGCCTTTAAAAGGTTTGTCTGATTAATGTAACCTGCAGTTAAGGAAGTGAGCTGAAAAGTATTTGCATTTAAATATTGCAAAAGCAGGGGATGTTTGAATTGGCCATTTTGCTTTGACAGAACATTGGGCTATGAACCCTAGGAGCTGTTTCTGATATACTGAAGTGCAGTTCAAAGGACACTTTTATGGTTTTCTGGACTCAAACAAATAACACTGCTGCAGTCTGTACAAAACTGTAAAGAACTTAAAACCAATGATCATGGGTGTTTTCTTTTTTTCCCCCTGTTAAACATAAGCAAATGAGGAGCAACAGAAGTGAAACTATCAGTCTTGAGACACCCAAAGGGAGGAGGCTGGTGAAAAGTCATTCCTTTGCTGAGGGTTTTCTCTTTCCAAATCTGCATAAACAACACAGGCATGTAACAGTCTCATAACCATTTCATGGCCACTGGGGAATTATTTCAGAGGTGGTAGCTGCTTTCTCAGCCTGTTGGTTAAGAGCAAAACCAATTTAATTTTGTATATGGTACTGATTAGCTGAGATTAGCCTGACCCTGGGATGGGGGAGGAGGAGGAAAAGAGAGAGTCTTTCTAAGCTCTGTCTCTCCTAGAGGTGAGGCCCTACCAAAAGCCATAAATGAACTTGCTCAGTATAGAAATTTGAATAGGAATGTGGGGACCAGACAGGATCTCATAAGTTGTTTCAGCTCAGTGTTATCCCTTGAAAAAGACCTTGATGAGAATGAGCGCATATATTGGATTCTCAGTGTGGCTTTTAAAGAAAAGCATGCAAAAAAGAAAAGAACAGAAAGTCTCAAAAAGCCCCAAATGTTGTTTCCCATTATATTCCTTTCAGAGTAAAAAATGCAGCCAAAATTGTGACTTAACAAAAAGAATCTAACAGAGCCAAACTGAGCCAAAAGTCAGATCTAAAGTAAAAAGAAGACTATAGGGGCAATATTTTTTAATCCTGCAGAAAGTCAAATGTCACAAGGGAATGTTTTATTAGTGCATCTGAAGGGCTGGAGAGCTGATGAGCTTGTCTGCCCACCTGAATTCTTCTATGGAAACTCCCTACGAGGAAGTCACAGAAATGAGAAGATGCACAGTTTGAAAGTGATCACAGGATCCCGTCTAGTCCATCTCTCTGCTTTTTGCAGGATCTTTCATGCATCTCATGAAAAGTATGGCAGTAGACCCTGAGAGTATCCATACTGTGAGGCACAGGAGTTTCCTGGTGCACCCAGCAGCGTTGGACCCCACAGCCCGGTCAGGTCCTGGCTGCATCACTGGACAAGAAACAAGGATGACATCTTATTTCCCTGTGGAAGGAGCCCCAGGTGTGGGTGTAGGGAAGAAGTTGTTATGAGCCCCAGTACATTCTCCCAGTGTAAGCAATCCAGAGATTAGGGAAGTCAGTACTGGTCTGTCCTTGTCTTTTACTAAGCCACATGGTTGCCTCTTTGTGGTGCTGCTCAAGACGGGACAAATCACAGAGATGAGCATCACATTCATTCTAGAACTGTGAGCATGCCAATTGTGCTCCTTCTCAGAAGCACATTTCATCATGTCTAGACACAGCTGCTCTGAAAGTGTCATCCTGCATTCACAAATATTCCTTATGAGTTGGCAGTTCTGCTGCTGCAGCTGTGGGACTTCATGAGTGTCAAGAGCCTTGCAAAATAGATAAAATCTGACTATACTGAGAACAGTGACCTTGAACAGATCTGTGTATTAGAGGTTTGGGCATTGCAATGGTAGTGAACACGCCCCTGCTTGCCCTGGGGGAAAATGCATGAAGAATAAAATTGTGGTTGTAGAGCTGAACAATGAGAAGGTGAAACAGAAGGTACTTAATGCAGGAGGAGAAGATACTTTTCCATCTTCCATAGGTATTAACACTGTGTTGAAAATGATTCAGAAAAGGGTGAGAAAACAGTATCAGGCAGGTTACACTATTTAGAAGCTATTACAAAGTTGTGATTGCACTATAGGTATTAACAGGATCACTGTGTGTGTATGGTTGTAATCTAGCAGATTATATCTGTGAGGCTACCAGAGTGCTGACATGTAAATCCCAGGAGGGTGGAAAAGGTATCCTTCTCCTTACCTTTTCCAAACTGGTTACCAACAATATCAAATGCCTGCAGCTGCATATTAACAAAGAGTAGCTGGAAGTTCTTCTCCAGATTGAAGGTTTGCTTGCTGGCACACTTAAAGGAATTCCCCAGCTTTGTTGTAAACATCTTCTCTTGTACAGCTCCACAGTAAAGCATACCTGGAGGCCATAAAGACAGATAAAATGAGAACCCACACTAACTGTTGGAATCAACATCTTTCTGAGATAAAATGGAGGATCCACGGTGCTTTGGTAGAGCAGCAGTCACAGATGTGACTAAAGCATGGACACTTCCCCCCTAAAGTATCAGTTACATTTCTTCCATGTTTAAATGAGTCCAACTCAGCTGAGCTTGGGTCTGAAAAGGTGGCTAAAATTCCAGATGCTCCTTCAAATCATATTTTAACAACTTGAGTCTGCAAGAAGGGGTTAGGATTCTCACAGGAACAGACATCTGTCTTAGGTCTCCAGCACAGCTATTTCCAGACAAAACAGAGATGCCATCTCTGTATGTATATATCATGTCCGTATTGCTTTA
The DNA here is from genome assembly GCF_012275295.1 of Melopsittacus undulatus. NCBI lineage: Eukaryota > Metazoa > Chordata > Aves > Psittaciformes > Psittaculidae > Melopsittacus > Melopsittacus undulatus. The sequence goes on from NC_047532.1 coordinate 45,635,419, forward strand.
TGCATTAAATATGTTCTTAAATGTATTCCCATGTCACAGTAATTTATGGAAAATCTGGCTCAAATTAAATTCATGAAAAGATCTTGTAACCTAGGCATATCCTTTATGCATATCCTCCTTTATAAGCAGATATACCAGTTTAAAGCAAAATCATCCACATTACCAACTCTGCATCACTGTATCTCAAGCAAAACTGCTGGCACAACAGCACACAGCATACTCTTGGTCCCCTTCAGTCAAAAGCAGTACACCAGTGTGTACTGATACAGATAGTTCAGTGATTTTTATCCCTGAAAAGATACGGGTTTGCTTACTGCACAGGTACTGCTGGTGGTCTGTGAAAAGGCAGCATCTGGCAGAGAGGCAGTAACAAGCAGGCAGGGATAGCAATGGCTCTTGCCAGCACCACTGGGAGGACTCAAAGTATATTTGAAGATTTTAAAACTTATGATTAAGCAGTTTAGTTTGTATTTGCTGCGGTTTGCACTTAGCGATGCACATTTAGACTGAGACCATCCCGAGGAGACATGTCATGTGGATCAGCTTTGCTTTTACTTCAATTGCTGTAGATCACATCCAAATACTCATGAGTAACAAATGGAGAAGTGACATAACATAGTCGTTATCCCATCACAGATTTGAAATATTTGGAAGAATTTGTGCAAAATTAATGTCAGAGAAAATCTGAGGTGATGCCTTAGAATTTTTCTCTCTGACCTAAACAATGTTCTCTTAGCAATTCTTGGTATGTCAAATCCAGAGCAGCTCCTGACTGTTCAAATGGTGAGAAGCAGGGTTGTATCAGAAAAAGAAAGAAAGAGAAGAGCACAGACAAGGTCTAAGATTTGAGGATAAAGAACTTCACCCTGGGTCACCCTGTATTTCTACAAAATCAAGACAAGCCTCCTCTTGATACTGGTGTATTTGAAATTTGGATCCAGCTCTGCATTTTTGTTATCCAGATACTGTATTCATTTAGTACACTTATTAGATTGGAAAGATGCGTCCAGACAAACTGGAGTCACAGCATTTTTGTGGTTCTGCAGGTAAAATCTTTGAGGGCTGTTTATATATTAAATTTAGGTTTCAAGTAATCTCTATTCAGAGAGAGGTGGGGCAGGGACAGTTTTTGAGGACAAAAGGAAAATTGAACAATTCTGATAAAACTGCATCCTAGTTCCTTCTCTCGCATATTCATACCATGAGATTTAGGTGAATGACATGTTGAAAGCCTGATTGAAAAAAAAAAACAGTTTGCAAAGATACAGTGTTTTAAATATGTAAAAGCCTATCTCACACCCAGAAGAGTTCAATATGAAATTAAGACAACGTAAAATTACTAACCTTCAGAAGATAACTGTAACCTGGTCTCAATTTTACTGACATAGTAGCTTGGAGCTTGCTGCAAAAGAAGATGTATCTTTATTCACAATACATCCTCATATTTGTAAAAAAAAAAAAAATACAGTTCACCACACCAAAATGGTCACAAAGTGTTTCCCAAAGAAAAACATTTTAAAGCTCCATCATCAAGACCCAAGAACCAACTTGCCTGTATGTATTGTTTTTTTGTTTCCAGGTCACTCCATCTAATAGCTAAGAAGCTGGTGTCATGGAGCCGCTTCAGCTACATCACCAGTTCTGCTCAGTTCAGTGAAACTGAACCATAGAGCTGTAGTTTACACAGATTACTAAAGCTAGACATTTGTGTGACGCTTGTGGCAACCAAAAGTAGGAGGGAGTTAAACAAATAGTATACGTTGCACAAATTAACAGGCATATTATAAGGACATTTTATTTTTATTCACCTGTTCTGCTTTACTGAGAGTCCCTACAGTGCTCTCCTGAGTGATCCTGCACTGAATGAATCCATGCTGACCTGCAGTCTGACTGCTTGCAGGACCTAAGCCTGCGCCTTCAGAAGGACTTGGGACTCGCAGTGCTGCAGAGCACTTTATGCATAGATGTCCTTCGCATGAGCAAACTGCAGAATGCAAAAGAGCTTCTGTGTTCTCAGTAATACTCCTACTTAAAGGAATAAAAAAGTGAGGTTAAATATTACCTTTTTTTTTTTTGGAGGCAGCTCTAACTTCTGTTTGGTCACAGTTAGTACCTTGGCTGGGGGAAACACCTGCTCCTACTTCAGGTCTTGTGGGTTGGTTACAAAACTTCCTTTTTTCAAGTTCTTTGCAAAAGGCAGCTGCAGCAGTGAGTACTGAGTCAGCCTCTCACCTCCTGCTACCCTGCACCAGCACCCCAGCCCTGTGGCCTAATCCAGCTCCTCTTTCACCAATGAAAATCAGAAGTGCCACCGTGGGAGCACTCCTGGTTCAAAGCAGTTAGAGAGACTGTGGAGGACAAACACATAAAAATCAGCAGCAAAATGATTTCATATTAACTTGAATTTCAAAGAAGTTTGAGGCAAGCCCTGCTATTCTCTTGAGGCTTATCTTTAAGTGAAGGGTGGATTGTCTAATTCTGTGCCAACAACCACTTCTTTTAGGGCAAGAGAGGTCAAGTATCTCCTAAAGGTTCATGTCACTCTCCTTAGCACTGCTGCAAGCTGGGGCTTTCGTGGGTACTTGAATCATCAGACTTTTTCTAAGGATCCTTGTAACACAGAAAATGCTCACCTTGTTGCAGGAAGCATACATTTAAAGCAAATACTTATGATCTGAACTGAACCTTTGTTTTAAAACAGCTCCTTGATTTTTTACCTCACTTTTCCTTTGTAGCTTTTAGAAAACACTCTGCCATAAACTAAAATTAAGATGATTCTTAATGGAAATCTTTTCTCTTCTCAAGCATTAATGACTCAGGAGTGGTATAATTTGCTGTTGTCTCTTGGACTTTCTATAGAAAAGACTAATTAAGTGCTTGTACTTAATTGTCATTAATTTGGGCTTGGAACCAGGCTGTAAGATTGACATTTTGGCTTGATTAACTGAAGGACACAGATCAGCACTGATGGCCAAATACAGCTCTGAACTGCTATGGAGCTCCAGGATATGGTCTTAATGCATGTAACATTCATTCAGAGTTTGATGGGAACCAAACCACACTGTATTCCTCCCTGTCCATTAATAACTTTATACACAGTATTCATTTCTGTTGTTAGCTCCACTGGCATTACCACCCAGCCATATTAGCTTTCAGACAAATAGTACTGCGCACTGCCTCCCAAAATGTGTAAACGATGCAAATGTCTGAGGAAGCAAGAGTATGGCTGCACTCAGCCATTTTCTCCCATGGTTACCAAAATAGCAACAGCACTTTTGGTAGCTTATGTTAAAGCCTCATCCATGTACGATGCAGTCCCAGTGGGGAACATGGTAACAACAGACACAATGTCAAAAAGAAAGCTTGTTTTCCTACCATGTAAGTAGGGCCTTTCTCTTGCCCAAGTTTCTCTGCATACTTATAAGTCTCCTTAGTGTGGTACATTTTAAGGGCACTTACCTACAATTTTGCTGTTGTAGTTCACTTGTTTGGAATTTTCCACTGAGAAATTAGATAAAATTAGTCCCTTTCAGGGGTGGATGGGCTGTGGCTCCTTGACACTTACAACTGCATAGACTGACCTTTCAATTTAACAACCACAGTTGGCTTTTGGCTGGGCAGATGTGATACTTGGCATTTATGGGAAGCAAATGACTAACCTCACCTGTATTCAAGTGGTCCTTGAGACACCATTTTGGAAGAGCAATTTGATAGTTTGAGTTAAGAGTTCCCAGCACACATACCTTAGTCATCTGCAGGGACTATAGTCCCAAACCTGTTTCCTCTGTTCTGCTCCAATCCAAACAGCACTTTCTATCAGAGGATGGCAAGGCGTACTTATCCTTCACTGCATATATGAACCTTTCCAAACTGAAAGTTCAGCTAGACAAGATGTGATTTAACGTTGAAGTTAGCCCTGCTCTGAACAGTGGGTTGGACCAGGTGGCCTCCAAAAGTCTTTTCCAATCTGAATTACTCTGTGGTTCTGTGAATCTAGCCTCTTGGGAAGGATGGGAGTAATAGTGTTTTATATACAGGTCAAAACTAGCATAGAGATAGATAAAATGCCTTTCGCACTGTACAAACTGGTTTAAAGGCAGTCTAAACTCCACCTCCCCAGTTCCAAACACTCCTTCTCTCTAAATGCAACAATTACCTTTACAAAGGTGAAGTTTACAAACCCTCCACTGAAAGTTATGTTCAGCTCAGACTGCACCATCCCACAGCTTCCAAATGTCTGTGTCACATTGGGGTTGACAGTCATGTACTTCATTTGCTTCTGTGGAGAGAAAAGACATTGCAGGGCTGCTGATGGAGAAGAGAAGGGAAGATTACTAAGAAAAAGATAGCAGCATTTATTTTCCCCAAGACAGGCGCTGGGGCTCAATTAATAGGCCAGTGGTGGTAGCAGCCTAACTGCTGTGTGCCAGGGCTGTTCCCTGCTCCTGAACCAGCACTAGCACTTGTCTGACACATCACCAGCCTGTTCCAGTGGGTAAGATAGCAGAAAGTAATAGTTTTCTGCTCATTCAGTGAACTGATACAATTCAGAGTAGGGTCAGATGAGTGCTGGTGGTAATTTGAAGAGGGGGAGAAGTGGGAAATTGTGCCTGAAGGCAGGAGAAAGATCAAGACAGAGGCGGATAAGGGTTTAATTGCCTTTGACATGTGTTGCTCCTCATATCACTCTGGCCCCTTCTTTATGTCCTCCATAGTTCATCTCTAGCATCTGCCAACCCACACTGTAGTCTGAAAGGAAAGCTCTGCAGCCCTGAATACAGTTGGGCTCCTTCAGTCTCATCTCAAACACACCTTACTATTGTAATAGGCATCTCACCATGGTCTGGTGAGGCTGGGAATCATGCTTTCCTGTCTGGCTTATGTCATGAAGAGGGATGAAAATTACTTTTACCAATATTAGATATGTAAGAAACTTTCAAACCCCAAACATGTAATGGGTTTGGCCCAAGGCATATGAACTTCAGAGCCTGAGACCCCACATATCCTATTAATGGAGGCTACAAAACCAAAGTCTGAGTGACATAATCACACTTTCAGGTTTTATGACATCTTTTGCTAGACTATTCACACCATTCACCACTGCTAAGAGAAGGTACCAGCTGCCCAGCACCCCTGCTCCGGTACAGCCTGGCAGTTCCTGTGATTCTAAAATCTTCATGTGTCAGTACCAGGGCAACCCATCCCTGGATCCAAGTCTGTGAACTGATAATTTCTTGCTTTCGTTGCAACTCACAATGTCAAGCCCTTCACAGAAGTCAACTCAGATTTTAACTAGTCTCCCATTCTAGAAAACACAAATAATAGAAGGCTGATCTACTCCCCCAGTACTGCTACTGCACACACATCAGTGAAATAAGAAAGCACTCATATGACCCACTGACATCATCATACAAGCCAAGGTGCACCAGCCGAGGTGCTGTGGCACAGAAAGGCCTGAGACTGGTAGCAAGCCACGTTTTTTTATCATACAAGCTGCCTCCTGAAAACTGATTTGAAAAGAATTAATTCCAGTGAATGAAGAAACCTTGCAATTAAGTCGTTACAAAGCTCAGCTTTGTAGTGCTTCCACCTCACCTGTGCATTTTGAGCCATCAACTGCAAACCCATGACTGCTTTGATGCAGGTCCTGTTCCCACTGGAAATGGTGTATGTGCCAGTGGGGATGGGAGAAGGCTGAGGTGCAAGAGTGGGCCTTGCTGTCATCATAGTAGATGGGATGGCTGTTTGAGTCCCTGGATGAATGGTTGTTGCATTTGTCATGGCTGGGGCTATTGAACTTTCAGGTAGTGTTGTTTGATTTCCAGATCCTGTGGTGGGCTGTACAGTTTGCATGGTGGTGGCTGTAGTATTTATGGCAGTAGCTGTCATTTGTGTATTTGGTGTTGTATGTTTTATGGTTGTGTTTGTGGCTGCCGCTGTTATTTCTGCACTCACACATGCTCTGTCTTGCTTGGTGAAGGACACAGGGTGTATGGTTGCATTATTCACTACAAGTGTAACCGTTTCCATTGCCTGGGTTGTAGTCTGACCAGCTGCAGTTGTATTGTCTGATGATATTGCAGATACCATCATGGGAGATTTCCGGCTGATCACTTGCGTGGTGGTTGCTGCTGCCTGGTCTGTCATGTGATGACCTGGTGCTGTTGTTACCTGATGCTGGTCTGTTGTCTGCACAGTTGTTCTATGGCTCGTGGATGTTGTTTTAAGAGAGCCTGTGCTGTTAAAATGAACTGTGGTACCTTGGTGGGATGAAGAATGATGACGGGGGTGTGGCTGAGAGGTAGTTGTATGTGTGAAGGATATGGTTTCTGGAGACACCTTGACCCCTAAGGCCACTTCAGCAAAGCAGGAGGAAAATGCTGCAAAGAAACAAGTAAGTCAGTAGTCTGAAAACCTTTATGTTTGACATTTCTGCTGATAGCTACAATGTAATTGCATTGAATTTGCTATCAAATGGCCAATGTGGTTTAATTCTTCATTTGGCTCCAGTCATGATAGGAGAGTAAAAGCAGACATGCTGTTGGACTATCTATAGCTTTTCACTCCTCTCCCAGTCTTCACATCTCTGAATAAACCCACTGCAGTGAAGCACATTGGCTCCCAGTTCCCTGCACTACTGTTACGGCTGAAGAAGCCAAAAGATGCCAGAGGTGTGAGCAGACCTTGCACAATCCCCAGACAACACAAGAATTCTCTTACAGGCAGTAGTACAGCAAGATTTACTAGAAGCAAATTATTAGGATCTAAGGCAGATGAAGTGTATATAACGGAAAGAGTGGTTGGTTACTTACCAACAAAGCATGGGGAAACGGGACATTTTTTATGCATGAAGGAAGTGAGGCAGTGTAATGGCCTTACAGTGATTCACAATAGTCTGGGAAACTGGTCTGGGAGACAAGGAAATTCCAGATATTTATTTATGGTTTTGTTGTAGCCAGGCCAGCTTGAACCCCAAAGTTCTTCCTCCTGGGAGGTATCCAAGAGGATGCTCCAAACAAGAAAAGACTTTTTAGTGATGGGCTTTCAGCCATGAGAAACACATTTCAGGGTACAGCATCCAGGGGCATTTGGGACACATCTGGAAATAGTCACAGCACCAAAATTACACTTCCATCTTATACCATTTACAGGAATATGTCCCTTGCAGGGCTGAAAAGAAAGCATCTGCCTCCTAAATAACAAAGTGAAGAAAAACTGGGAAAAGTATATTGAAGAGTAGATGAAGGTCAGAACTCTTCTGCTCAAGCCTGTCATTATAAATATGCAAGAAGACCCTGTAAAGACAAAGTCAAGCTAAAATAAACCATAAATCACTGATTTATATGAATTCGCTGATGTGCATGAAGCTTCAGGTGTAGTTAAATGCTTTTCTAAATTAGCTTGAGGACAGAGATGAATTCTCTATTTTCAAGAGAGAAGGGACCTGTGCTGTAACAAACTTGACTCCCAGTGTAGCTGCTATCATCAGAGAAGTGCAACTTGATACAGTTGAAAAGACACAAAAATAAGAGGACAGATTCCCCTGACTGCAAATTTATCAGAAGGAACCTAAAAATGACATAATTAATATGATACTTTAGTTCTTTTTCTCACTTTCCTTTAGTCTTTACCACACCTTATGGCAGAGTTGAAAAGCAGATAACTTCTCTCTTTCTCTGCGTGCTGGTGGAAAACCAGAACAGTTGCTGTATAGCAGCCATAGGTAGCCGCAGCTAAATGTGTTACCACAATAAAAACAAAAAAGAAGTTGCCATTTTCACTTTTTTTCCCCTGTAAGACTGCACAATAAACTACCTTTAAATTTACATGTCTTAAATAATCAGTACTTCTTAGCTTTTTGCTCAACAGATTGGTTTTGATTACTGACCAGATAACATTTATCTTACAGACAGGGAGAGAAACATTATTTCACTGACATTTGGATGCCAGACACAGCTTTTAAATGAAACTTTATTTTCCCCAAAAGATCACTTCAACCTAACTATTTTTCATTACAGAAGTGTTCAGCCTGATAGGGTCACTGAGGACTAAAGTCAGAAATGTCTTTGGAGTGGCCTATGGCTCACGGTCACCAGGTGACCTGCCAGCTCCTCCAGCCTCCCACAGTTCTCTCAGGCATTTGGAGGTTCTGTCAGGGCACAGCCACACTGCTAAACCTAGGTCATCTTCTCAAGAAGCATTCAGCCACACGAGCTCCCAGGGATAGGTAAGAATTGTTGACTGTTCTCTAGTTGCACCTAATGAGCTTTGCTCTTCCTGGGTAGCTGTTGGAGGTAGTTGGGTAGCTCTGCTGAGTGAAGGGACAGGTGGGCCCATGGGGTGCCAGTCCTACCCTCCTGCTAAGGTCTGGAAGGTTTCACCATGGCTCCCTCATCATCATAGCATTGCCTCTCAGGAAGCATGCCTCTCAGCAAAGGAGCCACCTGAAAAGCTCTCCATCCCCAGCCCCTTTCACAGCTCTGCCATTAAAGAACAACAAATACTCGCAGCTCTGCATCCCAGATGCAGTTAATCTCCCCAGTTTGGTTTTGGTCTGGTATTTTTTCTATGAAGCCAGTTCATAAAGTCATACGACAAACATTTTGCTCAAGGGACACATGGTCCCTGGGGTGTGTCTTCCTGGAGCAAACTGCAGTCTCCTCATCACACCTTGGCTTCAAAGTTGTAAGCTACAAATGTCGAGGGCTGTGTTTCTGCCCAGCAAGTTTCTTTGCATGCAACACTCCAGAATAAGGCCTCAGAAAAGGATCAGGGCAGCTCTTGGAGATTCACTGCTCCCAGTCTGCACCTGGAGCCCTCATTTTTGTGCTTTGGTGACAAATTTTAGTCAATGACAGCAAAGGAATAACAGTGCTCTGCTCCCAGGCTTTCAGTGTAAGGTGGAGCACTCGATGACATGATCTGGCTGTGACATTTCTCAGTCTGCTGTCCTGTAACAGAGTGGGTGAAAAAAACTCACTGAGGACTTCTTCCCCTTCCTGTCTGACCGCACACTCATGCTGCTCAGCCACCCAGAGGGTTTGTTCTGCTTTATGCTGCCCAGAAGAAACGCCCATATTTAGCTGGCAGGTTTTGTGTGGACACAAAAACCTGACCCAGCTCCTACAATCACTGAAAACACTCTCACCAGCACAGTCTGCTCTGATCTGAGTCCTTGAGGAACTGAAAAAGCCCCAAGATTTCCTGAGAGGTTTCAGTACTGTCACAGTTTCCCTTTAACATAGGAGCCATTTCTTAAGCGTCCAACCCATTAGACCTTTATCCATTAAACTCTGATTATGTGTAATTCCCTATCTGCACAGAAAGACTTGACTTTGTGGCATTAGTAAAACGTTACAAGGAATGATCAAACATGGATAAGGAGCTGAGGAAACAAGCTCTTTCTGGTCAAAAAGATCCATGTTGACCCTGAGTTATTAATGTTACCTCCTCAGTCTGATCTTGCTCTACTTTCATGTATATGTTTGGAAGCTACTTCAACAGACTCTGTCTGTGAAGTCGTTGTGGGAAAGCAGAGCAGATAACAGCATGAGATGCTTATGGTTGAGTCCCTAGCTGGGAGGGCGACAGAAGTTGTTACTTTGTGATCCCTGTGTGCCAATGGCAAAGTCCACTGCAGAAATCCAATGCCCCACCAGCGAGCTTAAATCTTTAGCCACTACAGAGATTAAGTCATGCTCTGTCTTTCTTAATCTGGCAGAGCTTGTACTGCTGCGGGTGCTGAGGGATGACTTCACATGCTGGGTCACATCCTTCTTCAGGCTGGCTCCACAGGTTCACAGAGCAGCACTAAGGATTGGAGGGTGACTGTGATGTGGTTTGTCACCGAAATAAGCCCCAGCCTGCCTTTTCCAAGCCCCTACCTCACTCTTGCTTTCCTGATCATGCTCTGCATCTTGCAATGCAGGCAAATTACTCAAGCAGCACTTCCTTAGTTCTTATTCTGCTTGTCAGTTCTGCTGGTCTGGAAATAACTTTTAATTAAGAAAAGCAAGCCCCCAAAAGTCTGCTTCTAATACTATTTTCAACTCACTCCATCACACAGTCAGAGTTCATCACCACAGACTGCAAGGGAACATTCAGAGGTAAATATCAGACCAACTATACCAGCTGCAATGAAATGTATTTCTACTTATTTCTTAGAAGTGGGACTTTACTAAAAGCCCTGAGTGCTAGCAAGAAAACTAAAGTTTCAGTCTGCTAGGTGCTGTCCTGACTGCAAGGAAACAAAGCCAGCATACTTCATTTTCCTCATAGAAATGGTGGAGGATATTACTCACCACAGGTGGTTAGCAAGATGAATTGCCATGTGCTCCTCCCCATGGCCAGCAAGTTTGAGAGATGCTGCTTCTCACTGTGGAGTGAATAGAAAGGAGATCAAGGTTTCCTGGGGACTGGAAGGTTTCACTTGGTGCAGGGAGTGCTCAGTCACGTGGCTGGAAAGGAGGTGGGGAGAGAGGGGGAGACCTTGCATCTGTAAACTACTGCAGAAGAAAATAAATTATGGTTAGGACAGGAAGTGAAAACAGAAGGGACTGCTGGGCTAACTAGGGGGAGGACAGGCTCTCACTCTCCAGCTGAGATCTGGGCCATTCTGCAAGCCACATAACGCTGCAAACGCCTCTCCCCAGTTTCATAACCTGATGCAGACTGCAGCTGTGCCTCAGTGGAAGGATACAACCTGTAAATCAGTGCTTTTCCTGTGTTCTTTTTTAAAAGTACTTTCCTTAGAGCCAAACTCTTCCTTTTATATTAAGGTACAGAAGGGAGAGGTATGATCCTGTGCCAGCTCCACAGAGCACCTACTAAAAGCAAGACAAGGCTGAGCAAAGCCCCAGATGCACTCTGATTCCAGCTAGGGACTGTCACCAGTCTTTGCTGTCTGGTTCAGCCCTGCTCCAGGGGCTAAGCTTGTAGAAGGTGGATCAGCTGTGGTGACTCACCATTAGTCTTGCATCCAAACACACTCCTTGGCAAATAGCAATGCCCCACCTATGACCCATGAAGTGTCCTGTGCAAACCACGCCAAGCTGGGACAGGTGCTGCACAGGCAGGTCCCAGCACGTGTAGCTGTGCACCAGAGATCTGCAACTGGAGAATGTTACACTTGCTCATGTGTGTGGCTGGATTTCCAGTCCTCGGCCTTTGCCGTGGGGACTGCTTGGTGTGGGGAACTGTCCTGGGTTCAGCAATAGCAGTCATTTTTTCTCCTTCTTAGTAGCTGATGCAGTGCCATGTTTTTGACTTTCAGCCTGGGAACAGTGCTGATAACACCGAAGGTTTTAGTTGCTGCTTAGTCTGTTGCTTGTTTAGTCTGACCAGGGACTTTCTGAGTCTCATGCTCTGCCAGGGAGGAGGTGAAGCTGAAAGGAAGCAGAGACAGAACACCTGACCCAAACTAGCCAAAGAGGTATTCCATACCACAGCACGTCATGCCCAGGATGGGGGTAGTTACCCAGAAGGGTTGATCACTGCTCGGTCGGGCTGGCTATCAGTTGGTGAGTGGTGAGCAGTTGTGTTCTCTTCCCTTGTTATTTCCCTCGTCATTATTATTATTGGTGGTAGCAGCAGTGGTTTGTGTTATACCTTAGTTATCGGGCTGTTATCTCAATCCGTGGGAGTTACATTCTTTCGATTCTCCTCCCCATCCCTCCGTGAGCAGGGGCAGGAAGGGGGGAAAGTGAGAGAGAGGCTGCGTGGCTTGGACAGAGCAAGACCCACACATGGGATCTGGTGTGGTCCTAAGTCTTCACTTCCTCATATCAGTATTGCACTGCAATAACGTGATACAGCCAATGACTTGAAAACTCAAGTGAACTGAAGTTTGCTCCCAGAAATCTGGGTATTTTATGAAATTAGTTCCAATGTATTTTCTCTATTTGCATTATGGTTTTACATTCCCATTTTTACCTGCTTGTCCTTCTACATGATCCAGAACATGCATTTGGGTCAACTAGCACTCCCTAATAAAACACTGGTAGCCAAATGTATGCGGAGATCTTATAAGTTATCCCACAACTTCCTTGCCTTCTGGCTGCAGCATTAGCACATGCAGTACTGAACTGTGTGAGCCTTTGCACTCTCCTAATAGTCTCAGGGATTCAGGAACATGACTGAGGAAGAGGGTAACAGGAAAAAAAAAACACTGTGCCTTTTGTGACATGTGTGTTGGACAAATAAAGTTATACTGGACAGATGTGTGGATTTTTTTCAGCCATGATGATGTGTCTTTACTGACACTCAGTTATTTTGAATAGAAAGCAAGCCATGTGACTTTTTACTTCAGATAGAGACACCAACCACAATGGTTTGTACTAGTTATAATTTTTATAAATTTCAAACAAAGTGTGGTTCTACACAGGTCAGAATGGCCTGGTTACAGGAAGTTCATTTGCACATTTTTTCTCATAATAAATTCATACATTCTGTCTTGACTGGGAAAAAAGAACAGGTATTTCTGTGCTCTTTCCCTGTCTGATTATCTCTCGTCAGTCACAATATACAAATACATCATTATCAACACCATGAAAAGATGTAAGAAAAAAAAACACTTAGCTGGGGAGAAGAAATCTTAGCAGCTATTTCAGCTCCAGCTGCAAGAACAAATACACAATTTGGCTCTTTTTCATTATTATTATTATTATATATTTCTAATGATATACATATCTGAAGTTGAGTATTTCTGGAAAGGAAGTGCATGGCCTTCCTCATACCCAATCCTGTTTAAAATCTCAAGTGTCTAAGAAAATTATGAGTAATAAAATGGCTTTCCATCACATACACAACCAGAATATAAGACACACACACAGCTTTGCTGTCACTGGCAAGAAAAGCCAGTGTTCAGATGTGGTTCGGCCGCAGCCATTTATGATCGAGACAATGACCATTGGTCTGATTCTCCACCCACTGGGGTTAGACGGGAGAGGAGGAGAGGGTCAGGCCTCATTACAGTTTAGTGTGGCTTACTAAAAGCAAGACTTGTGTATCATGGCAACTGCCCATATACCTGTTTGTCATTGCAGTACATAAGGAAGGAGTCTACACCCAGCTGATCAGAGGCAGTTTCGAGGTTGCGAAGTTTTAAAAGTTTCACAGAAGATGGCAGCAGAGCAGAGGGAGGAAATCCAAATCAAAACCTCAGCCCAGAGGGCAGGTCTCACTAGTCCAACCCAGACAGAACAGCCAGACAGCAGGCATGGACTCACTGGTCAAGCAGCAAGGGTACAATGCTCAACCATGAGTGCTGCTACAGCAGAGATACACCTTGGACATTTTCTCTTCTACAACTGAAACTTAGTAGCAACCATTACTTTTAAATGACCTTCTGTTCACTCTCATCTTCACCAAACACTGAAATGAAATCCATATTTGAAAACTATGACTTTTAGGTCTACCTACCTGAAAATTATAGTGTCAAAGACCTACATACAGAATAAGTATACCTCAATGCACACATTAGTCTTGCTAGACATCACCAAATCATATTCTAGGCTGTACATAAAGAGTCATTCCCTTAATTATCACCTTGCTTGGCAGAAATACAGTAATTAAAAGACTACCCCATCTACTAATTAAAAAGAAAGAAAGAAAAAAATCAAACCCCATTTTGTCTCATCAGCAAATTCAGAGGGTTACTTCTTGCTGGCTGTTCTCACACTTTTCAGCAGCCTGCTCCATCACAGAACTTCATTCTTTAAAAACACAAAGCCAGCAGTGTGGCACTGTCTCACTGACATCTGCACCACAGGCATCAACCAGGCAAAGGGCCTGGGTTACTCCCCAGCAGCAGCTGCCACAGTTACAGAATGGTCTGAGCTTGGAATGTGGAGACAGAAACAGGCAGAAACAGTCTCTGGCTCACTGGCACTGCAGGAAGGTTAAAGACACAACTAGTGGCTGTGGGCTCCTTGCTCAGGTTCAGTAATGTCCAAGGATAGCTGATACAACGTGTTCCCAAAGGCCACTGAGAGCCAGGGTGCTGTGTCACTGGTGCCCACAGCCATGGAGCAGTGAGTTACTTGTCATCCTCAGGATATTCATGGTGCAGAAGTGACTCAAACTTTGGTTAAACAGGATAAAACATAAGATTTCTGGGGGGGGGGGGGGGAATCCAACAAATGAAACCCCAAACTGTTTTCAAAAGCAAAGCAGGGAGGAAAACTGTTATAATCCAGCCCATACATTTGCAGTTGACATGACAAGATGGTGAGTTGGGTGGCAGGATACATTTCTAAGGTGCCTCACAGGATACCACTATTGACACTAATGGAGGGTACAGCAGGACACATGGGGTTGAATGTTTTGCTTTCCCCTGGAGGGTCCCCAATTTTTGAACACATGTTAAAATTTAGCATCATAAGTCAACCAAATAGCTCCAATTTTTTTCCAGTTTTAGGAAGATTTTGAGGCACCAGGCATATGGGACTAGCACACTGTCACCCTGCACACAGCAGAGCTGGGAAATGGACCAGCAATAACTGATTTTCCATTTCCTGTTCAAATAGAGCCTTCCCACTGCCATTTCACGTCATCAGAATGAGATTCCTGTAAAGAAACTCCAAAGTGCAGGTTTGCATCTTTCCATCTGTCAGCAATGTCACAAGTCCTAGTTTTGGCAGTTTCATATACCCATAGTAACCCTTCCCTACCTTTCTCTTCACATACATACACAAGCATACTATATTTATCAATGTTCAGTCAAAGCTCCCTACCCATTTCGTGTTCTATGCTTAGGGCAGGTGTAGACAGAAGCACTGTTATTAGGTCATGCAAAAATTACTCAGAGCAATACAGAAACCAAAATGAACTAATTTTGGGGAGACCATAAAGTAACTGCACTGCAAGAAAACATCACTGCATATTTCCTTAGGGGACTGAAAGGAATCAATTCTTCCCTCAAGATGTTCATGACTACAGTAGACTAATAGGATTCATGTTCCTGAGAGGCTACATGTCATTTTTAAGGTAAATAACCAGCACACAACAGACAAGCTCATACGTCTGTAAGACAAAATTAGCTTCCAAAAGGGTACAGAACTCTCAGGTCCTTTAGTCATGAAAAAAAATGTCAGAAATCACAGAATTTAGATACTGAGGGTTAGAAGAACCATGGGAATTAAGCACCACAATACAACTCATAATTAACCAACAAGCCTTCACAGGCAAACAAAATCTGAGTAAGCCTTTACCTGCTCTAATGCTTTTTCTTGAATGGGACTATCTACTTTCTTCACAGTTATCCTGACACATACACTAGGATATTTACAATGCCAGCCTCCAGAGACACAGGGAAAAGCATTCAGGTCCCCCAAAAAAATCATAGTAATGATATTGAGCCCTATGATTTGCTCAGAGGCTCAGATACTAAAGAGTGGGTTTTGGTTTTGCATCATTTCTATTTTTAGTGCTTTCGTCCCCTTTGTTATTTACATAGAGCACCACTAGTCTCAGTGTTAAACCAAAAATAACTAATAGTGAAAGCCAATCACTCACTCTTGAACTTCTAGGGTAACTTTTAACAGGTTGATCTTTGCCTGTTTACAACCCTTAGTCAATATTTGTCTTTGCTAAGGTATTAGCAGCTTTTGTGGGACCTAAGACCCAATTACCATCAAAACCCTTTCATGACTTAACAGCTGCTCTAAATGAGCTAATGGCTTATAGAGGAATAGTAACATCTGGGATCATTTTATATTATACATTACAGCCTTATGGCAGAGATTTGGTAGTCTTTTAATTAAATGTCCTGGAAAGAAGTATTGAACAACAATCTATCCACTTGATGGAGCATCTAAGGCTCACTGCCCATTTGCAATGGTTACGTATCTTCCATATAGGGGATGAAATGTATCTACTCCATAGCACAGCACACAAAGAAAGCATGCAGTCTAATCAAACATACGACATAAAATGGCATTCAATTGAATTCTCAGCACCAAATGCAAAAGATTGTGATCCAGCAACCACAGACTGAAGAGGGTGGAGGGGTACGACTTATAATGTAAATAGTTCAAATATTCTGTGTCACAGTAGCTGTTACACATCTTTGCTTCCCTAAGTCCTGCACCTCCATCTCATAGCCAGGAGTTGCTATCTGTATCATTTCAACACAATTCTCTATGCAGCAGGACATTTGCTGTGCCATTCCAGAAGCAGTCATATCATTAATGCCCAAAACCTCTCTGATGGTCGAAGCCAGAAGTTTCATTACCACAACCACCTAAAATGGGATGGTTTTGGTGTTGACCATCATCAAAAGGGCACATTTGTGATGTATCAGCTGGAATTAAGGAGGATGGGGAAGGCACAGCCAAAGGCCAGCAAACAGAAAAACCTCCAGGTGACCCCATGGTAGAGCAAGAACTCAACCATGCATGTGCCCTTCTGCAGTAACTTGGTGTTCAAGTGAAGTTGCCAAAAGGTGCGTGCATAGTAACTCTTCAGCTCTGCTGTTGACCTAATTTAGGCCACATCTTCTGAAACAGTTTGATAATCAATATGAGAAGGATTTTTCTCCTCTAATACTGAGAATGGGTTTCAATCCTTTTTGGATGTTTAATGCTCATTTTAAGGTTGTGTTTCCCAGCTTGCCAGGTGGACAGCACAGTTCTCAAATGTTCATGCTGATAATGTTTTAGCGAATGATGAACCTCAGAGCTTGTGAGAAAGGCAACTTTAATCCAGTGTCCACCCAAAATTAAAGAGAGATGGATGAGGTCCTGAGGAAGGAGGGTCCTGCTGTTCAGCTGCCAGCCCTCTGTTCTGCTGGGAAGCTTTTGGCCACCTCACTCTCCTTGGTGTCTGACTCTACTGAGGCTGTACTGCAGGAATCGTTGTACATGTCTGAAAAGGAAGACATGGGCATTGTCATACAATTTGCCTAAAGGACATCCCATCTATAGTCTTGAGGTTTATTGTTAAAAACATGAAATAAAATAAAAAATGAAAGATCACAATTCTACTGCTCTCCTAATTGCTTCACTAAAGGCAACAGAGGTTATTTTGGCATAGAACTAACTGTAGTGTGTGTATGGCTTTTTTTATTTTTTTTTTCAACCATTAGACATGTCGAAGAAATGAAAAGACACAGTTAGGCACTGAGGGTAAAGACAGAGCTGATCTGCTTTGGAGGTGAAGGAGCAGCAATTACCAAACTCCCCTTAAAGCACAACAAAGAACCCTGGTTAACTTTCAGAAATGCTTTTTCCACTTCAACAAACTGATTAAAAATAAAAACTCAAATCAACCCAAAACTAAAATCAAAAGAAACATGTAACTCAGAATAAAATGCTAGTAGCTCTCTATCACAGATCCCATAGAAATGTCTATGCCAGATTGTGCTTTCTTCTGTTAGCAGAAGAAAAGCAGGACACATTTTGGTAAATCATACTTAAGGATGAGCAAAAATGAATCTAAAACTGTAAACCTTTAATCTGAGTAGCTGAGATTCAGCTTTGCCAGTGCAACCTGTCTGGGTGTTAGGTCAGAACAAAAGCTGAAGAAAGGATGACTTTTAGAGCTGATTTGGCTGAACACTCACCAGAGCAGCATGTCCTCCAGCCTTTGGAACTAGCAGTGAAATATGATGAAACCCGTAATGGTTCATGAGATTTTGTTTTCAAACCTAGACCAGAACCACAGCTCAGATGCTAATCTAAATTCAGAAACTACCCAAGTCAGGATGAAAACTATGCTGCAATTATAACACACTCTACCATATGACACACTTGGGATAGCTGTAAAGTAGCCAGCTTGGGTACTGGAAGCCTCAGGAATTTGGTAGGAGATTCAAGTTCTGTCCAGGAAAGGAAAAACAATTAAACCATGCCAAGGTAAGCTGTTCTGACTAACTAGATCTGACACCCACATCATCAAATTTCAGGCTAGCTGAGCTGCAACACCAGAGGCTGCAGCACGGATGTATACACTACGGCACTGTTACAGATGCAGCATTTATCACATTCTTCTTGGGTATTAAAAAAAAAAAAAAGAAAAAAAAGGAAAAAAAAAGGAAAAAAAAAGAAAAAGAAAAAACAAATGACAGGAATACATTTTCTCTGTTACCTGCATTGCTGTTCTTAATTATGTTGTTACTGTCCCCCTCTGCTGGCTGCAATATACTGGAAGGAACCCAGTCGCTTTTCTCGGAGATGAGTTTCTTCACTAACCTGAAATTCAGAGAACAGTCATTGAATTTCTCTAGATTCCCTTTCCCTGGGTTGCATTTCTTAGAGGTGCACGTTGAGCAGCTATTTCCTAAACTAAGGAAAAAGGCAGAGGACCTGGGCAGTCCTGCAGGTAGGTAGCCAGTGACTTCAGTTTCAGCAGTCTCATATAGTGACCCATATCCAAGAGCAAGCACACTTGCAAAGAGACTCTATGACAAGGAACCAGTGTCCTTGGCCTGTGTTTGAGACCCTTGATCAAATTTAGAGCTTAAGAAAATGAATCTTTTATATTATCTATCCCCTTTACTGTAAATTCCATCCAGGATGGATGAGTTTAGCTCACTTCCCACCTACTTCACCCTGCGGGACTTGTTGCCATCTCAGCTACATGTCAGTTCTGAGTGAAGGGTTTGACTGCATGGGCACTTCTAGGAGATCAGATCTTCTTCCTCCAAATTACCCATGGTAGGAAAATTCAGATGTCCAGCCAGGACCATTCCTAACACTTGTCAGCAAGAGGGAATAAATACACTAAAATGTAAGTGAGCTCAAGGGAGCCAGATTCATTCTACTTTGTCAACCACATTTTATATCTAAGTTTTTGGGGCTAAAAATGCTCTCTGGTTCACTGCTGCAGCTCAGTGGAAGGCATGGGGATTTTACTAATGTATCCTATGGGAGGGTGCTGCCTTGACAATTGGCTAAAGGTGTCAAAAGCCCAGATATTCTCCTCTGTTTCCTTTATGCAAATTTCCATTCTCTTAACCCTCATATCACAAGCATGTGGAATGAAAACCAACCAGGTGGAATTAATGAAAGCTGCTTGTATGTTCATGCTTCCAGCTGCCTCTTTCATATTTTGGTCAATAGGATGAATGGATATGCATTGATTTTTGAGAGGCTTTAACATTCTTTTGAATATTTTCCATCTTTTCCAGAAAGTTATGGCTGTTCTGTCTGTAAGATTCTGTCTCTCTTCTGTACTTACCATTGACCATTCTCTCCTTCCTGCACAAATTGCACTAAATCTCCATCCTCGAGTGTAAAAGAATCTGGAAAACAGCTGTCAAAACTGCCTTCTACCCGAAAAAGATTGGTCCCCTAAAAGGAGTGAAATCATGCACCAGAAATACAGTTACTATGGATGAAAGAACACTGTGCAAGAGAGAGAAAGTTTAGTTAAATACTGAACTGGGCATTTCAAGCTGGCAGATTTCTTCTGTAGGGAATTGTGTCACTTCTTTTTTTATCATGCTCAGGATATATATTATTCAAAGCTGGGACTGAACTGTGCTGAGAACTCAGGTTTTAGAATTAAGCAGCCAGCCATTATCCTGATACAAAAACTGGGTTTGTGACACCACGCCACGTTACCTGGAAAAATCTGAAATTACTTTTTTTAAAGGCTGAGAGTTTTCAGTAACTCACTTCAGTAGCAGGTAAAGCTACAGCTTACAAGTAGGGGTCAGGTTTTATGGTCCTGATCCACAAAGCAGTCTTGGAATAATCCTCCAAAACTCCAGATGAGTTTCCATCTTCTTTATTCCCACACAGCCATGAATTTAGGGCTGGTATAACCCCAAACCTTGCAGGTAAAATTGTGATCTTTAAAGAAGAGGAGGCTACACTAGGAAGAGGCAGTGTAATTTGAAAAAATAATTACGTTGTTAGGGTTGGTCTCTTCCTCCAAGTCAGAAGAGTTGGAAAGTTCATCTGTGCTGGAGGGGATGGCTTCAAAATCCTCAAATGTGTCTAGAGATGGCATTTGCCTGCTGGGCCAACCTTTTCGAAGAAAGTAAAATAAAAAGAGTTAGCTATCAGTCATTAGCCTCTTTCAGACTCAGTCTTTTAAAAACAAATTTCAACTTCATTTCTCACTATTCCACTTACTGAATTGCTTGTGCCTTTTTACAGCTTGTTCCCTGATTTTGCCATTAAAATTATGTTGCAACAATTATTCTGTCTCTAAAAGCCTGTGCTGCTTGCTGTCATTTGTGGGAGTGAAGAGTGGTGGCCACAGTATGCATGCCCATCAGTACCTTGAGCATTTAGCATTGCTAAGTCTCTTCAGTTCTGGAAGTACATAAAACAAGCACCAGGAATACTTCTGTAGAGCAAGCACCATAGCAAATGATAACTTTTGCTGATGTGGTTTTCAGAGGGCCAGTCTCATTCAGTTTCCAACTTACCTCCATATGCTTATTTATAAATTGGAATCTGACGTAATTGAATTTTGGTTGACTTCTTACCTCCTTGTCACCCTAAGGTGATATAACCACCTGACCAACTTACAAGACTATCCCCTGGGGAAGGTTGGAAGTACAGGGAAGGGACAGAGTGAACAAGGCACAAAGACAACCAGACCTCAGTAGCAGGTAGAGAAGATCTCATTAATTTCTGCTGTTAGCAGTCTTATTGCATGATCTGAACCCAATGCCACCTCAGCCCAGTGGAAGGGACAACCCAAGCACAACAGCCAGACCCTCTACCTACAAAGGCATATCCAGAGGATATCTCCTCAGGGAAATTTAGGCTAAGACTTATAAGACCAGCCTGACACTCCGATGGTGGAAAAGTAACTCAGCCTCTTCTATACAGATGGCAATCATAATCTGAATTTTCCTTTACACGTGATACCCGTCCCTTTTCTGACAGGAATGACTACAGTCCAGCTAGGAGGAAACCTTAATAGCCTTAACAGATTCTAAAAAGAATGGAGTTAGTCAAATCAATGTGCTTTCCTACCTAATGAACCTGCTGCGCATTAGCTGATTCTCACGGACTCAGGCTAAGCAGATGCTGAATCAACTTGTTTACAGGCTGTGGGCTGTTGCTCTTGGCAAGGCAAAGCACTGCTCTGACAACAAGGCACGAAGACAAATGCTCATGCAGTGGGATTATGCATAACCCAGCAGTTATAACCCACAGTAAAACCTGGCCTGAGACAATACAAAACCCAAGCCAGGCAGTTCAGGCAGTGAACAGAAGTGATCTAATCTGAGAAAAATAGGTTTACTCATCAATTTATTTAATCCCTCCCCATGCACATCTTCCCTGTTCCAGGCGCTAGTCGGTTGTGGTCATGCAGTTCTGCAGCCTCTTCTCCCTCCTCTTATGCTGCGGCTGTGACTACCCCAAATGCCCCCATTCGATTGCAAGAGAGACAGTGACTTTCTTCCAGCAGAGCATCATCCCAGTTATAACCCTTTAGGTATCGTTAGGTCATCTGAACTTCTCAAGGTGAAAACTAGCCACTGAAGTGGCATTCATGTGCTAGGTTGTGAGAGTCCCTGCCAAGGTCTATACCAACACAGTTCTGAGACAGAAAAGACAATTTCAGTTACAGATCATGCAGCATATAGAGCTGAACCCCATATTCTGTATCAGTATAAACTGAATCACACCAGCAAAATACCAACAAATGTCTAAATGCACAAGAATACATTGATGCTATCTAGTGCCAAACCATTACAGCAATTTCAGTTCAAATTCACAGGTTGGGCTACAAGAGACAAAAGAAAAAATATATCTCTCTTGCCCTTAGACAAATTTTAAGCTATCTGCAGAAACCTGAACCGCAAGGATTCCTTACAAATATATGCATCAGACTTCTTCTTCCATAGGAATCACCATTTTCATTTCAGAGACTTAGAAATAGCCTAAGTATTAAGTACCTAATTCAAGCTATAAAGTAACACGGATCAAATTGTAAGGTCTCTGACATCAATTAAAATAATTATTTTTAGCTGTGCCTGAGTTACAGGAAACCAGAATCTGGGACATTGTTTCTCTACCTGCCGGTGATCCAAGCTTATTCTTTCATTGATTTCATGGGAAATAATGCTCATTTAAAAAGAAAAAATCTCTTGAAGTGGGAGAGAGTAAATATTATCACAAATTATATTACACTCTCAAATTGAGATGATGTTTTAATTTCATTTACCTGTCTGTGAAGCAGATCTAGGTACGGGTCTCATGGTGGAACCGGTATTACATTTAGTCTGGGCCAATATGGTGTTCTCAAAAGCATCTGTCACAGGAAGTATAATTTGTGTCTTCAGGGTCAAACAGTTACCAGACAACAAGTACAAAGTGAATTCCTGTATCAATCACCTCTGCAACTAGGAGTTCCTTTAACAAACAGGTGGACTGGGGTCCAACAGTTATAAAAGAGAAGACATGTGACCAGCACAAATGAGTGAAAAGACAGCAGCATTCCACAGAAAAACTGTAAGTCTGAGAAGGACAGCAAACAGCCAACTGAATCAAATAGAAATACTGATGTTAATTAAGGAAAATGATTGCTGGGTGAAAAGTGCAGTGTTCTATTTCTCTACAGCTTCCTTACACATTCTTAACATATTTTCCTTGCAGCATTTTAAATAATTCTGTAGGTGATGGCATATGGTTTTGATGCTCATCCATGCAACAACAAAAGCAGATCAGGGAGACTCCTGTCCAGCCAGAAATGAATTATTTCATACTTGATGAATGCAATGCAATTTTGTGGGGAAGCTTGTATCCAAATACATCCTTTGTGTTATTAACTCTGTCAGAGCCCTGGCAACAGCAGCAGTATCTCCTGGTAAAGGGATGCTAATGTGCATTGTTTCCCTCTCAGTTTGGTGAGGGATGTTGTAGGGGGTGGTGTAGGGCCGTGTTTTAACTACTGAGGATCAACTCAGCTCTGTCCTGTGGACAGTACCTGCACCTTGAAATCCTCCCTACCTCTGCAGCCACATGGTTTGCTGGATCAGAAGTATCTGCCAGTGATGAAAGTGAGATATAAACAGCAGAGTTTGGGAAATTCTGGTACTGGGTACCAGGATGATTCAAAACATACTGCTGTGGTCACCAGCAAAAGGACATATTCTGCAAACAACAAAAATATTTCCTCTGCTGCCTCTGAATTGTTTCTTCCAACCTCTCTGTTCTAGTCTTCTCTTCTGCTGAGAGAGACATAGAAGATAGCTCTGATATGTCACTGATTCCATCACTGATCTGGCCCCTGCCAAGGTTTTGTGCAGATCAGCACAATCCTAAGAAAGGATTCCTCAGCCTGAAACTCTCCTCCCTGTCTTGCAGCAGGGGTTCCTGGCTGCCTGTGCCCCACAAGTCAACATGTGATGGCAAATCCCCATGTAAAGGGGAAAGCTGACAATGGAAGCCATTGATCTCCCAGTGGCTGAACACTTTGGTGATATTAAACAGTAACTGATGAATCTGCTGCAAGAAATAGGTAGAAATTCTGCTTGGCTGAAATGAAACACTGCACCTTAAATGGATATTAATGCACAATCTAGCCTCTTCTGTAGTCTTCATGCTCCTCCTTCTCTTATTAGGTGTAGACACTAACAAGGGAAGATGGACACAAGCAACCAGACTGCAGGTGAAAGTGAAAAGTTGCCCCTTGGCTCCCTGCTGCTGCACTCTATGGAGTGAGGCAAAAGCCAGACAGAAAATCCAGATCCAGATTATATTATAGACATTACTTCCCCAAACAGGAAGAGAATAATGGTTTTCTTTTAGGCCCATCCCTATGTGAAAGTTGGTAAATATAATGAGTGCAGGGGACAGGTAAGGGGGTGACGAGCTGTGTTTATCACAGTTAAACAGATAACTGACACCAAGCCCCTAATGGACTCCAGTGTTGTCTGCTAGCAGTGATGACATGTGAATCCAGTGAATAATATAAAAAGATTGCCAAACAGGTTTTCATGCAGGATAGAAACACTCGTACCTTCAAACCCCAGGGGAGTTGGGTCACTCTTTATTTCATGTCTCTTGACTTTAACTGCAGGAACAAGGGGACCTGTGTGAAGTTTGCAGAGTCATAAGGCTGTAAATAGCGTTAAAGGAAAAACTTCCTTTCCCATTTCCTAGAAACACTACCTGCCTAATATTTTCCGTTACACCCACAAGAATGACCAACCCCTAAATTCTAGGTGATGAAGATTAACACTTCTGTGATGTGGACAGGAAACAGATCCCTTTTGATAAGACAGTGGACAGTAACTAAGTGTATCTGCTTCCAATCACATTTCACAGATATTTTCTCTCACTCTTGCCCAGCACTAACAAGACTAAGTCACAATCTCAGCTTTTTACCCATGAGGTTGGCAAGGAAGAGCCCACAAATGCCAGCACTTATATGCCCCACTGGACTGGAAGGCATCCGTCATAGGTCCTCCCCCAGTATCCTGACTCCACATGTGGAGGACTGGTGATGTGACGGAGCTGAACTGTTAGCAGTGAGGATCAGCATGCAGCAGTATGCAGTAGCCTTGCATGTGATGATCCAAACACCCAAGCTAGACCTGTATTTGGCTGATGCTGAGACAAGATTCAGGCTTCAGTTCTTTTTTAAACTGAAATATTTTCTTACAGCAGATGCTGTAAATAAAATACTTAACAGAAAATCACTGATTTCCCACCCCCATTCCCCTTTGTTTTTAAAATCATTACAAATGCAGTTTTCTCAGCATTCAAAGAAATTGCCAGCAGTCCTATGGTGGACAGGATCCTAGGACAGGGTTTTTTTTTTTATATATGAAACTGTAACAAAGTTTGAATTTCAATGTAATTCACACATGCTGTCTTTGATAAACCACACTAGAGAGCAACCTGTTCGCCCTTTATCTTTGTGCATATGTTCTTCTTTCTGTGCTCTCCCAGCTTCATTAATAAATATTAGGAAATAATTGTGTCTTCCCATAATTTAGTAACATCACATATGTCTGAAGTTGTTACTGATGACAGAAAGCTATGAGAATGTCTTCTCCTGTTCTATGCCAATCATTTCTATCTGGTGATATTTTAGCGTTATGATCTAAAGAACCTGGCAAAGAAACATTTGTAGGTCGCAGTAATATCACATCCTTCCTCTGCCAATAAACCCCACCACAATCTCATTTCACGACTGGCTCATTGCACAGTCAAGAATATGGTTCATATCCATCACAACTATTTAGAATAAGATAACACTGCAACCTTCTTCCTGACAAATGTATAGCAAATATTTTAATACAAATGAATTTAGCCATTTTTCCTTCTATTTTGGTTTGTGAATTGCCCTGCAAATCAGTTCCTCCACTTTGTTCCAGGAAGTGACAAAGGACAGTATATTCAGAATTTGATGTAAGACCATATGTTCTGTTATCAAAAGTAACTCTAACATGTAGGCATAGGTGCCTACAATCCCATGGGTTGCTTTTGAGTTTAAATGTAGGCACTAATGCCTACATTTAATTTATTAATTTATTAAATTAATTGTTAAGTTAATGCCTACATTAACTTAAATTTTGTAAAAGTGCCTTTTTTTCAAAATAATTACAGCTCAAAATAATAATGATAAATTCCCAAGTAAACTGCAGAGTTCAGTGCAGTCTAGGCATGTAGCTCCATTACACATGCCTAAAAATGTCCTTGCAAACACAATTTCTAATCATAAACATGATTATGCTAAATATGCTTAAAGCTGGCATCTATTACTACTCCATTTTTTGGCTCGATTTCAGGCCTGCTTACCATCTGATATCTGCTATGAAGTGAGAAGATTCTCTCCTTGAAAGCAAAATTCCAGAACAGGTTCAAGGAAATTGAGAAATGATTTCTATTGAATTTCAGTTAATCTGAACAAGGGAAAAGTAGGAAAACCTAATCTCACATCAGCCATAAATTAAGATAGTTTCTACAGGAACTAGCACCACTCTTCAAAGCCTATTATGGAGAAACTGAGAAGAGCTGGCAGCACACCTTGATAGATGTTCAGAATGTCATGGCCTGCAGGTGTTATACTGATCCTGACACTTCTTCTACTGGAACCCCTTGCATTTCTAAAATTTGAGCCTGATGCACTCACTGTGTGAACAGCATTTGGCAGTATTATGTATCAGTCAGCAGGAATGAGAAGGGTAGCTAAGCAAGCAGCATGACAATACCTTTGGTCACAGCAGAAGCATTAACTGTGGTGCTGATGGAGGAAGCTAGGGAAAAGCGACGGGTAACTTCTCTTTCCTTAGATTCTGGATCTGGGAGAATAGACAGATGCAATGCAGGGCAGGATTAGATGTTAATAAGCACTGAGGGTAAAAGATGTCCAAAGAAATGCAGCAGCTAGAAAAGGGTAAATAAAGGGTAGGTTGCTCCTCTAAAACAGCCCGGGAAAATACCCTCAACAAAATTAAAAGAGTTTATATGAACTTATTTTCAAAGCAATTCCAATTGCACCAGTTTTATACTTCAGAAAAAAGACTTATGGCAATTAATATTTTAGCAACCAACTAGTGTATAAGTACTGCTACAAAACACAAGGAGATGAGCATGATGGTTAGAATGGTGTGTTTGTTTGCAGGTAATGTTTGGATTATTTAGACATGGAACTGTTTGTTCTGTGATGACTGAAATACACTGAAAACCAGGCAGGAACGGTTTCAAGTTCACATTTGTAATTTATAGAAATTAACTGTGTGAATGCCTGAAAGCACTCTCTGAGCCCTCATCCTTACCTAGGATGTGGCAGAATGGTGTAGATCAGCTTGGAGAAAGTGAAAGCAACAGAGGTAGGTTTTTTCTTTATTCCAGTTAGGATCCTGTCTTTTCTCAAAGTCCACTCAGGACTGAAGACACAGCTTCCCCAGATTTCACTATGAGATGTGAGTAGCATTTTTGACTTTAAGTATTTAATAATAAATGAACTGTCATCTAGCTTCAGAGAGTACACGATGTTTCAAAACAATTCAATGTCATTACGCAGCTCTTAAAAGACTGTGTCTACACATCTACAAGCACATGAGTACACTTCTTGCACCTACCAACTACAGCAGCACTACTTGGGAGGAAAAGTTTCTTATTTACAAATACTTCAGGATTAACTTTTTGTCTCTTCTTGCTGAAAACATTCTAAGCACACGTGCTGCATTAGCCAAATGAGTATTTTCCACTGAGACATGAATAAAGCTATTCATGTGCTTCATGTCTTGGTTTCACTAAGGTACTTGAACATTTAACTCAACCAGGGCACAACCTCAACTGAAAATGGTATTAGACATGGCTTTAAATATTTTGTTGAATGTTTTCAGATTTCTTAAAAACTATTTGTGAAGTTTGTGGTTTGATTTTAAAAAATAACAAAGAAATATTTATGTAAAAATTAAATAGTTCTTTCTATTTTCACTGAAAAAAAAATCCTGGGATAGATGAAGAGGTATTTAACACAAAACTCTTTGTAGCACATGCTTACATGCTTTGTGGAACCTTAGCCCAGATGCTCTGAGATGGCGCCTGTGATTCAGAGGGCCTTTCCTGTTCCAATTGTCTCCTTTCTCTTATCACATTTATCTTCCTTTCTCTTTCCCTTTTTCTTTTTTTTCCACATGGCAAGCTGGCATACAGCACTGGAGTAAATGGAGTTTCAGGCAGTTTTGTATTTCAGGTTAAAATGTTCTCTACAGAGCTATACTACTGTGAAGATTTCCTTAGGAGGGATCTTAAATTTCTCTTTCCCATCCCTCATCTTCACATTTCTTATTTTGATGTTCAGTTACACAACATTCCTCTTCAGTTTGTTTTATTTCTGCCTGGTAAATGTCACAGTCACTATCTCTTTCCAGTGGAGCTGAAATCAATGTGCTTGGTTGAACTGCAATTCCTATAATGTCTTATTATGCCAAAATATCAGGAAACCATACTAGCTCCTTAAAATCTCAGTGTAATTTTAACTGTAAAATGGCTGCTGTAAAAAGGCTGTAAATTCTGTATCTGCCAATGCACTTCCTTATCAATTTACTCATAAAAGCACATATTATTCAAATACGTCCCTATTCAGAGTTCCCCAGAAAGGGGAAAGAAAAGGTTAAACTCTGTTCTCAGTGATAATTATAGTAGATGACTCCTAGCTTAGGTTGCTGTAGCTGCCCTCATTAAAATACAAAGAAATTTTTACTTTATAATTAAGATGCTGAGTTACATTTACACCATATCATGCAGCTCTTAGAGACCCTGTGACAATACCAAGAATATGAACTTAGCTCTGCAAACCAAGACAGCTAATGCTGACCCAAGAGCGGGGAGATACAGGGTGCTATGAGTGTGAGGTTTCATACACCTTGGTGCCAGTTCTGGTATAGCTGCCTTGGGGGTCTCTGCACTGATGGTATGCAAGACGGTAAAATTTCTCTTCCAGCATTTCTTTGTCCAACATGCCAAGGTGCTTATATATGATATTTTCTACCCCATCACATCCAGCCGGGGCAGACAGTTCAGCAATGCTTTGAGCATCCATACTTCACTACCATCTGATATTCATCAGGCAATCTTGTTTTTCCTCTGGTTAATCTTGTCATTTAATAGTCTAAATCTTCCCTTTCATTCTCATGTATTCTGGACATGACCAGACACAATGGGTCTCAAGCAAAGTATGCTCAGCTCAGTATACCATCTCCTACCACAGCCAGTAATGAATCCTCAAAGGAGTCAAGAGCAGAACAAGATTATTGCAGTAATCTCCCTGTTACCTTTGCACAGCCTCCAATCTGCCTTAACAACAGCCAGTCCATATAGTGCCAGCTCAGCTTTGTGTCGTCACTCCCTGCAGAAATGACCATACTGCAAATCATCCAGTTTATTTGCCAGCTCGTTTCCCCTCTGCCAGGACCAGATTAGTAACTGAACAGCATAACAAAGTGAAATGAGACTGTGTAATAGAAGTGTTTCGCAGGAATCTCATGTAACAAGACCCACCAAGACTTGAGCTTAGAGTGCCTACAGATTAGCAGGTATGAACTCTTCTGAAATGTGCTTTGCTCTCTAGAACACTGAATACAATGCAAGACATTTCACATAATAAAAATTCAGATGAAAGAGCAAAAGAAGTCCAAAACAAAATTGTAAATTCACTCAAATTACATTATCCTGCATTTCTGAAATCTGTATTTTGTAATGTCCGCAAGTCACAGGATCTGAAAGCCATTCCCTTTTTGTGTTCAAAAGATTGAACTGGTTTGTCCATCTTGGGTCTTACTACCAAGTGCAGCCTTAACCTTGCACCCAGAATCTTATGGCTGTGTTGGCTCTTGGTGTATTCTCATCTACTTTACAACACTCTAATTTCTGTATTTCTCTTTTTATTCTTTAATCTTACTTCTTCCTCTTTGGATGCTCTAACACTTTGTCTCACATAAGAAACATTATTTATCAGACAGAAGAAAAGCCATATAACAACTATAAAAAGAGTAATTATATTATCTTTCCAGAAAGTAATTATAAATAGTTATTCAATTTAATTTATATTCAGATTTCTTTCTTTCCTTTGAAGTCTCTTCCTTGTACAGCTATCACAGGAACATGCAATGCTCTCTACTGGTGGATATTAAATATCTTCTAAATCTTTACGCACAAAGACTCCAAACACACCATATAACAGTGTCATATAATTAAGCAGAAATGGCAATAAACCCCAGATCTTCTGAATTCTGGTTCTCTAGTGTAGCCACTAGGCCATGGCTGAGCAACAAGTGAAACAAACAGAGAGGTCCAACCAATGAGCAATTTAACACATGAAAACCTCATGTAACTCAACACAGAGATGATACTCTTCCCTTCAAATCAGTAAATTGCTGAAGGAAGCTAGGTTGGTGGTTTAAAACAAGTTCACACTTTGGCCCTTGAGAGAAACTGGAAATATATGTTATTTGCACTGTGCACCAGCAAAAGACCCAACCAGTCATCTCAAAGGTGCTTTGCCAACAGTGCCATGGGAGCAATTTTTGTTAACAGCATCTTTGAGAAGATAAGCCATGTGTGTGCATCAGACAGGAGCATTCTGGTGAGATGAGGCAGCACTTTAGGAAATAGTGATGGATGGCATTATGGGATGGAGAGAACACTGTGTGAGTGCAGGAGACAGATGGCCAGAGACCAAATGCTGCGTGGGGTGATTTTACCTTTGGGTGGAGCTCTGCGGTTGGAAAGACCTTGCAATGTGAATCGCTTTCTAGCAAGCGCTGTGCGCTCAAGGTTAAGGCTGGTGGAAGCATCAACTAGGAGAGAGAGGGAGAGGGAAGAGAAATAAGGAAGGAAGGGTCAGCTGTTCAGCTTATGGGAAAGGAAAGGTTAGCACTAGATGACAACTGAAAATAAATAAACAAATAGATTTTGATTCAGTTCAAGCCTGAGCAAGAGCCAATCAATCAGGAAGGTGACATGGGGTCAGGGTGGTTAAACCAGATGAGCCAAACAGAGCCACTGGGTTGAGTTTGGCTCACTGAGTTTTAATGGAGAGCAACAACAAAAAGCAAAACCAAAGAAAAATAGGTGAAGGGATGTAGCTCTCATCAAAGGAAAAATACAGCTCAGCAGCAAGCTCATTAAAAAGGACCTAGTGTGTTTTAGCATAAAAACACTGGTTGGAACAGCAAGGTTGTAGGGAGAAATAAGAGACGAATCCTTACAGTGCATGTACAGACACCAAGTGTTACCAGCAGTCCCACTTTTGCTATCCAGTACCAGCACTGAAGAGTCTCCCATCGTCAGCTCTATGGCTGATACGCTCTCAGCCTTACCTGCTGAAGTCTTTCTAACAGCCTCTGAAACTGGCGTATAGTCATGCATTTGCTTTCATGATTTGCTGGGACATAAGGATTGCCATGCCAGCAAAGCTTACATGCCAGGCTCACACATGGATAAGCCAGCCATGCTGCCTGACAGTTGCCTTTATAGAGGTAAGTCACAGATGGACCTAGGTCCTAAGACTCTGGGCTTGAAAGATGCTCAGTTACACTGCAGGAAACAGGTGGACCTAGATCAACTCCATGCATTTCTGCCAAATTCTGCATCTGCCCCTTTCTTTGTGTGGGCAGGTAACACACAGAAGATATACGGCAAAGGAGCAGGAAAAAAGCTGTGTTTTGGCTGCCTGGTTCTGTGCCTTAGGATTTAACCAACAGCTTTTTCTTCCTCTTTATTTTATACACAGCCAAGTGAAAATCATCAGAGGGACAAATAAATACCAGAAGTACAAAGGGAATATGAAGAGACAGTGAATCCGCCCTGACAGACAAGCAACAGACAGACAAGTTGTGCTTCCAAAGGAAAGCTCATCCCATCACTTCCTGATTTGCAACCAAGATAATCCAGGAGTTGAGATGCCTGCATGCTTAGGTGGGTGTGAGGTGAACAGATTTTTAATAATACAGAAGCATTGTTTTGGTGGGGTTCAGCTCCTCCTACCCAGTGGCCTGACACCAGCTTTGGACCAGGCAGGTGCACCTGGTGAGGAACCACTGTGGTTTCAGCAGTGGAGCACTGGGAAGCGTTTGGCTTTCAGACTGCATGTGTTGGCCTAAAAGTCATTCCCTGCCGTGTCTGCTCCCACTGTGAGGCAATTTTTGTAAGGATACTGTAGCTTTTAAAGAAGCCAGAAACTGGTGTATAAAATACATTTACTTTCTGCTTGCATAGAGCAAGAAAATCCATAGTACTTCATTATCAGTCATCCGGCAAGTACAACAATGCATATGTGGAGGGGGTAGGTTTGTATGTTAGTTCTTCAGCTATGCCATTATATCATTTCAGTGAGAGACCCCTTAGGATTTCATAAGCCCCAACAGCTTCTCGGCACCAGCCAATCATTAGACACTAGTCTCTAAAGACATGTTGTCTCCACCCAAGTTATTTCAAGTCTTATCCTTCATTCGGTAGCATACCAAATAACCCTGGAAACTATTTCCAAACACAATAATGACTAGGCCCTCATGGGCAACTGGTTGAAAATGAGCTTGCAATGGGTACTTGTGACAAAGAAGACCAACAGCATCCTGGACTGCATTAGGCATAGCCTCACCAGCAGGTCCAGGAAGATGATGCCAGGACACCAGGAGTGCTGTGTCCTGGCCTGGTCTACCCAGGACAAGAGAGACGTGGAGGTATGCGAATGAATCCAGTGAAAGGCCATGAAGATGATTAAGGGATTGCAGTAGCTGACATGAATAAAGAGTGAGAGAGCTAGGATTGTTCACCTTGGAGAAGAAAAGGCTCAGGGGGATCTTATCAAGTAAAGAAGATGAAGTCAGACACTTCTCAGTGGAGCCCAGTGATAGAATGAGGGAGGCAATGGGCATAAACTGAAATATGGAAAATTCCATTAAAAAAAACATGAAAAACACTTTTTTACTATGAAGGTAGTTAACGCCTGGGATAACATCCCCAACACAACTGTGTAGTCATCATCCTTGGAGCTATTCAGAAACAAACTGGACACGACCTTGAGCAACTTGCACCAGCTTTCAGCAGAGTAGTTAGGCTAGGTGGTCTCCAGTGGTTCCTGGAGGACTTGGCTCCCATACAGCTTCAAGTCAACGAATCTACCAATCAGGTCCACACGAAACTGTTTTATATGTAGATAACTCAATCACAGGCAGTTATCCATAAAAATAATGAGACTGAAATAGCTTGCCAATAGTGTCCTCCCCCTCCGTACCATAGAAAACAGTATTTTAAAATTATCTGTTCACATTAACTACATAGATATTGAGAGAGTTACAGTCAGTAGGTGGCACAAGAGAGACAGTTTTGGCAGAGAACCCTTCGCGCTGCCTCTGTACTGGTTAGCACAGCCATGCCGTCCCCAGAAGTCTGCGTCTGGATTCCTCTACACCTTTGAAAGCAGGACCTAATTGTACATTTTTGAGACTGCAGAATCCCAGCAGAGGTGCCTCAAAGGACACAAAAAGTCTCAGTGGGACATCGAGAGTCGGATAGCTTCTCTGCCGGCTCTCTGCACAGCGTGTTTTACAGCCCAGTATGCACAGGCACACCCTGAATCACAAAATGGCAAGTGACTCACTGCTCGGCACTGCAGGAGCAGCCACATACCAGGCTCTCGGCTGAGCTAGCAGAATTACAGCGAGAGCCCTGAGGAACTGGTCATGGAAAAGCAGAAGACAAAAAGAATGATAATCAGCATATAGGGTGATCCCAATTCTCACACTGGACCAGTTAAAAAACATCAATAATTTTCCTGAATATTTTTTAAAAGAGGGCTTACGAATTCCAAATGAAAGCCTATTTTTCAGCTTGCTTAATTAAAAAAAAAAAGTTTATATTTATAAAAAATACTGAAATAATACTGAAAAAATATCGAAACAGGTTTTTAACATTGGATTTTTTTAACGAAGAATCCTTAACTTTCTCCCCAGAATTAAAACATTGCAATGAAAAATCATTTGGTAAATAGCCTAATTTTCAAAGAAAAAAGTATTCAACTTCTTTTTTTTTTTTTTTCACCATCTCTATTTATACAGAGGCCTGCTGTTACTTCAAGCCTGATTTGGACATTAATTTCTTCAGACCTCACAATTTTCTTTTTTCTATTATAAAAGCCTTTGTTCTAATGTTTCAAAATACTACCTAAAAAGAAACTGCTGCTGAAATATGTTCTGTTTCTGCTGCTACCAGATGAGATCCAGTTTCTTTTTAGTGTTCATTTTAACTTACATTGTATAGAATGTATCTATTTTACTCATGCCCTCAAATAATGGAGAGACTTTCTGTGACCACATGTGCATTTATTTACTATACACTAGAGGGGAACCTATACACAGGAGGCAAAAAATAGTTAGTAAAGCTCATAGAGTCTTAAAATTGAATGTGACTAGAAACTAACTTAGCCAGGACATAGAAGGTTATTTGGACCCCAACTTCTGTTTTTTAAAACACAAGCTGTATAAAGAACACTGTAATGCATCAAAACTCACATTTAAAAAATCCTGAACACCAGTTTCATGGTGTTCAGGATTCACCAGTTTCATGGCACAGTCACTCAGCTTTATAGCACTGCTGTGGTTTCTTTTTGATGCTGGGTTTAAATAACACACTTTTAAAGTATCCTCATAAAACTTCAGAAATGAGTATGCAAAAATAAATATATTACCCATTGGAAGCAAAAAGTTCTGTCTCGGAACTCCTACCTCTCTTTTGTCTTGCGCTGGGACTGGAATTCCTGTTTTTATTGTTAGATGTTTCCACATTTGATGTCTCAGATTTGCTTTCATATATACTTGATGATTTCCTGCTATACCTTTGGACAAATGAAATACAAAAATAGTTACATTCCTGCTTAATACCTGATGGAGTACTGAGCAGTAAGTATTCTTTTTTACCCTCAGATATGGAAACCAAAGGAATAAAGGGCAGGTTTTAATATTCTGTGTGCTACATAAATCTGTATCTGTGCAGGCACATATGGTTGGAAAAGCCATTCTCACCCTTGCCTCCTTGATATGCCATACAATAAGGGATGTGTTTAGCCAGAGTTGGGAAGGGAAAAATAGAGGAACAAGCTGATTCTCTGAAGAAGCCTTTTCTGTAAGTCCAACAGATTTGGACAGAAGGAGTGGGAACCAGGTAAGAAAAGTGGACCCCAGTTTTCCATCCTTTGCAGAAGAAGTGTATTTGACTCCAGGAGAGAAATGGGTACCAGATGGCATGTAGAGGTCATACCATGCATAGAGAAACATAGAGATTCCAGTGGCTCCAGGATCTTCCAGCTGCTGTTTCTTCTCTTCTTTGAAAACAAGAATCCAAGCAGGATGTTCCTGTCTATAGCTGAACCACAGATGAGGGCATGCATCTTGCCAGATTTGCACAAGTACTGGCCTTGTAATCCGTAATGGAATCGTCCCCCACCCCCCACCCTAGGTTTGTACGGCATTCAACCTGAAAGGTTTTCTCATGGTTCTTATCTGTATCGTTTTGCAAATGTCTGGTGGTTTAGTCTGGGTGTTTGACTGTTATCTTTGGCAGACTGCTCCACAATTTCATTGCATCTACACACTCCAAAAATTCTTTCCTAAAATGCTAGTTATTAGCTAGTTATTACATAGTGTTTAGAATCTACATATGAACAGTTGTACTTAACATTCATATGGTTTGTTTTGCTGTGAGGGAAGGTCCAAAATATCATTAAAAACTTTAAAACATTTGGAATACTAGAGATCTGTGAATACGTTTTATAACTACAGGCAGCCTGGGACTCTTCACTTTTTGTTTGAACCTCTGACCTGTTTTTGATGGAACCTTAACAGAGGTCTCTGTTACCTCCTGTACTAAATCAAAATGTGATTTTGAAGCCTGATGCCAGGTATAAAATGGGGCTCAAAATAAATATGGGAACAAATCCAAAGCACACTCATATTTCCTTATTCTTTTTTCTCTGTTCCTTCCCAGCTAGGCTGAGATAACGGTGAAACATGCAGCTGCCAGAGTTAAAAATTTACAGCTGTGAGAAAGACACCAAGAAAACACACCAGCTTTTCTGAAACAGCATCTGTAGTAAAACTAAGTCTTTGTTATATATCATGTGCTCAGGATATTTTTGCATGGATGTATGACTGAATCAGTCGCTTCCAATAAAGCAGATAGTGAAACAGTTAGAACAATGGTCTGCTTAAATTTCATATGTTTAACTAGATTAGAAAATAATACAAAGGGATCACTTCATTATCACTGAAATGCAGCAGCTATCCCTTGAGATACAGCAGCAATAAATACCACAGGATATCTCATTCTGGGATTAAAATGAAACTTTGGGGAAGAATTTACAGAGGGAATTTGAATAGATTGAACAGGACTCAGTGACATTCAACAACCACCTGTATTAAGGGCACTGACTCCAAGTGTCCCTTTGCCAACACCTCAGCTCCAATCATGAGTCAGCCCAGTCGTACCTTATCTCATGGAAATGCAGCTCTCAGCGCTGTGGTGGCATATAAACAAGGGGTAGTCTTTTTCACTGAACAAATGACAAAGGATGCTCAGGGAAGGGAGAGCATCCTGAAAACAGATTTCTCCAATGTTACAGTACAGGTTTGATAATTCTTAATTTATAATATATTATAATAAATTATAAAAAATAATTATTAGTAAGTAGAGTCATTGCTATACATGGCCAACCAAAAAGATGGTGTCTATTGGTTAGGTAAAATCTCAATAACTAATTAGCCTCCAACCACTGGCTGAGCACTGATGATGCTGGTTGCTAGTACTGTCTACCACTGGCTTACTTGTAGCACCTTTCGCAACTGGAGGTGCTTAGTCATGTCAGTCATAAACACAGACTATGACCATGTGGGTGGCTATCACAAGTCTAGCTTCTTCCTTCCTCTCCTTGCTCCCACCCAGCATCCCAAAATAGGCTGCAGGAGGAGCTCCACAGTCTAAGGAATTCTGGATCACTCCAGAATTCACAGATGCAAAGCCATCTTGTGCTGCAGTTCCCCCATCCTTGCTTCTCTCTGAGACACATATTACAGAGGATCAAGATGACCTTTGCTCACAGCAGCCAACAGGACACCATGCACTTTGTGCTATTCATGAAAGCCTAGAACATTGTTCTTTCGTTAAGACTTACTATATTCTTCCTGTCCCTATAATACCCCAATATTTGGAGCAGATGCATCTAACCTCTTCTTCTCTGGGATAGTTGGTAGAGTGAGGATAACAAACATCTCATTTTTCCTTTGGTTTAACCCACTCTAGGACAAATAGCTAATCAAATGGCTTTTCTTCCTGGAGTAAATTAATTTTCTGTCAACATATTTTGTCTATAATTTATGCTCTGAAATTTTTCACTTAAAGAGTCTTATAAGAGAGATATGCGGCTGGATTGATTTCAAATATTTTTGTGATTGCATTTCATATTTCACATTAATAATTTTCTTCTATCCCCAAGGTAGTTTTGCTGAAAGATTTTTCACGCTTAAACCTTTTCAGCTTAAACCTTAAACAAAGCAAACGTAACCAACCTTATAGAAAATATGGTGCAGGATTCACAGCACTGCATCTGTTTAAAATTTCTTGCACTGAGTTGTGGATCTCTTGGTGTGGTTGATCCTGCTAAAATTCTATAATATCCCATACCAACTTACATTAAACTTGACCAGCAATTGGGTCACTACAAAAATTCACTGACAGCTCCTGGAAATGTTCCAATACGTTTTG
The DNA here is from genome assembly GCF_012275295.1 of Melopsittacus undulatus. Taxonomy (NCBI): domain Eukaryota; kingdom Metazoa; phylum Chordata; class Aves; order Psittaciformes; family Psittaculidae; genus Melopsittacus; species Melopsittacus undulatus. The sequence goes on from NC_047532.1 coordinate 45,672,603, forward strand.
TCTAAACTAGAGTTAATCTGGAGGTTTTTCTTTTGCAAAACCAAATGATAATGTTTGAAGTTAATTCTGCATTGTGCTTTTAGTTTCCTCATGAGCAGAATATTTATCTGTATTTACATGTCTTTAAAGAATTTGAAGATAAACTAGTAAGTCATATCCAGGAAGCTAAACACACAAAACTGAGAATTTATGGACAGCAAAAGCACAAAGGCAAGACAAACATTGGTCCTGATACACCATAATAGCTGTGGTTACCTGCTTGCATTGGAGGAATCCATTGGTGCATGGTATACACTCTCAGTGATTCTTTGGTGCAGTTGACTTGCTTCTGTTAAAGAAACAGTAAAAAGACATTGCTCCGATTTATGCAAATTGCTTCCTTGTTTGCATAGAGGGTTGAGAGAGAGTGAGAAATAGGAGAGATTTTGACTACTCTGCAATAAAAATGGAACACTTGTACTTGAACAGAAAGGCATATAGTGATCTTAAAGACTGAAAATGTAGCTCACCTAAACAGCTCTTCTACCCATGTTTTTTAAGTGCACCTTCTCTTTCTTCTGTACCTCTTCCTAGCTCATGCACAATATGAATCTAGAGAATGAACATATTGGTATTTTCCTCAGTATACAAGTTTTGTATAGCTTTTTCTGGCTTTAGTAACACATGTGTATCAGTCCTTTTACACATGCAGACTTCAGTAGAATATATCCCCATCAGTCTGAAGAATGCTTTTGCTCAGCATCCTGAACAAACAGCAGTAATGAAATGTTGCTCAGATGACATATGTTCACTCTTTTGGCACAGATTCAAGGTAGCAATAGACTCTTTTTTTTTTGTAAATGCTGAACAGAGAAAGATTGTCAGAATGATACTGACAATCTGGCTTTCAGGAACAGAAGTATCTGACACAGAAGTGAGGAAGCAATGGAAGGAGCTGCTTAAGCTCTAGGATCGAAGGGCTATTTCACTCTGAAAGAAGATAAAGCTCCTGTCAATGAAAGGAGAACAAAGGGACAGGGACAGAGGCAGTACTGAAAGATTAAACTTAACAAAGTCTTTTGTGGGTGGGAACGCTGGGACAAAGAAGCGCTCCGGGTGGGGAGTGAGAAGTAGTTCCGTTCCTGGTTTTGGCAACAGTTTCACAGCCTTTCACAAATCACTTAAATTGCATCCATAATTCCTTTGCCTGCAAGGGACAATTAATGCTCTTTGGAACTGGGGAATCAAGCCTTGTTAGCCTTTCATGCTCACTGCAATATATGATAGGGGGTGTATATATGCTAAGTGTTTGGACACTAATGACCTATATGTTAAACTATTTATCACATACCTTTGACCACCTTCTTTGCCCTTTACTCACACATTCATCTCAGCTGGTTCCTTCCAACATTCCAACTCCCTCTGCAACTCCTAACAACAGTCATTAAAAACATCCCAGACAAACGTATTCCTCTTCCTTCTGTCATTACAATGCATAGCTGGAGAAATATCGAGTCTTGGACTAAGCATGAATTAAAGCCTCTTCTTTCATGAGTCATTGGAAATAGAAACAACTGTTCAAAAACACAGGACAAAGCATTTGCTTCCTGTCATTGATATTGTAATAAGGGTTTTGATTCATGTCATCATTTGGGAAAAGGCAATGGGAAGAGCTGCAATAACATATAAGATACTATTTTTGCTCTCTGACTGCTGTTAAGCTAGCTTCACAATGAAGGAAAACTAGACTTTACTCATAGAGCAGGATGAATGTCATCTTTGAATTTTCTCAGAATCAGACTGGCTGAAGTCTTGAGTAACTAGGCTTGACAAATAACTCTGTTGAGCAGGATGCTGGACTCTGATGTCCTGAGGTCCCTTGAAATCTGAAATGTTCTGTGACCCTATGATCTTAAGGCAAAACAATAAAGAATGTAAAAATATAAACGTTTTCAAAAATTTTCAGTCTTGATTCCTGCATAGCTTTCTCTATGCATGGAAAATGCATAGTAACTCTAGCATACAGGGCTTGTATGCTACAATGATTTCACAAATGCTCATCTGGGTGACATACAAGCTTCATTTGTCTAGAGACACACATGGAGGATTAGCACTCTATTCTGTTACATATATACATTTTCTCCATAAGCTACTCTTCTCTTTGGTGGTATTCTACCTAAAGCCAGCTCTTATGCTTCAGAAGTAAATATTAGAAACCATATCAGAAAGTACCCAGATGGAGTCCTGGAAATGCACTGATAAGAATCTTGAATTCTTTCCTCAGCAGTTCCTGCTGAACTGATCACACTGAGATTCAGAATAAAAAGGAGAAAGGATGAAGACAAGAACAGTGACAAAACACCTGAGTAGTAAGCATTGTAAAAGGTGTCTTGTTATTGGTTGGATTAAATTGCTGAAGCTAATGTGCATAGTTGTTTCCCTCCACTTAAGAACCTTATAAGAACTCACTGTCTCTCTGAAACAGACAATTAAAATAAAGGTGACCTTTAAAGTTAAAGCACAGGCACCGGTTTCCATGTAGGACAAAGTCTGCTTAGGAATCTGTAGGCTGTGAGCAGTGAGGCCTTCCTGGCATTGCTTTAACGAGAGGTGTGTGTATGAGAGAAGCAGGATATGACAGGTCAGGTGAGAAGCAATGCCAGGGCCCAGGGAAAGTCATTATTGGACACAGATATGGGATTTTTGTCCTAAGAGAGCCTGAAAATTACTTTTAGGACACTGTACATTCTTACTCATAAACAGAATAGTATCTCAGATAGCTTTTACCAATATGTTCTCTTACTACATGGAATAACCTAACTGAATTTTGTCTGTCTTGAGTTCAGTATCTTAAAAAAAAAAAAAGGTGTCATTATTTTAGGTACTTATGAGGCTTCAATCACTCGTGCTGTGCAGATCACAAATCACCTTAATAGTGACATCTCTATGACAGAGGGAGACGTCATAGATCATGTTTTACTGGGAGGTCACCTAGACAAAAAAGATGGGATAATTGACTGACATTTAAAACATAAGTGGGTGGCTAGATTTGGAGTAAAAACACCCAACAAAGCAAAACAAAAAATGGGACAGAGAGGAACAGTTACTGTGTCTGGCCATGTATGTAGGAGATCTTTTGTGCCAGGTCATATGAGAAGGCACAGAGTGAATACTGGGACCTCATCTCACATGCTGATGTAAATGGATGTTTCTAGGGTTGCAACTTGAGAGGAAGAACAGAGGAACATCATGTTCCTCAGACTAAGTGTGAATGGAATTAGGATTTCTGAAGTTCTAAGACATTTTCTTTGACCAGGATAAGAGTTTCAATGCCAGTAATGCTGCAGCCACCCAACTGATCCTCACATAGAAGATCTGATTTTCCTGGTGATACTGAACAGCACAGTAACTTATTCCAGCTCTGTGTTGCCAAACACAGATACAGAAAGAAGGCAACACTACCAAATCTCACTCTCTGTGTCCTACCTCTACATGCTTCCAGTTGTCCTGTCAGGACTTTGCGAATCTCTGAAATCCAGGTGTTTTTCAGCTCAACAGAAGATGCCTAAGAACACAAGAGGTAAAGGCAGAACAGATCTAATTAAAGCATGCTGCTAATCACTTGGCTGCCCTGAACTACATTTGCTCTCAATTTTCACAAGGAATGGAACACTGTCCAGCTTTGAGCAAAACAGAAGACACTCTTCAAGAAGGAAGACTTACCATGAATCTAAAATCCTGTCCTTGCTTTTCTGTCTAGCTCTTCTACCCCAAATCACAACCATTTTCACAATTAAAATTAGATAAATGGATCATTTCAGTGCCAACACAACAATGAGACTTCCAATGGCTATTGTTTCTTGAGTGTACAGTACAGTAAAAGTCATGAAACTGAAAACTTGCTTAAAAACAGTTCAACCGAAAGTAAGTATAGACCTTGGATGAAAAAGGATTGTTGTTACCTGAATTATGTAGACTTCTTCTCTGCCATTATACCAGATCTCAAACTTCTTATTATCCCCTTTTACATTTTCTGTAATGCCCACCGTGCTCATCTGTTTCAAAATAGTAAAGAAGCAGCTGGAATCTGGAAAATGTCAATAGTCTTTAAACTCTTTATTCTCTGAGAAGCATTTTTAAAACGCTGCATTCACTTCTGCACCTTAGGGAGTCATTAAAAGTAAAATTCAGACCATGTTATTTCTCAACATCTAATTTACCATTCATGGTTTTGATTGTTTTAGGCAAAAAAGTAAGAGCTCAAAAGTAACACAAGCTAACGCCTGATCATGACTTTATCCTCTTTGCTTTTCTTGAACTGTGGATCAGTTTTCAATCCTATCCTGCTTTCTCTCCACCTATACTACAGTGACCTGTTGAGATGGGAGAGGACAAGGGATGGAACAAGGCTTTGTGAGACTCATCTGTGAATCTAGACAACATGAAAAATTCAGTGTCATTTCAGGAAAATTAAAAAAAGAGGGGAGCAAGCAGCTAAGTGCCTAACTAGACAAGATGAACAAGGAGCTAAAGAAAATAATTATAGATTTCTTAAGCAATAGATTCTTAACCACAATTTTGAAATCTAGCTGCTATTACACTTACCAGCTTCCTATCTTCTTCCTAATTTGTTCATCCCCCTTGTTCTGATTTGCCTCAGTGTTGGATGTGAAGATTTAAATAGCTTTGATTATGTCATAATTCCTGCTATCTCTTCAGAAAGACTTCAAACATTCATATGAATTTCTTTGCTCCTTGAACCAGATTCTATTACAATTCCTGTCTGGTTATCCTATAATAGGCTTGTGGCATCACACTCAATGACCCATGTTAGTTGTCTGAAGTCACAAATGCCACATCAATGTGCTTAAAGAGAAAATTTGGCCTGCTTGTGAATTCCCAACAGAAGATGTCCTGATGCATAATCTAGAAATGTCACTTTTGCAAATAAGAGGGCAATTCTACTGCACTGTGATTCATCCGCAGCTATTATTGTCACAGAATATATCTGTTCAACTGATATCAATAGTAAAACTTGCAATGAACTTGGAAGATGCTAATAGGAAGAACAATGGGAGATGCAGGTCCCTTGCTTCTCTTTATGGGACACTGGGAAAGAGGCCTATTTGTATCAAATTGCAAAACCAAGCTTCACATCTGGAGTTGCAGTACATATGGCTGTGTTTGTCTTCAGATCAAAACTAAATGGGAGCTTTCATTCACTCAGGAGTGTAAGGTAGCTCTAGCTGTATACCTTCTTCAGTCTCCACAAGGAAGCATCCCTGTGTTGTGAGCACACCAGATTTATTTCACCACCACCACCACCATTACCATATTTATTACCTTTAACGAATTTTTGAAACTGTATGAAGCAGTCTTCTCATGACCATCTGTGTTCTCCTCCCGTTTCTTGCAGAAAAGTAGCATCTTTGTATAGAGGAAGAGGTGTCTCTGCATTGGTTTGAATCTAGCCAAGTCCTTCACCTTGTGTCCCTTCTTGTGGTCAGTCCACACATTGAAGGAACCTTGCATCAACAGTTTGCCAAGCTCACTAACATCACCCTATCAAGCAAGGAAAAGAGACAGCCTGTATCACATTTAAACTAGGGCAATCCCAGGCACAGTTTTCCCCCAGTGTTGTTTAAACTTCCAGGCAGAAATGTACTTTGGCATCCCATGTTTTGGACAGTGGACATGTTACAGCTGAAATCCCAGCTGCTTGTCTCCTTGCTAAATCTATGTGGTTTCTTCATATAACCACTAACCTATTGCTTTTCATGTCCATAATTGCTCACTCATAATTAGTGTCTAAGGTCTGTCTCATGATCTCTTCAGGTCTGACACACAGGCTGTCCCATCTGATGACCTCAGAGGAAGCACCTTATGGCAAGAACTGAGTTTCAAGACTCCTGACTCCAAGACAGTATGAAGGCACAGTGCAGTCCAGATATCCAAGCAGTGGGCTTGGCTCTGAAAGATCTCATTTCACTTTTTGCTAAGCTATGAACTGCTTTTATTCCTGTGCAAAACCTTGAAAGATGGACGCTTAGATGTCTAAAGACAGATTGGTGCCTAGAGGTAAGTAGGTGTGTAATTCTCTCCCATTTCTTTAAAAGCTTTTTCAATAATTTCTCAGCTCACCATCTGCAAACTATGCAATGCTGTACAGCCTTGTGCAAATAGGGAGTAAATGTACCAAGAAGCCATAAATGTACCTGAAGGAGAGTGAAATTAAGCCCTTGTCTGAGGACCACTGACAAGTAAGTACTTCAACTGATATAAATATTTGGCTCAGATGCCACCAGCACAATTTTTTCTAGCATGGTTCTGTACTAAAGAGTGTAGCAGTGTGTGAATAGAAGGCATGGCAACATCCTTATGGCAACGGGCTTCATCAAATAATGACAAACATAATTGTCCTAGCAGCAAGTTTTTCTAGGAATGCTTTGTATAGTAAGTTGATGGAATAAATTCAGTGCCTTATTAAAACACTTATTTTCAACATTTATACATTCTGTTGATTATAAGGTGAAGATTTTGGCTCCAAGTGGGAATGCCTGATTTCTTAAGCTAAAAATTGCAACCCGTTCTCCCTCCTGCTTCCCCTCCTGTAACTGAGATCATCCTGCAAAACCAGGGTTTTATTAGGTACTTTTCCACTCTGTGTCAGGGTATTATTAGACTCTCAAAAGCATTCAAAGCAACTCAGTAATTTCTATAACAGTCTCCCATCTCTAACAAAGAAAAAAGAAAAAAAAAAGAGTTGGATATTTTGATTTGTGCACACAGGACTGTGTGCATGCAGGTGTAATCTGCAAGCCTCTGAAAAGCATATTGGAAAGATGTAAAGCTAAATAAATAAATAAATTTAAAAAACCCAAACAAGCATAGTTTCAACATAGTTCTAACAAGGCTGAGAGGCTGCTGTCACTCTAAGCACTGTTCTATATAACACTGAGTTCCAGAAGCTCAGTTCAACTCTTATGATAGGTCCATGTCTTCAATCTTGGATCTAGGACTGGGATTACAGTAAGTGAAGTGGGAAGCTAGCACTGCAGAGTGAAAGAAGATGGGCAGGGATGGCAGTCTGCAGCAATACCACAAAAGACTTTGAATATCAGCCCACAAGCCTTGGACTCTTCAGTTTGGGCTTCAAACAGAGAAGAGTACACTGTTTCTGGTAACTTGTACAAGTGGACAGCAATATTTTGTCCTAAATTAAATTTATTTAAAATCAAGAATTTGATCACTATCTCAAATATAATTATTCCCTGTTAGAACAACACACTGTATCTCATGTTTGTGGAAGATGAGAGACACTATGTGAATGGCTTGAGTGCTGCATAACTCATAAACAAACTACCCAGACCAGACTGTATACAAAGGTTAGGATCATAGGAAACATCTCTAAAACTTCTGCTCTTTAAGCTTTACTCTACTTTTTTGTGGCTTTGTCAAAACATAAAATAAAATCTAAAACCCAACCAACCAATCCCAAATTTCTTACATGAGAGGGCAGATCAAGTCTGCATGTGCACAGCTCCAAGAAGCAGAATATCCTATGCAATTAGGAGCACTCATCTGCTGCCACAAAACCTGCTTTTCTGCTGGCATATTATCCTTCTCTGAAAGGTGTTCTAGGCAAGTATTTCTATCATGCCTGTGTGGGAAAGACTCCACAAAATGGGGTGTGGTTTCATGAGCTATGGGAGGTGTTTATCTGGCATCACAGCTGAGCTTCTGGGACAGATGGAACAGGGAGAAGAAATTATTGGGTTCATCCTCTTTCACACTTTCACCCCATTTAATATTGTGTAACAAGCAATCTCAGGAATGCTGTCAGCATTGGGCTACACAAGCCATGTTTCATTTAGTCATGTCTTTCAGTTCAGCTAACAAACTGAGGCAAAAATCTAATCCTCAGAGCTACTACCTGGTGTTTCATAGAAGACTGATAAATTTAAAGTAGATGCTAAAAAGCTCCTACTTTTGAATTTGCCAGGGACAGGAATGCTCTGTTGAAATACAAAATTAATCTGAGAGTTGAAAGTAAGGAATGGGCAAACACAAGTGAAAACACAATCAATTTTAAAAAGGGAAAAAAGGCAGATCTGAGGAAGTACAGATCAGTCATGAAGCAGATCCTCTTGGAAACTATGCTAAGACACATGGAAAATAAGGACGTGATTGGCAACAGCTAACATGGTTTCACTAAGGGCAAATCATGCCTGAAAAGTTTGGTGGCCTTATATGATGGGGCTACCGCACTGATGGATAAGGGAAGTGTGACTGATATCATCTACCTGGACTTCTGAAAGGCAGCTGACACTGTCCCACGTAACATCCCTGTCTCTAAACTGGAGAGACATGGATCTGATGGATGGACCACTCAGTGAATAAGGAACTGGCTGAATGATTGCACTCAAAGAGTTGCAGTCAACAGCTCAGTGTCCAAGTGGAGAGCAGTGACAACTGGCATTCCTCAGGATATGGAAGCCCTATTTAACATCTTTGTCAACAACATGGACAGTGGGATTGAGTGCACCCTCAGCAAGTTTGCTGGTGACACCAAGCTGTGTAGTGCAGTTGACACACTGGAGGGAAGTGATGCCATTCAGAAGGACCTTGACAGGCTAGAGAAGTGAGCCCGTGTGAACGAGTTCAGCAAGGCCAAGTACAGGGTCCTGCGCCTGGGTCAGGGCAATGTCAAGCACAACTACAGGCTGGGTGGAGACTGGATTGAGAGCAGCCTTGGGGAGAAGGACTTGGGAGTGTTGATTGATGAGAAGCTCAACATGAGCTGGCAGTATGCACTCACAGCCCAGAAATGCTGGGCTGCATCAAAAGGAGTGTGACCAGCAGGGTGAGGGAGATGATTCTCCCTCTCTGCTTGATACCCCACCTCAAATACTGTGTTCAGCTTTGTGACCCCCAACATAAGAAGGATGTGGAGCTACTGGAGAGAGTCCAGATGAGGGCCATGGAGATGATTAGAGAGCTGGAGCACCTCTCCTATGGAGACAGGCTGAAAGATCTGGGCTTGTTCAGCCTGGAGATGGTTCCAGGGAGACATTAGAGCAGCCTTCCAGTAGCTAAACAAGGCCCACAAAAAAGCTGGAGAGGGCTTTTTACAAGGGCATGTAGTGAACTGAGAGAGGGTGGATTTATATTAGATATTAGGAAAATCTCTTCACAATGACAGGGGTGAAGCACTGGCACAGGTTGCCCAGAGAAGCTGTGGCTGACCTCACACCTAGAAGTATCCAAGGCCAGGTTGGCTGGGGCTTTGAGCAACCTAGCGTAGTGGAAATTGTTCCCACCTGTGGCAAGGGGTTTGGAACTAGATAATCTTTTAAGGTAGCTTCCAAACCCAGCTATTCTATGATTGTGTCAAGCCACTCTATCCTGCAAAAAAAAAAAACCCCACAGAATAAGTCCTCCCACTCAGTCAGTATAGAACCCAGCACTTTCTCAGGAAGCCACATTCTGCACAACTGTTTTTCTGGTGTACAGAAGTCTTGTTACTCTGATCTAATAATTCTTTGAGCCCAACTTTTCAGTACATTGTTTCTCCTTGACATTTTCACCCTGCAGCTGTTTCAGAATGGGCAACCACATCACCCTCAGGCCTGATTTCACCAGGCATGCTTTCACTTCCACTTCTCACTTAAGGGCTCATTCCATATAGGCAACAGTAGTTCTTGAAAGTCATATGACTTCAATGGAGTTTCAGTAGAGGTATATAAATCTGTGGGCCTTTGATTTGTACTGTGGTTGTTATATCATGTTTCAGATAATGCGTTTGCCAGTCACTGGGATGGATTCTATTACCCAGTTTAAATGGAAGACAACTTTTCATCCCTAAGTGCAAAAGATTTGGAAACACTTGAGTTGCATAGGGGTCTCAAAGTTCCAGCAAATTTCTTAAGTTTTGTCTGTCACACTTGCTACCTCTCACCTACAAATGAGTTTTGGGTGTGATTACTCAAAAGGGCTGCATTTGTCTCACTTCCTCACCACATTCCCACCCCCACCTCCATATGACAGGTATACTGACATATATTTTTGGTCACTGAGTAGCATCCTTCAAGAATGTGGCACAGGCTCCTGCAAAGTATACTAACCATGGCACAGCATGATCAGCAATGAGAGGAACATTGGATGGGTCAAGATCAGAGTAAAAGCAACAGCAAATAGTACCTCATATCCTGTGATTGCTATCTGGTGCATGGCATCATTTACTGACTTGATGATATCAAGCATCGTGGCTAGGGCTTCTTCCAATTCAGCAGTGCCCTCTGAATTCTTGCTACATTTCAGCATTTCCTGATTAGAAAAAGACGCCAAAACTACTTTAAAACTTCTTATACCAGATACCACCATATGACAATAATCCCTTGAAATTTGTGCTGCCTAGACAAGTAGCAGAGCTATAGGAAAAACAAACACAAAAAAAACCCCAGGGCTTTCACTAGGATTGTCACTGAGGACATACATTTTGACCTTTCAGACATTTTCAAGTTTTACAGGTTTGTTTAAGATGAGACACAACCACTCTGACATATTTACAACGAATTTTTTTTTTGACGTCACAGAATTACATCCAGTTTTGTTTTTTTTTACTCCACATCTGCTACAAAAGAAACTCAATGATTTCATTGAGGTGTTAAGGAATTCATTATTTCCCTTTGCAATTTTTTCCACACAGTACTTCTTACAGCTGTGAAAAATATAAATTAATTTCTATTCTGAATTTGGTGTATTTGACAGTCCACTAATCACGTCTTAGTTAACTCCTGTCAGATGAATAAATTCTGCATGGGAAGAAGTCACTTCTTGTATAGATGCTTGTAGACTTATGGTCAAATCTCACAAATCTCTCTTCCTATATTAAATGAGACTTCTTTAGTCTGTAAGACAGGTTTTTCAGCTCTTCTTTTTTTTTATGGAAAAATAGGCCAGATTACTATAAATCTTTCCCACCTCTTATTCTCTACCTCTACAGTCTACAGATCTATGTCCTCAAATCTGAAAGCTTTTTTTGAGAGCTAATAATTTTGAAGAACATTGACAACCTCTAGCAAAACCTCATCAAACATTATGTTCTGCTTCAAATATGGGAAGTTATTCCATCTTCCAACTCTTGCACAAAGAACAAGAAACAAAGTTCTGGACAAGTTCAGGAGCACCTATGCAAAGCAAAGAAAGAAACAAAACCTTTTGAAGGCTCAATTTCTGTAATCAATTCATACACAGAGACCTTACTGAAAGTTCCAAATATTTAGGGCAAATATTTAGTTACTTATAAAGATGACTTTTCTTATTGCTATATGTGTCTTTTGCTTGGAAAGTTCTTACCATAGCTCAGGATTTAATTATCTTCCTGTAACCAATGGCTATGTCCTATATAAATCCTGAAAGACACTAAAATCTTTATTTTAAATGAAATTAACTGCCTTGCCTCTTGCTCTTCTGCCTACAGAGGAGCCCTGCTGATTCAGATATGCAGATCATTTTTTCTCCACTCTTTTGTACAGAAAGCTGTTACTGCCAATGAATATCCACTGAAGATGAGAATCAAACTCTATGTCTTTGCTAAAAGCATCTAGGGAAGAAAAGGTTAACAGATATAAACCCACACATGTTTTGTGCAGTCTTTGGAAAACATGAGTCTCAAAGCATCTGGAAGATTCCAAGAATACAACACAGAATTTGAAATCAAAGCTAATCAGAATTCCTACCATTAAACAGAAGCAGTAAGATGACTGAAGCCAAAAGTAGTAAGATAACTAATCATATATAGTGACCTGTAATTTTGATGCTTGGAATCTGCATCCATTATTCAGCTGAAATAATAAATTTACTGCTTTTTAGTGAGACAATAGTTCCATAATTCATAATCAGATAATCACTTTATCCATCATTATTTACTCATCTACCATTATTTACCATATACCAGTGGAATGAAAGAAGTGTTTGGCTGGATACAGTTTTCACTTCAGAAATGCAAGCCATGAAGAAACCAATTCTTGTAATAACAGCAGCTCATTAAGAACTACACAGTAAGTGAGTTTCATTTTGTTTCCTTATGCTGACAACAATGTAAACAGAAACCATACTCCAGAAATATCTCTAGAAATGAATCAAGATTCTGAGAACTTTAGTAATCTTTATCATAGTAAGAATGAGACCCCTTCATCAGGGAGACCATTGACATGATTTTCATTCAGGCATATTATTTTCAGACAGATTTTGAGTTTGGAAATAATTTAATCAAAAAATTGAGGCACTTATGTTCCCATAAAACAGAACTGAAAAAAGGTAGTTCTTGCAAACACCAAACTGCAGCAGTGTCTCCTCAAGTGCTTGGGTGAACAGGGCTTAGAAGGTAAAAACATAATGCATTCCTGTAGCACCTGTTGCACAGTTTCTAGGATGAGGATAGATCCCTGCTCTCTGTATAGTGGGCATGCTGCTTTACAATATTAGTTAAACTTTTTGAAACCATAGTGTTGCAATAATCATGACTCAGAATTTGCCCATCACTCAAGTCACACAGCTTCTTAAGCACTTGTTTGTTACCATTTTCAGACTCCCATTTCCCTACACTTTAAAACGCTCCTGCTGCCAGGGAAAAAGTACACCATCTTCATAGACTTCATAATCCCTGACAAAGTAATTGTCTGTGCCAGTGTGTTGTTGCTAAGTACAAAACTGGTCTGACAAGCTTCAACCCCAATAGCTGCAACCTGCTTTGCCTGAGAATTTTACCCCTTGATCTGATCTTGGTTTTATTTACAGTCATATTTCAAATTAAAAGTAGAATGTGGTTTACTCTTGTTCTTCTAAAGACCTTGAAATTTTCTCCCTTGTCACAGAAGAGTTTCAAGAAATGAGACAAATTTACTTCTGGATTACGCTGATGTAAATCTACTGAAATCAATGAAGTTGCATCCTTGTTAATATCCTCTTTCAATATTTGGATTCTACAGTTTTGTGTAAAGTCAATAAGCTGATCACAGAATACTGCACAAGTGAATGGCCAGCCAGATCCTCATGTGTCTTAAACTGACACAATTTCACCAGTGCCATGGTAGTTACTAGCTATTAGCAAATAAAATTGCAGCCTAATATTTTCACTGCAGATTTCATGCTAAATTTCATGACAGTACGCAACACTACATTAAGTCCAGAGGCTTGAGAATTGTCTGCAATTCACCTTTGTGACCTTCCCATAAAGAAAGTGAACAAACATTATTTTGAAGAACTGAAGAAGACAGAAATTTAAGCCACCATCTCCAAAAAATGTTATTGGTTTGAGAGCACATTATTTCCCGTTGCCCAGTTCAGACCAAAATTTCAAGCATGGACCACTCACAGCTGCAACCAAATCAAGATGGAAGTTCGCATATTTATCCTGTGGAAAAGGTACAGACTATTTGTTCCTAGCTGGGTCTTTAAAACAGAAGCATCAAGAGGGTAGGGCTTCTTCTGAAAGGTATGGGCTACAATCATGGTAAAATATCAGGTTCAGAGAGCTGAGTTTCATGAAACATGAGCAAATGTCAGGGACAGGATTTAATGCATCAGTTCCTGGTTTGAAACTGTAAAACCATATGCTAATACAATAAAACAAAATTCAAAGACAAATAATAACTAAGTACATAAAATACTATATAAAATATCTTGCTTTATGTATATATAGCAGTACAGATATATATATGACAATACACTGCTGTTGCTTAGGATATAAGTATTGCTAAGTAAAAGCAGCTCTTATTCTGAAATGGAAGTCCTTTCTTTGACTGTTACCATTTTACAACACATCATTACAAAGTATTTGTTGAAATAAGAGTATTTATTTCCAGGTAGTCCTTCAGAAAACATTGCTGAATTGCAATTCTGCAAGTAAAACAAGCTATGCATTGGAATTCTTAGCACGTTCATGGAGAACTTACCTTTAACAGCAACTGGTACTTGGTGATTCTCTGGACTGGCTTTAAGAGATAAGCATCTAGAGAGAGTTTATGATCCAATTTACGCTGACATTCCTGTAAGAGACAATACGGAAGAAAAATACAATTGTGTCTTGGAACACAGGCAAGACACCGAGATCACTATCATTTTCTAATTTGAAGATTATATGTCTGTGAATTAATTGAAAGATAAATTGGTTCCATCTTCATAGGAGTTTCCAGGTTACCTATGCCACAGTGAAAACATCTGAACAAGAGCAAATGTGTAGGTTCAATTTAGTTTCTAAACTGGCATGCACTTGTTTAGGAGCTTGCAATTATCTGGGGTTTGCAAAGAAGCCAGCAGTTCTTTGGTTTGGGTATGGCCTGAAGAGTCAGGCTCCTGTCCAGGAAATCTACCTACCTAGAAAATTCTGCCTACCTAGCCTCTTGTAGGGAGCACCTTGACACATACTGAGCACTTGCCATCAGAATAAGAAGGGTGCAGAAAAGTCTGTTTATGCTCTAAATTTTCTAAAGAAAGAAGAGATACAGAAAGAAAACAAGCTTTGATGGTCTTGCACTGCTAGTCTGCAATGAAACTAAACTCCACCTGAAAAAAGATGCTGTCTCCACACTGTCTCCAGAGAGCTTCAGACCTCGGCTTGTTCTGACAGTATTTTTCATATATTTGGAGGTCCTCTTTCTGCAAGACAAGAAGAGTTTAAAAGCAAGGTAAGAAAAAAGGATCCACAGAGCATCTGCCTTGAGTCACACTTTTTTACCTTCCATCCTAACACATGAAGTAATTAATACATAGGAATAACTCTGTATGTAAAAATACACTGCATCTACCAAACTTGTTTTTACTCCTGCAAAGTTTAATACACCTGAAAAAAAAGACTTTTCTCACTTTTTGCATGAAGCAAGGAGATTGCAGACTGGAAGACACATCATATAGGGATGCTGGTGAGGGACTATTCATTAGGGACTGTAGTGACAAGACAAGGGGTAATGGGTTCAAACTTAAACAGGGGAGGTTTAGATTGGATATGAGGAAGAAGTTCTTTACTGTAAGGGTGGTGAGGTACTGGAATTGGTTGCCCAGGGAGGTTGTGAATGCTCCATCCCTGGTAGTGTTCAAGGCCAGGTTAGTGTGAGGTGTCCCTGCCCATGGCAGGGGGATTGGAATTAGATGATCTTAAGGTCCTTTCCAGCCCTAACTATTCTATGATTCTATATAATTGCAAAACTGCTATCTTCCAGGGAGGGGAATAGATGGTGTGAAAACAAACAAACAAAAAAAAAACATTAGAAATGTAAATTTTGTTAACAGTTCTGGCATAGACTGGTAATTGCAAACAACGTTCCACACTTAGCTAAAGTTCACATGTTCAAAACACTTTGAAAAGAGTGTTGGTTCTCCAATAGTACAACATTGAATTAAAATGTAGCAAGTTTGTCTTCTTGATGTACCAAGCCAGGCAGGGAGAAGTACTTAAACCCTGTCCTATTCAAACTAGAAGTGGGTGGATTCATTTGATCCCTGTTTACCTATGACTACACTCCAAATGCTCTCCAGTCCATCCATGACAAAAATCTTACTGAATTCAGTGAAAAAAAACCAAACAAACAAACAAAAAAAAAACCAAAACAACCCCCCAAAAACAAAAACAAAACAACCTCTATAAAAGCCCCGAGAGGTATATTTTGAGCTCCCCAGCTCTATGGGTAGGTGCAGACAGACAGGCAAGTGTTCCTGTGCCAGGTTCTCTGCTCACTGGCTAGACTCAGTCAGCACAGAAGCCCTGCAGCCTTACGGCCATGGAGCAGTGCCATAGAGATTCCAAAGCAGGACTGTCTGTGTCTGACCAGCTGGGAGCTTCCTATCTTTGTCAGCACCTATCTTGGTGAACATGATCTCAGGGAATCAAAGAGAGCACTAAAAATAAATATCAGGAATTCCTGGCCCTTGTCTCTCTGCTTTCAGTCTACTAGACAGTGCCTGGACAATATTGGTGGAGGGAAAGCATTTTTTTTTGCACAGAGTTACAAGAAGAAATCAGTGTTGCTGCTGCCTTCCTCTAAAGACCTAAACTGACATCACTCTGATTAACTGGATGTGAAAGCAGAGCTATGCCATGCAACACTTTGCTGTGTTAAGGATTATGCAATACAAAAAGCTTTGTTGCAACTTAATAGAGTATTAATGGAGCTATTTCAAAACAAGTACAGAATTTTCTCCTCAAAAATAGAATTGCTTGCACATATTGCCTTGGAAGGAAGTGAGCAGGAGGTAAAACAGACAGATATAAAAGTAGGAACAATGTGTAATCAAACATTACAATTTGTTCCTGGCCCACAGAAACCTAGTAAGACTGGGCAAGAGCAATAGAGACAGCAACAGTCAAGATCACTAGTAGGCATAAGAGAAAAGTACCAATTTAAATTTAAAGAAAAGGTACAGTAATCAATAGTTTACCAGTAAATTGTTACAGTGGAACCACCCTATGCCAATGCAATTTTCTACTACTGCCCAAACCAGTGACACCTGTTCAGGCAGATACTTACATCTTTAAATGCAGCTTTAAATTTTGTAACACTGTAAGGAATAGGAAGTTCCTGATTAAATTACTAGGATCAGACTCTAAAATGCCAAGAAACAATTAATTTCCCAATTACTCAAATCACAGTCTTGAATGTTCCACACATCTCTATTTTCATATCCAGATGTTCTGGCTTCTTGCTGGTACTTTTACACCATGCCCATCTTTCCTGGAATGTTTTTCCTTTCCATGGTGATTTGTATCCTGGATCTTTGTAAGCTTTCACACATATGGCATATATGCACAGTTCTAATTACGTTTTTGACTGCTGATTTATGAATAAATTTTTGTTCGGATTAGAATTTTGCCCTTTGAATCCAACTCACAGGTTTCTGGTCAGCTGCTACAGTCCTTTCACAGATAGCTTCCTTTTCTAAAAGCTTCTTTCTCCCAAAACAACCAAATGCCCCATCTGCTGGATCCTATTCTATTATTCTCTCTTCCCAAGGTTAACAATATTAATGAGTAAACAGTGGTAATCCACAGTGAGTCACCTCTGCCAGGCACTTCACACGGCACATGTTGGTAAGCAGTCTCACACACCTTTTGTTCTTCCTGTGCATTCTTGCCTTGGTTTGATAAGCTTTCTTGCTTTGCAGCCCTGTGTTTCACACATCAGCCCAGAGTGTCCTTCTTGTTGCTCATAAAAGCACTAGAAGATCCATCCTGCAAAGCATTTAGTACACATCCCACCCCTCTTTGAGCATCTGTGCCATCCCTGCCACAGAGAGCAAGACTCAGGCACCAGGGTGTCCCAACTGCAGCTCACAGATGCTTTCAAGCAGCTCTGGAATCAGGCTGGAAAGTCAAGGTGTGATCAGACATGGTAGCATTCTTTAAATCTGAATCTAAAAATCAGTCTGTTCATAATTGAAGGCCCACCACGATGTTGTGGCAGGATGGTTACACCCTCAGAAAGAAAGAACAACGGAGAAGTGAATCTGCAACAATGCAAGCTTCCTCCCAGAACTCGGTATCAGCTCTTAACAGCAGCCATTTCAGTTTCCTCACATGCCAAAGCAAGCACAGTCATAACTCACAGGGCAAGCCAGAAGCCTCTGCTCAGCAGGAAGATATAAAAGCCTGCCAAATCATGGGGAACACAAATACACAACCAGACTTTTGTTTGTGCCTCGTAAGGGCAATCCAACAGAAACAACAAATTTCTGGACTTTATGTGGCTTCTTCTAAAAACAGAACATAAGGGCAAGTTCTTGAATCAAAGGTGCTACTGTGTGAGCAGAGACATCTCAAGAGAGGCTTTTGCTTTCATAGTGTGAAATTTGGCATGGAAAGAAATTAAATGCATGATTTAACCTCTTATTCAATACATTCAGTGTTCTTTGACTAGGCCAGAGAAACTGATAAGCAAAGGTGACAGAGAGACCAATTTTCTTTGACTTCACACCTGGACCATAGCTTTAGTGCTGCTTTTAGACTCGAAAGGATAGTGAGGAGAATTGGGCTCAATAGGTGTTTTTACAGAGAGACATAAGCTACAGTATTTAAGCACAGAATTTGAACTTCCCACAGAATTACAGGATCAGTTCAGTGTCAAGAATTTCTCTTTATCTCCAAATCCAGGTATATTTGCAACATACACACTATTTTACGCCTTTTCAATTTCAAAGGTCTGCATTCTTCAAAGACTGTTTATCCTGTTTTGTATAAAGACTTCACCACAGTGCTTTCCTGCTCAGCATCTGAATCTTAGAGTAACAACATATTGCTTAGTAGAGTCATTTACTCAAGCTCTAAATGCTTTGCTGTTAAACTGAAAATAATTCAATGGATTTATAATCACATTTACACTTGTATAGAACCACAGAATCAACTAGGTTGGAAAAGACCTTTGAGATCATCAAATCCAACTGTTACCTGAGGACTGACAAGGCTACCACTAAACCATGTCACTATGGGCCTCATCTACACAGATTTTGTACACTTCCAGGGATGGTGGTTCGACCACTTCCCTGGGAAGCCTGTTCCAGTGCCTGATCACCCTTCCAGTGAAAAAATTTCTCCAATGCCTGATCATCCTTTCAGTGAAGAAATTTTTCCAAATATCCAATCTAAATCTCCCCTGATGCAGCTTGAGGTCATTACCTTGTGTCCTATCATTGCTACTTGGGAAAAGAGACCAGCCACCTCCTCTCTCCATCCTCCTTTCATGTAGTTGTAAGGAGTGATATGATCCCTCCTGAGTCTTCTCTTCTCCAAACTAAACAGTCCCTGTTCCCTCAGCTGCTCTTCATCAGACTTGTGCTTCATACCCTTCAATAGCTTTGTTGCTCTTCTTTGGACCTGCTTCAGCACCTCAAAGTCTCCCTTGTAGTGAGATGCTCAGAACTGAGCACAGTATTTGAGGTACAGCCTCCCCAATGCCAAGTACAGGAAGATGATCACTGTCCTGGCCCTGCTGGCCACACTGGTTCTGATACAGCCCAGGATGCCATTGGCTTTCTTGGCTGCCTGGGCACAAGCTGGCTCATGTTCAGTTGTCAGTCAGCACCCCAAGGTCCTTTTCCATCAAGCAGCTTTCCAGTCACTCTTATCCAAGCCTGCAGCGTTACATGGGGTTGAGACCCCATTGGTGTGACCCAGGGGCAGGACCCAGCTCTTTGCCTTGTTGAACCTCATACCACTGGCCACAGCCCATTGATCCAGCCTGCCCTGATCCCTCTGCAGAGCCTTCCTACCCCCCAGCAGATCAACACTCCCACCTAGCTTGGTGTCATCTGCAGATTTACTGAGGGTGCACTCGATTCCCTCATCCGGATCACCAATGAAGATGTTAAACAACACTGGCCGTAATACCGAGCCCTGAGGGACACTACTAGTGACTGGTCGCCAACTAGATGTGACACCATTTACCACCACTCTTTGGGATCTGCCATCCAGCCAGTAAAGAATACACCCATCCAGTCCATGAGCATGAGGAGAATGCTGTGGAAGACTGTCAAATGCTTTCCTAAAGTCCAAATAGACAACATCTACAGCCTTTCCCTCAACTACCACCTGGGTCACCTCCTCACAGGAGATCAGGTTGGTCAGGCAGGAACTATCCTTCATGAAACCATGCTGACTGGGCCTCATTCCCCCATTTTCCTGCATGTGTTGTGTGATCTCATTTAGGATGATCTGCTCCATGACCTTCCTCAGCACTGAGGTCAGGCTGACAGGCCTGTAGCTTCTGGAGTCTTCCTACCTGCTCTTTTTGTAGAGAGGTATCATGCTGGCAAACCTCCAATCCTCTGGGACTTCCCAGACTAGGACTGCTGATAAACGATCGAGAGTGGCTTGGTGAGTTCATCTGCTAGGTCCTTCCATACTCAAATATGATGCTGTGCAGCCTGGCTTGTTTGTAAATTGGGGGCATAGCCTTTGGAAGTATCACACATTCATAATTCCAATTGAAATCTTACTGATACCCTCAACATCTCTGACAAATGAGGTGTGTATGTTTCATCCAAATTTGTATTTCATACATCACCTTGTTAAAAAAAAAAATAACACATACTCTGGAAAAGCAGCAAATGCTAGATGTAGCATAGAGTAGAAACAGAAGGTCCTTTTGACTATAGGGAAGAGGACAGATTTTCTCATTTATCATGCCTCTTCCATCTCCCACATAAAACAGTCTTACTCAAGCAGTTTGTCAGACTATGAAAATGGTAGCAATCCACCAAAACTCCCCCCCCCCGCCCCAGGGAGGCATCTGAATGAGTGCTATAAAAACTATATAAGTGCTATAAAATGAGTACAGGAAACAGAACTAACAGTCCCTAACTAGGGAAGATGGACAGGGAGGGACAAGACTGGGAGCTCTTGGAGGAGAAAATTGCAGAACTTAGGTACTGAAAGTCACAGAAAGTGAAGACACAAGGATGTGACCAAAACCACCACTGCCTGTGGGCTTTGGGCTTTCCCATGAACAGAGATCACTCTACTTTTTTTTTTTTTTAGAAAAAAGCTAACCCTAACTCCTCTAAACTTGTAGGAGAGTAACTCTCCTGAATGGTGCACAGAAAAAGATACATATGATAAGACAGGAACAGGATGTAGTATCTGCACTCAGAGCAATCTGCTCTGTCACCATTCCGTGCTTATTTACAGTAGGGTGGTGTCTGGGATACATTAGACTGTAGGTATACATTTGTCTGATATGAAAAGCACATTAAACATTTCATTACTGATTATTTCTTTTTTAAACAGAGGTTAAAATACATTGGTAAAACACTGGTTACAGACCTCTTCCTGTCAGTAAGCAGGTAAAAGTTTGGATTTCAAAAAACACACTTGTTAGCTGTTGCTTAATTTGGGACTATCTCCTTATGTGGGTTTCCCTCATTCACGAAAACAATCTGAGTGAAAAGACAGGAATAAATCTGTAAGTATTGTATGATAAGACCATAGATGTTCCTAGGTACCTGCAAATTCTTTGCTGCAATCTGCAGAAAAACAAATCTGCAGAAAAATTTACTTACTCTTTTCAAAAAGCATCGGGCAAGAAGCTCAGGGTTTTCAATGCAATTTTCTATCTCCTTAAGGAAAATCCTAAGAGGGAGAAATAAAGCAAACAGTAATATAACATCCTACTCCAACTGTGTGCTATCTTCTGTGTAAATCCAGCTTTAAACCTAGGTTTTTGTAGTAAGAGTTTTCAACGGGGAAGATAACAATTCTGACACAGAAAGAAATATATATTTTAGAAAAATGGGATGTGATTCACAGATGTTTGCCTGAATCACCAATAGTATCATGTTTTCATCTGCCCACAAGCAGATTTGTTTCCAATATGTAGCCCAAACACCTGCATCTCATTTAGCTATGAGGATTTTTTAGAACAGCTAGAAAAGACAGAAAAGCTCTGTCAGATGCAGTAGCTTAATCAGCAAGCAGCAAAAATATGGCATGTTGTCCAAAGGCTTCTGCCGTGGAGACCAATGAACTAAGCATTTAAGTGAAGAAAGACCAGGCTTGCAAATGCAGGGGAATGTAATTCTTCAGATGGAAGACATATTCTTTCAAAATAATACATAACCTGGAAAAGAATTTTTCTACTATGTATCAAGTACTCTGGCATGATATTTAAATTTACACAAGAGGCTTATTTTAATTTCTTTGTTCAACTGTTTGTTACACATGATGGGTAATTATTATCCAAATAATTCCTAAATTCTCACTTTGGCTACAGCCAGTTTTACTTACTGAAGGCTAGGAAAAGCAGGGAATATACAGAAGTAGCCCTAAACCTTGTGTTTTGAAAGAGAATAAAATATAGATTAATATTATTCATAACTGGCATTCAGTAGCTTTGAGCACTAGAATACCTTTGTCCACAGTGTGGACAAGGCTTCCAGAAAGCTTTATGCTCATGTGAAGGATAAAATTCCTTTAAGAAGTGCTATCAAATATATCATGTCTTCTGATGTGATAACAGAAATACAAGACAAATATGCTGAACACTAAGAAAACTTCCTCATAGAGAGTTTTGCTAGAGAAAGAACATTAGGATTTAGTCCACCGCCATCTACCACTCTACCAAGAGAACTGGTAGAACAGTCAGCAAGAGAAACATTCAAAATTGATATTGCCAGGTGAAATCACTAGTAAATGCACAAAAAGGTGTAATCTTTTACAAATAGAAAAAAAATACAAAAAAGATGAAATAGATGATCTTGGAGGTGTTCTCCACACATGGGCTTTATAGGACACACACAGAAGCAAAGTGAGGATGACTTTTCCTGCCTGCGTATGTGTATGTCGAAGCACACCACATAAAGGAGTAGAAATGACAGTAGCAGCCGAGGGAGCAGGCCAACCACCAGTTCTCACGTGCCTGTTGTGGAATTCATAGATTTCTGGGAGGTTCCCAAAAAGAATTTCCTTCTTGTTCTGGAGTGCAGATGGAATCAGATGTAGTAAACTGGGATTATCCATTTCTGAAGCATACCCCTAGAAAGAAGAGTGGAAAATACAAGCAGCCTGTTTTTACCAAGGAAAAAGTACTGTGTCCAGGACACTGAAGAGGCTATGTGCTTTTTGTTCTCAACTGAGCATAAGAAGGATTCTCTTATGACTGCTTCTTTGTTGCTTCCATGAATTTCTGATGCTTCCAATTTTTCCCAGAGCTTTTACCTGATAGCTGTGAAAACACATTTTTAACCACAAGTGGACAGATTAATGGATCAACAAAAGAGATGAAGTTATCTCCTTAGGATTCAAATGTCATTTTGCTCATGTAGGTGTGGAAAATGCTAAGTTTGATAGACACATAACTTTCTGCTAAACTGCTTCATTGCCAAAGGTTTATTTTGGATTTATTTGTTGAACTGTGGTATTTGGCTTGATTATTGTTTCTTGTAGAAACTGGATTGTCTTTCTTCAATAAAAACTTTGAGAGAGAATTCTGAGTGCAGAGTTTAAACCAAGAGTAGTATCAATTACCAGAGTGGTAAGTTCCCACAAATCAAATCCAATAAAGAAGCAGCCACATGGTTGTAAAAAGCAACTATTTGGCCCTTCAAGTCCCAACCCAATACAAGCATCATTAAGCCCTACTCAGCCTCCATTCTTCCAGAGACTAAGGACCTCAGACTCCACATGCATGTATCCTACAAGTTTCAAAAGCTCAGGAGTTATATTTGCAGTGTGACCTGCTCTTTTCTGTGTACCAACACTACCTGGGACAATAAACAAGAGGGGGAAGAGGGCATTTCTTTTTCTCAATCATTTTCCAAACCTACATTCACCAAAATTTAGTGTCTGGCCCGATGGAAAAGAGGGTACTGTTTCTCATCCCTATTAACTATTTCTCTGTCAGTAACTTTGAGCATTGTGCAACTTCTATCATTCTGGGGTTAGAAAAGGTGCCTCTTCCTTTAAGCCCTGAGGGAAGATGTTCAAAACATCCTTCCCATTTTCCATCCCCAGGGCTGAGCTAGCAGCCCGTGTACTCTAAGCAGGAGGTAGGAGGTGGGAGGTGAGTGCTCAGCCCATGAAGGATGTGCATTGGCAGTGATGACTCAGAGGTTAAGCACCAGCAGTCATTTCAGAAGAGTTTCTTACCTCTATTATACTTTGAAGTTCTTCTACATAAACTCGTTCTGTTTCTATCAGCTCATTGATTATGTGGCTAAAAGACAAGAAAGATTGAGAGTAACAGTTTAACAAAGGAGATATGAAAGAAAAAACACTTTTTGTTGCATATTTCTGTTTGTGCCTCTACACAGAAAAACCTCTGAAGGTCATTTCTCCACACTTGAATATTTTGCCTTGTTGATAAGCTTAAAAGGCCTGAACATGCCTTGGACTATTTCTTTTTTCTTTTTTTCGGCTCCTTTTATACTTCATCTTGGCTTCTGTCATTTTTATACCTACAAGTCTGAATAAAAAGACTTCAAATGCCCAGAAGGCAAACAAAGAAGATTTCACCTTCTAATAGTAGCTAAAAATACTCAACAAAAGGGGGTTATATTTCCCAAGGCTATGTTTCATTTCTGTTTTGCTCTCTTTTATAAAATAAACAAAATTGGTGTTCAGACTTTCTTTCTTTAATTCATTGCAAAAACAGCCAACAGGAAATGTAAGAACCCTTAAACATGAAAGCAAATTAGAGTGAAATATTTACACTATATTTTGAACTTTTCATATCTATTATTAGTTTAGTGCTCCGACGTAACTCAAAGATGCCTGATTTATCTCACAGAAACATGAATGTAACCAGTTCACTTTTGGACAGATAACTAATTAGATGTTAAAATTGCATAAATCCCTCAACTTTTTTCTCAAGAAAATGTTGCCTTCAATACACTTATGAACAAAGTTTCCAGGGTAGCTCTTCCAGAGGTTTGAGCAGTTTCTCCAAGTTGAATGCTTAGCATTTCTTTCCTGGTCTATGCTTCACAAGAGTCTGTAACCATACAGCTACATCAAGCAAAAAAACATCACGAGAAGAACAATAGGGAGTAATGAATAGAGGAACTGGCATTTGGCCAGTCATAAGCAGCACACATCCTGAACCTAGTAAAGTGTAGGCAAGTTTTGGCATCAATACCAGCATATGCATTTGTCAAATAACTCCCTGTACATATATTAGGATAAGGATGAAATCGGTGATAGCTGAAGAAGAAAAATGTCTTGTGCTTGGAGACCCCTCTACCTCAGGAACTACCTGCCACTTTGCATATATAATCACTACCATTAATCCCAGGTTTTCCCCTGGAAATATATTCGCCTAGCATGCTACTGGCCAAAGACATCATGGTGTGTCTGAAGGGAAGCCTCTAGAGTAAATGGTATAGGAACCACATATTTTGGCAAAAATACAGATCTTTGGTATTTTAGTAAAAAGCTCTTCAAAACACTGGAAGAAATAGAAAACTGCTCTTCTGCTGCTAGTGCCAGAAGCTTGAAGTATCTCATGGCTGCTTTTTAAAGGAAAATGCAAAGACTGGGAAGTCACTTCTGTCACTTCTTCTGGGAAATTTGCTCTGCCTATGTCTGGTTAACTGTTTTTCATATACCACACAACAGTCACGTAATCAGCCAGACCCTATTAGCCCCTTATATCATGAACCACATTTGTACTGGTGCATCCACTGAAAGTGGATTTTGTCATTCTCCACATTTTTTTAGGATGCCCTTTTTCAGATTAATAGATTTCTAATAAACCTTCCTTTAAATGTTTTATCCAGGCATTTGAAAGTAAAATACTTGCATTTCAGGCAACTTGAAATGCAAAAGCACTGACTAAAACCCTACTAGGTTACTAAAACAGATTCATTGATTTGCTTTAGATTTACTCCATCTTTTTCAAGGCAATATGGTTTTGCAGGCTAGGTTGGGACCACTTACTCTGGTCTTACATGCTATTAGTGCTCTATGGATCACTGTTTAAGAAACATAAATACTGAGAAAACTAGAGTTTACCTTTATCTGACACATAATGTTTCAAGTTTTGTTTTAAAATAACTGGGATTTCTTAGGTATCTTGCCATAATGCCTTAAGTAAAGACAAAATTGTGAACTACCACAAGTAGGAAAATGGGTCATGGTTATAACCTACACACTGCAGAAGTCCTGACTCCAAGTAGTTGACCTCCACATTGATCTCAATTTGAGATATTTATGCACAGGAAAGCCAAATCTAACACCAGGCTAAAAATGCTATCACCCTAATCATGACTAAACAACACTCCTATCCAAACACAGGTACAAAAGGATTCTGCAGTACTTTGCACAGCCTCATGTAAAGCTAAGCCATGTTGGACTCTAACCCATGGAAGAGGCTCTGCCCACATTTTTTTGAATTTGTACATCTTTGAGCTGGAAAACGTGTTTGGGGTATGGTCAAAGTACTAGATTACTCCTCATGAGATAGATATATCTCATGCAAGTAGCCATAGAACAAGGGGGAATGGCTTTAAACTGTAAGAGGGTAGACTTAGATTAGATATTAGGAAAACTTCTTCACCGTGAGAAGTGTAAGGCACTGGCACAGGTTGCCCAGAGAAGCTGTGGCTGCTCCATCCCTCAAAGTGTTCAAGGCCAGGTTAGAGGGCACTTTGAGCAACCTGCTCTAGTGGAAGGTGTCCCTGCCCATGGCAAAGGAGTGGAATTAGATGATCTTTAAGGTCCCTTCCAGCCCAAACCATTCTATGATATATGCCACTTTAACGCACTTTTGTGAGAACTGCAGAATCAACACCCCAAGGGGTCATTTGCCCAAAAATGATTTTACAAATATTAGTACTTGCTTTTACAGTTGACTGAAACAAATAAAACTTTTATGGTTATACATGCCTTTCTTTTTAAGAGCTATTGAAGTTACTGCACAGACCAGATGCAAAGCAGGACAGGCATATTGCTACTATTCTAGCATCACTACCACTTACAGCACTGAAAAGAAATCATGAGGACAATGCACAATTTGTTTCTGGAGTCAAAACTTTAGCAAGCCACTAACAGATATCAAGCTGTTAGGATGGTTATATTCTTGGTTCCATTGGTAGACCTAAGAACCACTGCTCCACACTTATTTAATGAATTCAAGAACAGGTTTGACATTGTCTGAAAAGGTTGTTCCATCAGTTACAAGTTTTGAAACACCATCTTTAACTTCAGTGTTAACCTACATTTAAACCTGAATTTCTGTTTATGATCTCCAGAACCAGTAGACCTAAAATCTCATGTTGAGCACCTGGAACTTGATGAAGTTTATTTAATGCTCCAAATTCATACTTCCAAAGAGCTGCTGCACTGTTAAAAGAATATATGTAACTGAGCAGGTGTGATAAAATCATCAGAGAAACTTTATGTTTTAAAAATTTAAAATAATCTTTAAGTTCATCTTAATATTGAAAGATGCTTATTTAGCTGCAACCAAGACATGGATCTTCCAAATGTTATTTAGTCTATTACCTAACACATTAATGAGAACTGACTCTAGAGCAAACCTAACACTTAGATCACAATTATACCTGAAAAACAAATTATTGGTCCATAGGTTTCCTAGTAGCTGTCATAAACAAACAGTGTGGTGCCTGTCAAAAGCACAATTCAAAGTAACCCAGTAAGTAGAACAGAGGCCTGGGATGTTTTATTATCCAGCCTGCTATGAAAGATGAAGAAAAAATGAATAATTTTAATTTTTTCTGATCTCAGTTTAATGCAGAGTAGCAGCTCTTGAACCACCATTGTAAGAAATCTGGGGGGTTTTAATTAATTTACCAATCCTAAACTTGTTTGGAAACATTGTCCATTCAAGGGAACAAAAAACAATAAAAAAATTTTAAAAAATCACATATGAGGAATATTTTATTAGAGGAAGTTCTGTGGGACTCCTAAGATATTGCCAGTGTAGTTATGAGTTTGTCAAAATCTAACACAATTCTTAAACATTTTATTTTATTTCATTACTTATCTTCATTCTACCTGTAGATTTATACTCAGAGCAAATGCTTTTAGCATTGTTATGAAAAAATTACATAATTAACCCTTTCACCCTTGAAAAGGTAGTGTTAGTAATTTTATTATCTCAGTTTCAATGACAACAAAACAGAGACAAAATCATGATGGTACTCCTTTCATCTCCTGGTTAGAGTTCAAGAGCTTCATATCTCTAAGCCATGAGTCTGTACATAAAGGGTAATCATTTTCCAATACTTCTCCACAGCGAGATAGCAGGATTTGCTGCCTAAATAAGATTTTCATTGTTCAGGTTTTGTATTTTTTCTTCTTTTTTTGGTGTTTTTTGTTTTGTTTTTCTTTTGGGGTTTTGCTTTTTCTTTTTTTTTTCTTTAACTGTAGTCTTTTTCTAACCATAAATTGTGTCCACATGAAAAAAGAGGAATTTGACCAAACATTCAGCATTCTGTCAGACTCAGCACACATGCTTTAGGGCTATTTTTACACTTGCCTCTTATTACCCATGCCCAAGTACATCTCTGGGATTTCCTGCTTGAAACATAGGAGCTATATGCTTAAGCCTCCCACTGTCCCCAAAGCAGAATATCTTTCCCACTCCTGCAAAGAGCTTGGAGGTTGCAAATTCTATTCCTAAGGCTGCCACTGGTTGAAAGTGTTGCCTGATACAATCCATCCCTTTATCTGTGCCCATCCCGCAGTCTCCAGACGTTATTTTACAGAATTACAACACTATTCTTCTGAAAGTGCTATTCTGTATTTCTTTTCCCAGTGCTACAGCAGCCACCAGGAACACTCAGCACAAACCCATCAGAAAAGAGCCTTAGCTCCACTGTTCCCAGAGTAACTTTCCTGAATTGCTCTCCAAATAACAACCACAGCAGCAAAATCTCAAACATTAAAGGCCAATGCACATGAATCACGCTCTTATCAAACTGTTGACAATATAAAGCTGTGCACTTGGTCAAGGCCTTCACAAACCTTAGAATTGCCCCGACAAAGATGCAATTTAAGAACAGCAAAGTGCTACCTAAATGTACCTTGCTACTGTGGGAAAAAGCACCAAGAAGGTATAAAGGAGATATATTTATATGCACCATGTGAGCATGCTAGCTTGGTAGAGAGCTCACTATATGACACAAGGGATTGAATGGCATTTGAGACAGTTTAACAGCCTAGAAAACTGGCAGTGACATCATCTGAATTTACATTAAGCTACAAAGAGTGAAATGTGAAATGTTAATCTCTTCCAGTATGTCACAGAATCATAGAAGCACTTAAGTTGGAAAAGACTTTTAAGACCATCAAGTCCAACTGTTAAACCAGCACTGCTAAGTCCACCACTAAACCACATCCGTAAATGCCACATCTTTAAATACCTCTAGAGATGATGACTCCACCACCTCCCTACACAGCCTGTTCTTTTGACAAAGAGTTTTTTCCTAATACCCAATCTAAACCTCCCTGGCACAACTTGAGGCCATTTCCTCTTGTACTATTGCTTGTTACCTGGGAGAAGTGAGGCAGCAGACTTCCGTAAGAAGTGGGTTCAGTCTGCATATTGGTCTTTCTGTTAGCTTCAGAAGGGAGTCTCCTATGACAACCACCTGTCTTTTTTTTCTTTATGGAAGCAGTTTTGATGCAGGGCATAGGCCAACTTAACCTCGGTGACACCTCCATGCTGGATAAACACCAAGCCATTGTCATTTGGCTCCACTTGCAGATCCCCACACGTAATATGCGAGTGCACAGAGGAGATGTGCCTATTGCGCCATGCAGGAACTTGTCACCACTGCCCCCTGTCCCTTAAGTCACTGTGTTCAGCTGGTCGAACAGAGGACAGGGAACCCTCCATATCACAGGCCCTGCCCTTAAGCAAAGGAGTCTGCCTACCTGGATGCACCCCTACAGCTCTGCTCCCTGCTCCGCCCACTACTGGCACAGAGGCCTGGCACCAGGGCAGCCGCAGTGGGTGCAGAGCACGGAGCAGCTTTTAGCCGGGAGCACCTTTGCTCATAGGAGAGCTGGCATGGCCCCAGAGCCACTGCCGCATCCTGCCCTGCAGGCTCACAAGTGGTCTCTCGCCTCCCCTGAGGGCCCCCTGTTTGGGATACATGAGTGCTGTGCTGGAGCCCTGTGCTGCAGATCACCGAGGCACTGGGGGGCACATGGGGCATCGAGGATAACTCAGCATGCAGCTGCTGTGAGTGTCATGGCTGAGGAAAACAGGATAGAGCAACTGATGGGACTATTTGTACAGCCGATTCTTCCATTCCCCTTTTTATCTTGTGTTGTCTCAATAAGCATAGTTAGGTTGGAAGTCATTCCCGGTGATCAGCTACATCGTAACTCCTCTTTACACTGTCTAACATTTGAACGAAGTTAGTATCACAAATGTGAACATACCTGATTTCTAAAGAGAAAGGACATTGGAACTTAGATGAAAATTAAGACAAATGTAGCTAATCCATTGTCTTTCTAACTGCTAAGAAGAAAGCACAGGGCTCACCCTATGGTTTCTGTCCATATCATCAGAAATTAAACAAAAAGTGAAACAGTGAAGGAATGAAAAAATGTATCAGAAAAAATAAGAATATAAGATGATCAGTGGCAGACCAGAGATGCAGGTCCTTACTATATTTAGTTTTAAACCTAACTCATAGTTCCTTCAGTCTTTCTTTTTTTTTCCTGTGTCCATGTCCAAACTACCCAACAAAGTTTCATGAAGATTTCTACCAGCTTCCAGGGCTGTCACATGCACCGCACGAGCCTAAATCAGCAGACTGCTCCTGTGCAGGTGGCAGCAGCTGCAGCACTGATGTATCTGCCATCCCATCTACTCTTCTATTTCCTTTCCCTTTCACAGAGAAATAGGAAAACAGGAGATGGAGCAAGGAGGGACCACTTGAAGCCTTCCCCATTGTGCTAAGGGAGCGTCATGGTTTGGCCATTAAGTATGAGGACTTGCATCCTATAAATGGGCTCACTGCAGCTGGTTGTGTCTGAGAGGATTCAAGAGGTCATTTCAGATTAGAAGCAGCTTGCAGCCTCAACTTTGGACTCGGTATTGTGATTACAAGAAAGACCCAAACACTTCCCTTGGTGACTGGAAACTGAAGAAAAAAACAGGTGCAACTGGAATGTCCGAGGTAAAGGGGGTGGGAGGGAAACACATGACACCTTCCACACTCCATTGTTCCTTCATTTCAGAGACGTTTTACAAGAATATGAGGTTTGGATGGCAGCAGTCCAAGGACAACAAAACTCTTGAGTTGGCTAAGTTTATGGGCAGCTCTCACAAGGATAGTTCCTCACCAGGATCATTCCCATGTTAGCAGGCCATCTCAACATAGATGGTGAATGATTAGGCATCTGAAGGTCTAAGGTTTCCACTGAGTCTTAGAAATCACTAAGAGACTATCTGTAGTCATCCTTGTTGCCTGTAAAACGTCCTTCCACTGGCATATACTCGATCCTTCCCTAGCGAAACAAAGAGATTGGAAGAATCTGGTCCCAGTAAATCCCAACTCACTAGCTTTCCTGGTGTGGAACTAGTAATGCAAAACACTGCTCAGGAGGGCGAGGCCAGCTTTCTCTCTGTGGAGGGAGTTTACTACATGTTCTAGCAGAGAGGGTTCAGCCACCACTAACCTAGGCAAAGCACTCTGGATGGCAGGGCCTTTGCTGCTACTGTAACTTGGTGGAATTAGGATGTGGCTGTGGCAGGGAGTAACCACACACAGGCCCACTGTGTGTGATGTCAGATGTTCCTCCAGCAGAGGAAACTTCTCGTGATGGGAAACTGTTAAAACGCAGGAACTAGCTCACATTTCTTTGAACTATTGAGCCGGGTTTCTAATGGAACATCATGGCCTTGGTTACCCTAAGACCACACTTCCCACAGATGTGATCTCACATCAGTTTCCTTTGGCCAGATTATTCTTGCTTTGGCAACCATGACGTTCTATGGCCCTGCAGCACTACTAAGATCTCACACATTGAGCCAGTTTTCACCATTCTTAGCTTTGAGAGGCACTGCAGTGCTAGCACAGTAAGGATGATAAGAAGGGAGAAAGTATAACAGAAAACTGTTTCTACTTTGTCATTAGTGCTCTTTCTGACCTATGGCTAGTTAGTCATGCCATGCTGAAGTGAAAAAAATAAATGACTGCATAAAGAATCATCTCCAACAAGGGTGAGAATATAGGCACTGCAAAAGACAGCAAAGCATAAGGAAGAGACTTGTTTTTAGCCAAGGTTGTAAGCAAAACCTTGAAACTGAGGTAAATGCTGCTATTAATTAGCACAATTCACTTGAAGTGCTGCATTTCTCTGCCACTGCCTATTCTGACACTCAGCCCAAATGAAGCTATTTATATCACTGTGGACTATAGCAAATAGTCCAAATATAGCAATTAGCAATGTTGTTAGCCAAGTATGACCTGATCCTGCACTACACTGACTTGTTGGAACAAAACTTTGTCAATAGGTATTTATATGAACACACTACTAGAAAGGTCTTCACCAGGGTGACCATAAGGAAGACATGTACCAGCCCATTATATATTAACAACTCTTCCTCCTTCCTTCTTCCTTGATGACTGAAGAAAAGGAAGCATAATTGAATGGCTGGCAAAGCTCCCCAGGTGTGTCAGGTCTGCATCACAATTCTGGTAGGAGCAGTGTCAGATGTTTACTCTGCTGTGACATGTGCTACCTTAAAAAACCCTATCATACCAAACACAGCGAAACACTAAGCAAAAATAATACCTGGAGAGTATCACAACTTACTAGTATATCTTCTGGCTAAATCTCAGTGGCTTTTTGCTCATACAGTTACAATTTGTACATCCTGCTCAGATGGCAATGTAAAACTAATTCAGGATTTTTGTTTCTGTAGCTGTGCTTCTTCTCTAACAATCTCATTGGCTTACTTCCATTCCCAGATCTTGATTTTATGCCAGCATTTCCTGTCATATGGGCTTGTCCTGGTAAGAAGTCTTTTCCCCAAACACAAATTGGAACTGTCAAACACAATTAAACCAGTGAGTTTTTTTGGAAAAAACAACCACCAAACAAAACAACTCCCCAAAACATCACAACAAACCAATAACCCCCGTTCGAAAAAAACAAACCAACAAACCAAAACCACCTATAAATCATAACTGGTGCTCCAAAATTATTATGCTGCAGAAACCTGTTTGTATGACTGCTGTGGGACCAGCTAAAAATGGCACTCATGCATGGGTACTCCATATCTGTCTTGCAAAACCAAATGATGGTGGAAGATGAAAAGTTAACATTTTCAACAACTGAAACAGCAGAACACTAGTGTGCAAGAGCAAAATGCTCAGTGGAATTTATTAAGTTAATAAAAATAAAATATACATAACAAATATATCAATTGAAATAAAAAATACTCATTCTTGATATCTGAGGCTTCGAAAAAACCCGAAAAGTATTGAAGGGCACTGTGTGCAGTGCAACAGATACATACACTTAGAATAAACATCAATGCTGGATAGAGCTGGACATAAGAGAAGTGAGAATGAAAAATATATGGTTTCCAGAAGTGAGCACAGTGTTAAAAGACTTTCTTGGCCCAGCACTCCGGCTAGTTTTAAGTGTTGTCGAATTTCTATTTCAAATATACATAAAATATAACAAAAATATGTTTTGCAATGGTATCTCCTTTGAAGGTAGTAAATGGTGAAAATCTCACTGCCCCAGTGGAAGCAGAATCACCAATAAACAGCACATCCAGTTTTGAATTAGAAACTGCTACAAGAAATTCTAAAACTGGTCTAAGCTTAAAATCTCAAAATTATCTCTGTGCTATGGAATCAAAATGAATGTAGAAATGTCAGCTGTTGTGTAGAGGAAACTTCCGTTCCACCTACATAATTGCTTTTGAGAGGATTTTTTTTTTTCATCTCCCACAGTGCTAAAAGTGCCTTTTTCACTTGAAAAGTATTCTCAGCTGAGATTGTGCAACAGCTCAAGTGAAATTTAAGTAATGAGTCAGTCGCTGTACTTTACCTCCTAAAGTGGAATGAAAGATCATTCTGGACATAAGAACTTTGTATTTGTTAGTTGATACAGGAAACATTTCTGATTTCTCTGACACAATCTCTTTTTTTTTTTTTGGTTCCCAAATGAAAAAGAGCAATGCCTTGAAAGAACAATGTTTGTTCTTAAAGTACACTTCACAGCTGCAAATGAACCCAAACCAATCAACTTTGAGAAGCATAAGGGTTTTAGGAGAGTAGTACACTCCATCTCATCTGAAAATTAGTGCCCCTTAGTGAAGATATTGTAATTGCTTGCCTAGGTGATCTGATTCTGCTTCAGTGTTAAATGGATTTGCTCAAGTTGTTATGGAAGTTCTTCTGAGCAGAAGGACTGTATTTTTGATAGAAACGTATTTCACAATCGAAGTTATAATTTATAATATTTTGCTGCTTCTGAAATGATCTGATCTGTGCACATGTAAGATATTGTCCCACATTCATTGTTCCCAAAACAAATTACCTTGGGGAAATATTTTTATATATCTTAATTAGTTGACCTACATTATAGGAACCAGAACATAGTTGTTAATGGAGAAGCAAATTAATGAAATCACCTACAGAGGGGAATAATATGAATAGAGGACTAAAAGTCAAGCAAGAGTTGTTTCTCATCCCAGCATCTCAACTGAAATGATGTGGCAGATTTGAGCTAGCTTTAGACAACGTGGATACTGCAGAATGGTCCTTACTGTAGGCCAAAATAACATGCTGAGTAGCTGTGTAAATATTTGTCAGCTACCCATATTTGTGAACTAACCATCAGGCCCACCTTGTGATTTTTGGTCTTTTAACCTTGCAGCTGCACCATTCTATTTGATGTGAAAGATATATATAGCTCTAGGATATCTCAGCATTGAGTAATCAATTAGCTAAAAGTAGGTGAATAATTTGTGGATCAAATTTGCTACTAATGTAACTGCTTAGTGGTGTTAGCATTTGGCCATATTTTAGTAGATTGTAGTAGGTTGCTAGTAGTTCATTATCTATCCAAACTACTCCACATACATGCTTGTAAAATATCTGCATGTTACTGAGACATTGCAGATTAACAGGATGCTTCCATATGTAGAGACATCCACATAATTTCTTAGCATTGTTTGCTAGCTTGAGATTATGAGTATTTACATATAGGCCACAGAAATAATTTAATGACTGAAATCCCACTATTCTTCCTTAGAAACATTATCTGATCAAAAGAAAACTTTCTGAATTCTTAGAGCCAGGCAAATCTAGTACAGCTGGATCTTTCATTTATTACAGCAAAGTATATTGCATAAAGCACTTAGAGTAAGGACAGGGGAGAAAGAAATAATTCTTCACTACACTTGCTTAAGAAGGGATGTGATCTGCTGAACTGAAGTAATTTAAGGCACTGAAGTTTACCAGCCAACAAAGGAAGGTCACTCTTTTTAAAAGTATAAAAAAATAAAAATATAAGTATATACATATATGTATAGCAATTAAATAAAAGATATTAATATACTGATGTTGAGATTACTTTCTCACTTGTTTGTAGCTAGTAAGGACTAGAACATACAGTCACAGGTTATATTAAAAAGATAAGACCTCTAAAATGAAGCACTTGAGATTTTGCATGTCCTGTCATTACAGGAAATCCACAGTGTTCCTCTGTCATGTAAGCCATTTCCTTCCTGAATGCTTTTTTCTTAAAAGTTGGAAATAGAGCAGGTAAAAGATCCCCAGATATGTAATAGTTTCTGACTTTTGCAAAAACTATTTTACAGTTTTTTTCTGTGCTGAACCTGACTTTTAAGACAGAAAATTTCAGTTTACATGCAGTGTATTTTTTTCCATTCCTTTGTATATGTAGATATAATGATATCTAAATACCAGTTAACCTCATTGAGCAAGAAATCTGATAAAGGCTGACAGTGCCTTTCCATACAGGTGGCAAAGCATGGTATTTGAAAAGGGGCTTTTTTGAAAAAGTAAAAGTTACAGTGGTAAACCTCCAAAACTTTTGAATAGAGAAGACTAAAAAGCTAAACCCTAAAAGTAGGTTAAAGGAAACTTGATAGGAACTATTTATACTGAGAATTCATGTTGACTACTAGAGCTCACCTAAGCAAACCTAAAACATGCCCACAATTTATCTCCAAAATTCTGTGTAATCTCAGGTGGGTATCCTTGCTGAGGTGGTGTGACAAAGAAGGGTTTTGGCATTCTGCTTGCTATAGATTCTTACATCACCCAAATATTTACTTTAGAGCACCTCCATTTGGTGGTATGACTAACATTTCTCGTGCCTGTTGTACTCATTCATCCTCCTCCTGTCCCTGCAAGGACCATGTCATGCAGAGACATTTTAGTCTGGGAGAAAGAAGCTGAACACAAAACTATTTTTCACTTCATGCAAATGGCAACACAAATACTATCTGCAGAGCCTGCTACTGGAGGAAGAGAAGACCTCCAACAGTTTTGATTCTCATATCTGCCATTGATATCTTTGGTCTGCTAGACACTGGATGGCCATTTGGGTAGAATGAGGAATTATTTTTAAAATTAATAATAATTTGATTTTACAGACAGCCCTGAATTTACATTGGAGAGGGCAGACCAAAGAAGTGCATGTTGCACTTGGGAGGGGATGAATTTTATAAAGATGCCTGGTTCCTATGTTCATTTGTATTTCAAGCACTGGAACAGGCTGCCTGAGGAGTGGTAGAGTCACCATCCCTGGAGGTATTTAAAATACCGTGTAGATGTGACTCTGAGGGACATGGTTTAGTGGTGGACTTGACAGTGCTGGGTTAATGGTTGGATTCGATGATCTTATAGGTCCTTTCCGACCTAAACAATTCTATGATTCCATGATTTCAGTCTGAGACATGACCTTAAGGAAATTCTATCATGCAAAATCTGTTTCACCCTATAATAGGAAACAGCATTGTGCCAGACTTAAAATCTGTGGTCCTACTGCCTGAGCTTTGGTTGATCTGTTGGATATACCCTGCTTTTAAATGTCTTCAAGAATCAGTATTCTGTGGGGTTGGGGGGAAATGTTAATTACATGACAGTGGGAATGGAACAGGGAAAGAAAATCCCAGCAAGCTAAAATGGAGTTTATGGAAGCACCTGGAAAACGTATTCTGCTTTAGTTAATCTCTTCTTGGGACATTTATATTAATAAGTTGTGAACTGCCATGGCTGAGAAACAAACACATCCTTCTTTTGTGTGTCATGCTTTCTCTGCAGCTGTAATCTGGGACAGAGGGGCAGGCAAGGATCATACCACCTACAGCTACCACACTCCACCCAGCAGTGACTGGGAATCACAGCTCTTAGCAACATCCATATCCATTTACTAAAGCTATACTTAGGACAACCTTCCCTATCACACCTGTAGAATGTGGCTTGCAGAATGTTATGATAAACTTTGAGGAAGAGGGAGAGACACTGTCTGTTGGAAGATATTCCAAACTTAGAAAGCAGCTTTAGAGAACTGTAGGACAGATGCCAGCTGGAAAATGTGTTCAAAGGGCTTTACGCAAAATTCTCACAATTGCAGATTGCAAGAATCTGGGAGTATATTTCATGATATTCTGGTAACAATATTACCCCTGTTTCTTACTTTTTTCTCTAAGCAGCTGCTAATGGACAATGTCCAAGATAATACAGTGAGACAGACAGATTTCTGGGCTCATCCAGAACTGCTATTCCTCTGCCTTTTTTCCTGGAAGAATAGGAAGCTTGATTTTATTAATCTCAGTGTCTGTTACAGGTCTTACACAAACCTTGCCTACATTCCCCCTACAGGGGAAATGTCTATTTTGCTACTTCAGTGTTTTTAGTTAGAACTGGAGCTCAGTGCAGTTGCATTGGTGACGGGATGAGGTAAGAGCACACTATACCTGGCAGAGCTATTACAGAGGTTGGAGCTTTTGGTGTCCTTTACTCATGCAGTAACTCTGGCCTGAGACTACTAGTGGGGGAGCCAGCACAAAGAGCACCCATGCATTTTTAGCAAGAACAACACGCTCACTGCCATACTATTAAGCTCTAATTCAGGTCAGATGACATAAAGGCAAGATTGTCTATACCAGTTTGTCCAACATGGCTATTAACCAGCGAACAGCATTTGAAGACAGGTTTGCAGTAACTAGAAATGCAAATAAAGCATCAGTGCCTTCAAACTAGAGGTTACAGAGAAAGATCGACAACAGTGTATTAAAAAACCAGGATATGCACAGGAACTTTGCAGAGTCTGCAGAGGATCTGCTTGACATACAAGTAATACTATAGAGAACAGAATTCCTTTTTAAACCCACATGAGGAAATAATGTTCCTGATGGATGAAAAAAAGGTAAGTGAATTTTCAGAAGGAAATACAGCATTGTAAACATGAATATGTCACAAATATTCCAAACCTGGTTATTATATTCCCAGTTAATGAGCAGCTTGCTAAATGCAGGAAGTAAAGTTAGCAGTGATTTACCAAACAGTGCAATTGATAAATCACTGCTCCATTGCATCACTAGCTACACAGAACTGAGTGATCTCCCATCTGCTACGTCCTGTCTGCTACTGTCCTGCAAAACATGCAATTATTTAGATCAGGCCTGTGTGAGAGCAAGTCATACGTCCTGATTAGGCAACATGACATGCTCTTTGTACTGCTATAAATGATAATGTGAAGTGCTCAGCACTCCTTCGTGAGCTAATTCACATACAGGAGCTGCATGTTTTTGATTTCAGATCAGTTTAAAACCCAGTTTCATTGGAACTGGTTTTAACAGTGTATGAGGAAGACAGGGATGCTTTGTCAACTCTGACTGGGGAATTTTAAAACTAAGGGGTGTGATTGCTCCTAGTTTGTTTCAGTGTTTTCTTAGCCTGTCACTGTCCTATGCTTTAAAGTGGCACCATCTGAACTGAAGTGGTATAAAATCATACCTGTGCCTCCCCTTCTCTTTCCCCATCCATCAGCTTGGCAGTGATAACAGGGCCGATTAACATCCTCTGCTTCTTGACTTGTGACTGTGTTACTTAGAATTTCTAGCTGTCCTTCATGCAAATAGAGAAAGCCCAAGGACTTTTGACCTGCTATGCCAGAGCAAGCAAGGTTCTTATGAAGTGATACAGCTACAGTTATGAGAGAAACAAATACAGGAGCCTTCAGGCCCACATTTGCTTCTTCAGACAAGATGCACCCAGTCCTAGGCCAACACAAAGCAGCCTTTATTTGCATATGCTCTATAAACCCTGAGATGGAGCAAGGGGTGGGAGAGAGCAGAACTTCAGTAAAGTCTTGGATAGGCATAGGAAGTAGCCATCCAATGGAGGATGCAGATCGCCTCTCATTGACTATGTGCTGGCTGAAGTTTCCAATGCTTCTCAGGTGGAGCACACATTCCTGTGACACAGGACAAGACAGAAGATACATCTGATCTTAATCTCCCCATGTGCTTAGAACAAACCAACCATCCAGTATATGCATGTGGCCAGCTACATTCCAGGAGCCTGCCCAGAGCCAGCAGGCAGCAGAACAACTGCACAGAAAACAAGTTGAGGAATTCCTGGAATTTCTGAAGAGTATTTAAGAAAACTTAGTATCCAAATGCAAGTACATATGAAAGGTAATGGCAGAAGTGGCTGCTTGCCCCTCTTTAATACTTGATTAAGTACAAATTTTGTAAGAAAGCATGTGAATGTTGAGAGTGTTTATTTCAGCTGTTCTCTACCTCCCAGATTCTTTGGGAGCAAGGACACAAGGACTCCAGGAAGCCTCCAGAACACTCAGTAAACCACTGTATTATAACAATAAGATTTTTTTTCTCCTGTTCGTAACAATTTTCCCAGTTCCCAGAACTATTTGGATCTATAGCAGGAATATGTCTCCTCTATCAGTAGCAAGATCTCCCTACATGGCAGAATACACTTCACTTCAAAATTCTTCCCAACCCTCTAGGCTGTAATTAAGACATGAAACTACTGGAGCCAATCTTCCCAAAAGCAAAACTTCTCTGAAAACAAAGATTCTTTAAGGGTTGAAAGAGATGATGGCAAACAAGAACTGGCTAGTGGCTTCTTGAAATTTCTCCTGCTGACTGCTCTCATTAAGTCTGGTGAAAGAAAACAGTTCTCTGTGCCTAATAAAAAGTTAAGAACACAGCTTCTCTTTTAAAATGTAGTCTCTAAGCTCTTCCCCTCTACCAGCTGAAAGTTTTTATGACTCTGGAAATGAGACTGGAAAGACACATTGTTGGGG
The DNA here is from genome assembly GCF_012275295.1 of Melopsittacus undulatus. Lineage (NCBI taxonomy): Eukaryota > Metazoa > Chordata > Aves > Psittaciformes > Psittaculidae > Melopsittacus > Melopsittacus undulatus. The sequence continues at coordinate 45,712,372 of NC_047532.1, forward strand.
TTCTACTGTAACACTTCTGTCTCAACAACTCACTCAAATCATCTTATCTCAAGGGTAGTATGGTATGGCATGGCACAGCATATTCTGAAATCTGTAACATCTTGCATTTACATACTGTAGGGAAAACTTTGCAACGGATCTTACTTATGCCATATAAAAGGGGAAACTGATTCCTCCTTTTGTGGTCTTTCGGTCTGGAAAAAGAAAAAAAAGGTTCCAGAGAGACCATAATAATACGGACTTTCAAAATACAAAGGGGACTTATAAGAAACATGCATTTACCAAGGCGTGTAGTGACATGACACGGGGCAATTGTTTAAAACTGATTTAGATTGGACATAAGGATGAAATTTTTATGAGGGTCACAAGGCACAGGAATAGGTTACCTGGAGAAGCTGGAAGCTTCCCCATTAGGTTGGAAGTGCCCACCCATAACCGGAAGTGTTCAAAGTCAGGTTGGACAGAGATTTGAGCAACCTGATACAGTGGAGGGTGTCCCTGCCCATGGAAACTATATGATCTTTGGGTCCATTCCAACCCAAACCATTCTATCACTCTGTGATTTATCTCTGCCTCCTGTAGAAGCTCTGCATCTTCAGCTAATAGCTAATAAAGTAGTGGATCTTAGGTCCTTTCTCCTACTACACAGCTCTGATGATTATAACAGCCACTTGGACACCAAAGATTTTAGCAGCACCCCCTAAGCTACTAGCATTTCTGACAGTCCACACCTAAATTTAGCAATTCCCAGAATCAATGTCAGCTCAACTTTGCTATTGCTCATTTAGAATAGGGCTCTGACACTATATTCTCATTCTGAAAATAGCTTCTAATTCTTTACTCAGAAGTGCTATCCTGTTCTACCCACACAACCTGCTAATTCAGTGATACACTTAGTTAATTCTCATCTTCAGTGATGCCCAGACTGATTTATGAAGCTTCCCAGTTCTTGTTAGATAAATATCATCAAGGAGAGGCCTGACCCAGATATTGAGATACACTGAATTTAAAGGACTCTTATATTTAAATCATATCCAAATCTGCAGTTGGAACCTGTCATTTCAGAGTACAAACACCTTCAGGAATAGACCTGCAGGTTGCACACTACAGGATGTGAGTTTGCAAAGTGACAGCTTCTGCTGGTGTGCAGAAGTGATGTGAGATGCTCCACAGGTTCCCTCAGCATGTAAAGCAAACTTTATGTGCACATTCACAGGAGAAGCAATGAGTCTGGACTGTGTACAAGCTTGGAAACTGTTTTCCATGTATACGGAAGTGCTCCATGCATATGTGATAGATAGGGCCATCCCATATTCTTACTTGACTCATTTAGATCCCATAAATAATAACTCAGACTCCAAGTTCTAGAGACAGTCATTCATGAAGATAACTCTATCTGAATATAAGCTCTAGGAGAGCTTACAGTCTTATAAGAATTTTATTCAGAAAGCAGAAATTATGCTGCTTATGTGACATGCCACAACTGAGTATAAAACCACCAGTGCCTTGCAATTTTCTAGCTTATTATTCAGCAGTAATACACATGAATGAAAATCAGAAATAAGTAACACTACCGTAACTCCTGCCACTGTACACCTATAGCTTCAATAAACATGTTGCTGCGCTTGTAAGTGAACAGGCCATGTCAAGGCCATGCTGACAATCCATTGATAATATCAAGACCATGAGCAAGATCTGGGCAGCCATCTCATGCAGAAAGTTAAGCTGTGATCAGAAAGTCCAGGAACAGATGTCATACTTTTGTGTTTTCAAAGGAAACTAACAATGACTAACAAGGTCTCCCAACCCTTGTTGCAAGGCAGACTAGAAAAATGACAGGTGAACTATAACCAAAGCCAATCAACCAGAAAATATTCCAAATTTACAGGAAATTCAGTTTTATATCATGCCTTTGACAGTGACTATGCACCAGCATGAGTGCTCAGATAACCCGGTGAGTAAGATGAGTTGACCCAACTCAAAAATAACTTCACAAAAAGCAAAAGAGTCATATTAGCTGCACAGCTGCTAGGCCCATACATTCAGATATGAAGGAACAACATGGTGTGGGTTTGGGGAGATAAAGAGGAAGAAAGGAGAGCAGCAATAGCATTAAATGAGCTTAGACTGATTGTGAAACTGTCATCAGAACAGACCTATGCATCAGATTTCCTTTAAAAAATGGTGCCACACTACATCTGACTAAATCAACTCCCCATAATAATGTCTGAACATGAACTGCAAAATATCACAGTAATGTAGTTAATGCATATAAGATACTAAGGACTGTAGTAGTTAGGACTCCATGAACTTTGGTCAGTTTTCAGTAATAACATTGATACAGGCTGTCTACAGCCATTTGTGTCAATGAACTAGAAAGGGTTGCTCTTCTTGTGATCTTATAAAAGATGTCCAACTGTTTCACACTTACAGGCTACACTCAGAGGCATGTGATTATGAAAGAGCATCAGATTTCTCATACAAGAACCATCTCATGGATATACAGAAAGATTTGAAAATGCAAACTGAAAGGCTCTCGGTTAGAATATAAGACAGCTACAAAGGACACCTGAAAATAAAGGCAATGAGAGTCCAAACTTACAATTTTTTGAGTGGAGGGTGCTGGTTTGGCTTACCAAACTGAACTGCACTTCTGGATTTTAAAACTGTCTTTCTACTAAATAAATACTTCCTCTCATGGATTTTAGGCCCAGACTCTGTGTATTGGCCTGCACTGGACAACACAACAGTTAGGGCATGCAGATGCTGCTTGATCATGATACTCCACCAAGATATACGAGATAAAGGTGTAGCAAATAAGCTAGAGGCACCTACCACAGCCCCTCTGACAGCAATATGCAATTTTGTCAGGGCTCCATGTAGACTAAAAAGAACTGAATGACAGACCTCTGATCCCAACTTTTTTGTGAAAATACTTCATTGGTAAGCAGGCTTCTGTGTCACTTTTTCTTTTTTAGAGACAAATGCCTTTAGGGAAATTTCCTTCTACCTTCCTCTCACACTGGGCAAGGATTGTTGAAAGTAGCTCATAAACAGAGCAAGAAACAATAAGGGCAGAGCAGCTTAACACAAATCTGCAGGAACTGCAATTCATGCCACAAAATTGTAACGTTTAGGTATTTCTCTCTGTTCTGTTGAATCTCATCAACTCATTATTTATGGTGAAATAGGGCCTGAAGTCTCCAGCCAGATGTAAGACCAACTGTGCCAGGTTGCATGCAGGGAATCAGCCTGCCTAAAATCCCATTCCTGCAAGCATGCGACTGTACTCTGGCATCCATTCTCAAGTATTAGTCCTTACATCACTTTGCTCTCTCAACACCTCTGAAGACTTGAGACTGTGCATACTGTAATAGTGCATGGCAGAGTGTGATTAACACATAGGGTAGGTGTTTCTGGAGAAAAATGTGTGGGGTGCTTTTTAGAGTAGCATGCTCGATAGTGCTGTTTTCTTTTTTGTTGGTTTAGATATGCAACCTGCTATGTACTTTTGTCAGCAATGAGGCCAAAGTTGACAAGATATTGCTGGGATGGGTTATTAAAGGTTTGATTTATAAACAAATAAGGGTAATGTTCTAAGAACACCCCTCCCTAACAACAGTACTGGTGAAATGGAAGAGGTGGAGCTTTATTTCTAGATAGGTTTTCTCTCAACAGAGGTCCTGACCATAAAAAAAGAAAAAGAAGAAAGAATGAAAGAAAGGAGACAGAAGACAGTAGGACAATTTTTAAAAATTATTACTAGAAAATAAAATCCCTGAAGTGATAAACAGAAACTCTCCTACTGTAATTTCAGGCCAGAAGCGGGATAAAGTCTGCTTCCTTCATTGACACAGAAGCCTCTTTTAAATTGGGGAAAATTCTAATCAACAAAAATAGGAAATTAGGGAGCACAAATAAAAGATTGTTGACCCTTTCAGCAGATGTAACTTTTCAGGAATAAAGTGGACACAACTGCAATACAAACTCAGTTGCAGCGCAGATGAGAAGCAGATATTTTTTGTTCAATAATTTAAATACCTTTAACTTTGCTTTCCTAGTTCTTAGAATGTTGTAATCTGTTTCCCAGTTACATACACCTTCAATCTTAAAGGTATCATCTGGTTTTGAAAGTGTGACTCCTTGAAGCTTTATTTTCTGGAAGCTGAGTTATCAAGACAGATTACACAGAAATAGTTTGAGTTTAATTTTTAGGTGTCTGTGGAATATTTGACTTTGGAAGGCTCTGAGTTGAGACTTTTTCAATGCATGTGTTTGGCAAGCTGGCCTCCTACACATTAAAAATATTAAGTTAAAATTGCATGCCTTTAGTAGTATTTGGTTGAAGCATAAATCAGTTATGGTTTGGGGTTTTGTTGGGTTTTTCCAGGTAGTTCTGGAAGGAAGAACCTAGGTGCTATATTTTTTGTCTCTCTGGTTTACCAATTTCAACTGAAAATAAAACCAGAAAAAATGAGTATCACCAGCCAAAAAAATTTATACTCTTAAGTTTTTAAAATGCCTGTCATTGAGAATTTCCACTTCTGAAAGGGTATGTTTTTATCACAGATAAAGTGCTCAAATGGGATAATACTTAAAAGTAAGAATTAAGAATAAACCTATTGAAAAAAAAACCCAACAAACCCCAACATATTTGTGAACTAGAAAAGGAATCAGCAATTATAATTTTCATAAGAAAAAAATAATAATGCTTTGTTTATAAGGTTATTTTTACTATTATTTAAACACTGCTTAGGTAATATGCCAAATTTATGCAATGATCTAAAAACTTTTCCTTCTAGGGTGACCTGCCAGTTGTCAAGAATTGTATTTGGTCTTACTGCAGAATCAAAGAAAGATAATGATCTTAAAGGTCTTTTCCAACCTAGCTGATTCTATGATTCTATGTAATAAATGTTATCAAAGGCTGCCATGAAGTGTTTAGTCATATTAAGATATATGACAGGAGAAAGAAAGGAAAGATCAAGTGAAAAATTTGTTAGGCCTTGAAGTGTCTCCAAACAAAACCTGTGGTACAAAGCAACACTTCCTCCTGTGGGATAATTAACTGCTCAGGTTCTACCCTTGCTCTACTTTTGCCGGGCAGCCATGACAACAGTATCCTATCTCTGATTTTCTCTCTTCTGTGAGAAAACAATTCCTCACCTCACAAAGCTGTCACATTTATAGCTGCAAAGTGACAAACAGACACTAATTGTCATGATTGACATGCAATAGTTAAATTTCTATGAAGTCAATGATGAGGTCAGGAATGATTCAGATCAATCACAGTCATGTGAAAGAATGGGAGATACACAATGGGCTTGTGTTTGGTATTTACGTTCAGTGAGAAATCCAACAAACCATACAAGGCACTGCCTTATAGCAGCTTTTCAACCCAGTTAAATGAGTACTTTTTTTTTAAGCTAGTTTGCTCTTTACAAAAGTTTTGCCAAAGTGTATTTAAAGAAGGCATGTTAATAGCGCTTACCCTTGCGTTTTTTTTAATACTTCCGTCTCAGTCTACTGACCTTGGAGACTGACTTATTATTGATGTACTTCAATGAATCAGGCATTCCCCTCAAGATTATGCAAATAAGTTACCAAGGTTTGCAGGGAAGCTACAAGAGAAAAACACCCTAAACTCTACTCTTCCTTCTTCTGAAGATTTTCCACAAAAAAAGTGAAGTAAGTTTCACTGTGACCTACAAACTAACTGCCCAACAATGTTATTTTAGCCAACAGTGTTACTATTTTAGTTTAGATTTATTTAGCACCTCAGACACTTAGAGCAGCAGTTAGGTAAACTTTTATTGTGTGCATAAGACATTTTTAAACATGTAAGGATTTCTGAAGTACTAAAAAACATTACTTTTAGTGCTTTTGAGTGTGGTTGCAAGACAGTTACCCCACCTAGCATACTGGAATCTCACTCTCACCACCTCCTGGGGAGAGAGAAGTGTGATAAAGAAGATTGTATCGCTCTGGCACACCGGGAATGTGGGTAATCCCGAAGGCACCCAGTGTCGCAGGCGGCAGGGTGGTTACAGACAGCGGGACACCTGTGGAGATCTGGGGATCCGGGGCTGAGCCGGGGAGGAAGGGAAGGAGGGGAGGAGAGCAGTAGAAGGAGGAGAAGAAGGAGGAGGAAAGAAGGGAGGAGCCGATTGGCTCCCAGGGCCCAGGGAACTCATATGCTGCGAGCCGGCCCTGGGCTGGGCTGGTTTCTTGTCCCCAAGGAAGTAAGAAAAAAAAAAAAAAAGCAAGCAGAGGAGAAGCAGCTCGCTGCCTGGTTTTCTTGGTGAGATACGTAAATCTGTGCTGGGTGTTGTCCCGTTTCCCCGTGCTTTTAAAGTGTGTTCGCTTGCTCAAAGCAGCCGGGTTGTTCGTTCCTCAGCTATGTGTAAAGCGAGCAGCTGGGTAATTTAAATTTAAGCGAAAATACTGGTTTTCTAAATGCTTCTTTTCTCTTCTCTGTTTGGCTTCAGAGATCATTCTAAGGGCTGGTCTGTTCAGGAAGGAGGGTGTCTCACTTATCCTCGTTTCTGGAATTGCGGTTCCATATTTTGAACAAACAAGTTTTCCGGCTGCTTTGTTTAAAAGGTTTCTTCTGCAGACCGCATCCATTAACTCCGTGCGCGATTGCCTTGCGCCTGCCTTAAAGAAGGGGCTTGACGGGCCGTGGGATTTCCAATTTCTGTGATAAACAAGACCCAAGCTTCAGTGAAGTTCTACTGTCTGTTTTGTGTCACCTTCTAGCAGATTCCCCCCAAAGGTATGATCATTGTCTGGCGGTCGATTTTATTATTAAAAAAATATACTAGAAAAATGGGAGGGTGGAGCAGCAGAAAAGCCTTCAGAAGGTTTTTTGTGGCCTTTTCAGGGTCTTTCTCGTCCCCTGAGCAGTGGAGGGAAAACTCGAGGCCACCCGAGCACTGCGGTGAAATAGTTCATTCAAAGCAGTGCTGTTTCCTCCCGCCTCTTGTTTAATCGCCCTCCTGGGCTTCTATTTAGTGCCTTTTATTTTTTTTTTTTTCCTGCAGGAAAAGTGGGGTTTGTTTTGGTTTAAGGCAGGGAGTGTGGGTTTTTGTTTTTGTTTTTTTTTTTTTTACTTTTTTATTTTTTAATTGCTCTTCCTTAACTGTTCCCACCCAAGAAACTCGCAAATCCGGCCGGGAGTTTCTTCTCCGCTGAGCCCTGGGTTGCAACACGGGGACGCACTCCCGAAAGCGCTGCAGCAACCCTCCCCTGGCTTCTTTAGATCCCTAATTACCGCCGGGAGTTCGTCTCCCTGGTGGAAGCCGGCATGCAGGCCGCCGGCCGTCCCGCGGGAGCAGCCCTCCGTCAGTCTTTCGGGGACTCCATAGGAAAAATTGGCTTGGAAAAACGCATTAGGTGAAAGGGGGAGATGCTGGAAGCTTTCAAACCGCGCTAAGCAAAGCTGAAAACGGCTTCTTTTGTCTGTGCTCTTGGGCCGGCTGCGGAGTTTCAAACTGTAGGGTGGCGGCAGGGCGCGGCGGGAGGTGAGCTAGGGGCTGGGCCCCGCTTTGTGCCCCCGCCTGGCTGGAAGCTGGTCCCTTCCCCCCTCGCAGGCTGCTCCTGGGTTCGGCGGGTGCTCCGGGGGATGCGGATGGAGAAGGCGGAGTGGTGGGAAGGCTAACGGTGCGTTTGGGCCGATTTCGGGACTGGCGGGGGGCGGGACATGGACACACGGGACCTCCAGCCCCAACAGCGCGAGCTTCCGAGTATTTTCGAGCGGAAACCGGGACGCCTGGGTTTTAGAGGTTTTGGGGAGAGCTTTGGGCGGGGGGAGCTGTGGGAGCTCTGCCTGGGGAGTGGGGTGGCGGGGCCCCGAGGGAAAGGGGCGAATCGCATTGGCTCACCCCACTGTGGGGAGCACAGGAAACACCTGAGAGAACATTGGGAGAAGCAGCTTTAACTGCTTCCGAGAAAGATCCTGGAGTATGTACAGATGGAATACTATCTTTACTCCGATGTAAACAGCTCGAGTATAAGGCAGTGACAAAAAAAAAAAAAAAAAAAAAAAAAAAAAAAAAAAACAACAAAAACCAAACCACGTCTGTCATTCTAGTCCAGCTATGTAAAGTACTGGAGAACTCAGTACATGCTGCTTTCTTGCACTGCAGCATCCTCGCCCAGTGATTGCTGAGGCTTATGCCTGAGGATCTCAGCAGTAGCGTTAAAACTGAGACCAAGCCATTAGGCCTTAGCTCAAATAACGTTACTTTTTAGCATAAGTATGACTTAGCACTTTAAATATGAATGTGCACTCAACAGAGAGCCCCTCAGAGAGTGGGAACCTGCCCTTCTGGTGAGGCATAATAAACAATGCATTAGAATTCAGGCCTGTAGATGGCTCGCATCTGCTTCTGTAAATTGCTTCTAAGCAGGAACATCTGTAATGGTAAGATATGATAACAGTCTGAACAAAGAACTAAGCATGTAGCTCCAGGTATTAGTTGAAAGTTAAAAGGTAACCAATAGACTGTCATTGTAGCCCTAACCCCAGTGTGAGGTAGGATAAGAGGACTACAGTTATATAACTTGTCAAATTGTATGTATGGATGCTTTAGACACAATCATATTGAGATGAGAATGTAAAGTATAAGAAACCCTAGAATTTACTGTGCTTTGGAGGTGTGTATGGCGGTTTGAACCCCCATGTGCTCCCGGCACCAATAAAGGTCTGTGCTCTGCTTTACAGTGTGTACTGGGAAGTGATTTTTTTTTCTGAATCAAAACTACTAGCGGAACTGTTGAAATCTGTTTTGTGTGACGCAGTCTTGTTTTCGCTTTTCCACCCCAAAGAGGGAAGGGAAAATGGTGAGGTTAAGCAAAGGCATAGATTATTTTAAAAAAGGGAAAATGGTTGTAATCTAAGAGAGGATAAATGCCAGCTTTTCCTTGTTGGGCAGGAGACGTTAAGTGACTGTTGATAACAACAGCCATGGAATATTCTTCCAATGTTCCAGAAGGCTGGACATAGAGTTGGGTGTTGCTCTGGTATTACAGGAGTTCCTGATAATTCTGCACAGAACTAGTTTCACAGAAGCCCAATATCCATTATCTACAGAAATACAGTATCTTGGTAAAAATGTGGGAGTTTTTTACTTGTAAGGTTCTATTTTTCTCTGCTTAGAAATATACTAACAGTCTCTGCTTACTAGTTCTTTTTCATTGAGTGTATCAAACCTGGACTACTTTCTGCTTCCTCTAAGTTTCTAAATTATCGATAAGCAAACAAACTGCTGCCCAAAGCAGCAGTTGGGACAGTCTCTCTGACATCTGGCCAAACTGGAGTAGTGAGTACTGAACCAGTGAATGGTAATTCACCTACTGATTAGGGAGAAGCATGTGGATAACCCTGCAAGACATCATTTAACATTTGAAATGCCAGTGGCTTGTTTGGTGCTATTTTGCATCTACAGTGTTACAGCATCTAGGATGTACCAAGTGTTGCCTCATCTCCCATGGTTATCAGTTTGTGCCTGTGGAATTATCTAGGTAATCCTTTAATTTGAAGATGTCATTTACTGAGAGTACAGAAGTACTGAGGGGTTTTTGTTTGAGGAAGCTGCTGTTATTGCACTAGGTCTGCTGTGCCTTGCAGCTGGCAAGAAAGTGGTGAGAACCAGAAAGTGATGGATTAGCATGGCACTACCAGCTCTGCCTTCCATACAGTGCTTGCAGAGTTTAGTGAAGTACCTTCCTCAGCTTCCTAGGATATGCACATCTTGAGTGTGGCTATCTGATTATTCAGCAAAACTAACAAATCTTTCAGTTCCAGTGGAAAGCAGCATAGTCCACCTCTGTCAGGTTGGCAAGAAGTGATGGCAGTAGTTTCAACTGGTACAGGAGACATTGTGTATATGGAATCTCAGCAATATTCAGGAAATTGTCCTCATCCTGAACTGAATCTGTGCATTCCTGAGTCTTCAAAGACTACACTAATAGTCATGGACAATTGAGAGGCTTCCTCTCTTTTGTAAGATTTGCCCTTGGCAGAGAGGGGAGAAATGCTATAAAAGTATCTTTGAACTTAAATTCTGCAATGGGGAAACAATCAAAATTATGGAAATGGGATGATGAAAGACCTCTTTTGCTTTGGAATTGCAACTTTTTAGAATGAACCTGTACTTGTTCTGAAGTTTGCCTGGTGCCTAGGTGGCTGCATAGTCTGATCTTAAACTTAGATGGAATTGTGGCTTGGAGATGCTGCTACTACATGCCCAAATAGCTCAGGAAATCTAGCAGATCCCAAGACTGCTCAAACAACCTGTGAACACATGACCTCAAAAGGGTTGTAAGTGCTGAAGAGGGACATAAATTGCTAAGACCACAGATTGTAGGAGTTCCTGCCTTGTAGTACAGACCAAGTTTGCTTGCTGTAAACCAGTTTCATGAGGTCAAGCTTGACTGGTACCATCTCTAGATTGCTGGATGTAGTCTCAAACTTGAAAAAAAAATGTTTGGTCACTCAAAGCTCCCAGGAATGCTGCCATGCTCTGAAGATACACAGTTACCTCTTGTGTGAAGCAGCTCAGCCTCAGGTGCAGCAGCTTTGGAATAAAGAACCCCTTTTGTTAACACAGGCCACATTGTTGGAGGTGCTTGGGGATGTAATGGCAAAGGAAGAGATTTTAGCTGGTCCTTTTTATTTAGAGTTGATGAAAGCTGCTTTGAATTGAACTTGCTGTTGGCCCAGTAGGTCACTTTCTGCTTACATATCTTTTCCTGCTATATCCTTAAACTTCAGTTTCTTCCAGTTTCACTTCTGCTGAGGCCTGAAGAAGCTTGTGCTAATTGACTTAAACTGGCCTTTTTTCTTAGGGCAGGAAACTTACAGCTTTGCATCTTTAAACTGCTACTCAACATTCACCACTGCAGCCCCTTCCCCAGCCCTCAATTAGTGTTTTATTTTCATGGAATGTCCTTATCTTTTTCCATGGAAAAAGAAACAGAAGTGAATAGATTTTCTTCTACTTGACTTGATTTAGTAAAGAAAGATTAGTCTTTCACTTTGTGTTGTATACTGGGGTGTATAATCTGTGTGTTTTATCGGTGACACTAGACAAGAGTGCTTTTGGAACTCTTCCTTGTAACTTTCCTGACTTCCTATAAAATATTTATTCACTATATATATTAGTAGGAAACCCTTGTAGTGGATAATGGGGTGGCAAATGTGTATCATGCTTTAGACTGTTTTCTAAGGTTCTGGCTGCTTTGTCCAGAAGACCTGAGCAAAGTCTTGTGGTGATTACAAGTACTGACTTTCTATTGCATTGTTCTTAAAGCTCAGCTTTCTAGAATGATGCAGCTTCTTTCATGGATGCTTTTGTTCTTCCTCCTGCCTTACATCATCCCTGTCTTGTAAGTTCTGCTCCCATCTTTGTAGTTTCCTTCTAGAGTCCATATATGGGTGTTTTGTGGTCTGTATCCCAATAAATTCTGTTTGTAGTTTCTCTTTAACTCAGTTTCACTAAACTGTCATCACAGCAGTTCTCAGTTTGGTGCTGTGTGTATGCTAGTGCTGTATGTAGTACAGATTTTGGCCTTATGTTAATCTTGCATAGAAGTGTGTGCATATATACATGAGATGTATTTTTATATATATGAAGATACTATTTTTACTGGCTCTTCACATTTTAGTGTGACCTACTATCCATTTCTCCCAGGTTGAGACAAGTACTTCTGGTTAAATGCCATTGCACAAGCCCCCCCTTCACATCATTTACAAAGACTGTTGTCTTAGAGAAATCTTACTGTTTATTAAATATGTTGGGAGTGTTTTGCAGCTCCTTTGTTTGACTTTTCTTATCTGATTTGAATCTTGAAGCTAGGCCTGAGGAATTGCTTGTTTAGTCTCTGTTCTGTGGGTTGTTACAGCCAGTGATTTGTTAGCAGCTCTCAGGACACTTCAAGTGTGGTAAGCTAGAAACTGCAGGATGTGGTTCTTCACTGCTACTGCTTACTGTACTGTCATGTTTCTCTTAAGTGCATATAGAGGGTGTGGGTTTGGTTCTTTGCTTTTCTGTCATGAGCCATGTTTTCATAACAATGAAAAGTAGACAACTGCCTCCTGTTCAATACCTTGCTTCGTTGCGGGAAAGGCTGTATAAAAGGCTAAAATTCTCCTTGGTTCCCACAGAAGTAAGAGAGGATTAAAGGAATTCATCCCACCCAATTTGCAGACAGGCTTAAACAACTTTATATTCCAGCCAATCTGCAGTGCCTTTGTATATGCTGAGGTGGTTCTCAATCCACTTTATCATAGAATCATAGAATAGTTAGGATTGGAAAGGACCTCAAGATCATCTAGTTCCAACCCCCCTGCCGTGGGCAGGGACACCTCACACTAAACCATATCACCCAAGGCTTCATCCAACCTAGTCTTGAACACTGCCAGGGATGGAGCATTCATAACCTCCCTGGGCAACCCATTCCAGTGCCTCACCACCCTAACAGTAAAGAATTTCTTCCTTATATCCAGTCTAAACCTCTGCTGTTTAAGTTTCAACCCGTTACCCCTTGTCCTATCACTACAGTCCCTAATGAATAGTCCCTCCCCAGCATCCCTGTAGGCCCCCTTCAAATACTGGAAGGCTGCTCTGAGGTCTCCACGCAGCCTTCTCTTCTCCAGGCTGAACAGCCCCAACTTTCTCAGCCTGTCTTCATATGGGAGGTGCTCCAGGCCCCTGATCATCCTCATAAAAAACTGAGATGTGTATGTCTTCCTGTCTTGCTGGAAACAAACATGGACACGCTCAACATGAATATAGGAGAAGTCTTCTGTATTGAATCTGTTTTTAAATTTACAAAGAACCAACAGCTCTTTGTGTGGAATATTTGACTGTCTTATTAAACTTTTTAAAATGTGAAGACTACATTAAAGCCTTGAAATTTATGTAGTGGTATAAAATAATTGAACTAGACCTTAGTTTAACACTTCACTACTGCACTAAAGGAAAAGGTTAACTAGCCATATGAATCCAGATCTCATGGAAGTGCTGGAAGGTGGTGGCTTCTGTCAGCAGCTGTTGCAAATGCAGAAAACATTCTACTCTTAGTCCTTTTTGATCACCTGCTCTTCCAGTACACTTGGCTTTAGCAAAGTTTCCTTTGTTGCTATCTTTAACTCTCTCCCCAAAACTTACAATTACTCCCCAGGAAGTGGTATCTTTGACAGAGATAAATACCATCCAAAACTATTTAGTTCGTGCTCTCCAATCTATCTGATAGAAGTTTGATTTTACTGAAGCTACCTGTATGTCCTAACATAATGCTTCTAGCATGTTTATTCAGTTTCAACTTAAAACTATTTGGGGCTTTCCCATGGCATTGAAGACTGTGTGAATGCTCTAAGAATTACAGTCTGGAAGTTAGTACTTGGGAGAAATGGACAGTTTGTGTTTGCTAATTCAAGATGACGATTTGCCTAAATTCAAGGTGCTGTTTATGTAATTTTAAATTAATTAAAAAGGCAAGTTCTTTAACTTCTGTTGGTGTATCATGAATGACTATAGAAAATGCTTCTATAGAAAAATATTGTGTAAATATAGATATAAAAATAGTGTGTGAATAATACCTGCTTGTCAACTTGAAAACTTTGTTGGCGAGTTTGTTCCTGGAGTTTTCTCTGAATCAATTTATAGGAAAATAGTGTGTAAATAGTGTATAAATATATACTTCACTTTTGCACAGCATCTGCATATTTTGGAAGAGTTTTAGCAAATCAGTGCTGAAATACTCCAAATGGGAATAAATCCCTTGAGAAAATAAGTATAAATGCTAAACAAGAAGTGAATACATGGTCAGATAGACTGCTTGCTCGATTCAAATAGACAAATTTCCTATTAATAAAATCACCAGATGAGATTATCCAAGAAGCAGACAGGATTGTTAATAACTCTTCCATCAGCCCCAAGTAGAATACATTTCCTTCAGTTTAAGAGCTGCTAGCAGCTATGCACAGCAGTGAACAGGAGGGGGTGAGAATGAACAAGGCATGATTCTGTTATGGGCTGAGGTAAAAGGAAACGGTGTTCAATGACTATCTGTTCTTAAGTGCTTGTAAATCTGTGGGTGTATGGAACAATGAAGTGGCTTAAGCAATACTTGCTCTTGATTTCAAGAGGAGAGCTTTGAAGTGTGTGGCAGCTCTGCTACCTCTGTGGGGTTGATGAGGCTTTAGGGGGTCATCTTAAAGACATTCTCTTGCTCATAATTTTTCCCTCATCAGAAAAGTTATCTTTTAAATTTCATTGTATATGCAGATGCTTTCTTAGATATTGATAAAAGTATTGGTTTTCTTCAAAGAGCTGCTTCTTTTCTAGGCTGATCCTATACTTGCTTTAAGAGGAGTATCTTAAATTACCAGGAGGCCTTTGCATGTAGGTGTGTGATTTGCTAAGATACATCTCTGTACATTCAGTCTAGCATTACACCTTGTGCTTGCTTAGTGTGTATATATGGTGGGGAAAGCATGGCCTTGATATTGAAGAAAAGGGTACTTCTCTGACACAGAGAAAATTACTCTATACTGGACTCTATTACAGGACTGGAACCTGATTTGCTCCTTAATTTCTATGATGGCATATAAAGAACTGAAAAATAGGCAGTGTTCTTGACTTCATGATGTGGGTCACCTTAGTGAAAAAGTTTTTAACAAAAGTGATATTGGCTCTTACTGACCAGGTATTATTAGTATGGGAACCAGCACTAGTGTTTTGCAGCCCAGCCTCCTCCAAATTCTGTGTATGTGGTTTGCAGGTAGACAAGTAAACCTGCAGGCTTGTCTCCCAGGTCCCTACTTTAGGTTTGGGAACATAAATTACTGAAGCAAAAAGATTTGAGGCAAAAAGGTGTGATCCAGGACTTTGCTCAATTCTATAGAGTATAAATGGTGTCTGGATGGAAGTTTGCATGCTACTTGGCTAAGGTTGATGAGCCATGCTTGAGATCGAGAGGCAGGTTTATTCAGCTGAGCCAATTTGCAAAGACTAGATGGGATGATACTCTGTGGATTCATGAGTTCACATATCTGTGCTAACTTAAATCTGGAGACAGCTAGTCTAACAACACTAAAAACCCACCAGTTCCTGTAGCCTGTAAGTTAACCAGTATTTGTCTTGACTTTAATTGCAACAGGTTTTATCATCATTGGTCTAACTGAAAGAAGAAAAAAAGAACAGAAACCTATTTTCTAACCTACAAATTGAACATGCCATTGGTCAGTCTTCCTGCCTTAGTGTCTGCATGCTATTGATGCATGTAACATCCAAATTTTAACTGTAAACTTTTGTTGCAATATGGGATATCCTTCTTGAATTTGATGCTGAATTTGGATCACAGGCTAGAGTATTTTCTGAGGAAGAGAAATAGACTGGAGAGCAGATGAGAGACTATTTGCTCTGGAGTGGAAAACTTAAAACATGGAACTAGGATAGAAAAGTCTAGGCTTGTTTAGAAAGGGCCATAGTACAACAGAGTTAGCCTTTTGTTTAAATGAATCTTTTATACACTTTCTAACTCACTGGTCTGTTGTTTTTTGCCCTTTTTTTGTTTGTTTATTTGGTTGGGGTTTTTTTTGCTTGGGTTTTGTGTTGTTTTTTTAAATGTATTCTAACTAAGGAAAACAGCTTTAAAGTGAGGCCCCACAGAAAGGCAGCTTAAACTAATCTTGCAATTGGTGTGTCGGTCTTTGACTTTCTCTCTTAGTTTGGCAGTTAGCATGGAAAAAGTCTGCCTGAGATAGTTGTTGAGCTTGATCTTCAGGTATGGCCTGTAGAGTGGAACAGAAATCACTTTAGGTTTGTGAGGAAAATAGGCAGGATATAACATCTCTAGATCTAGCTGCAAATAAATATTTGAATGGGCTTACTTAGAACAGGCAGCTGAAAGAATTACCAATTAGGTGAGGCTCTGATGTTGTAGCTCTTCAGTGTTAACAAACAGGGATTCAGCCTTAATGTGTAACTAGAGAATTTGCATTTTCTTGTCTACCAGTGTTGAGCTTTGGACTGGATCCTCCACTGCTTGCTATTTCACAATTGCTTTCTCTAGTATGGGGAAGAGCATTTTCTTCAATCTTCAGCTCAAAGCTGCCATGTGTAACAGGATGTCCTTCTTGCAAGGTTATCAGGAATACACTTTTGTAGAGAGGTGAATACACTAATGTGGGATTGAAAGCAGTAGCAAGCTAGCCTGTTTTGTAATGCCTTACCCACTTTTGCAGGCAAAATGTATTTACAATATTCTGAGATTAAGTGATATATGGTCACTAGAAAATTCCTTGTACCACTTGTAGAGAAGCTTCCAGATAAGGTTCCAAATATGAACAGAAATTACCTACTATAAAATTGGAGGGTGGGAGGCTTTCTGGAGGCTATAAAAAGTGCTGACTCAGAAGCAGGAAAAACGGGTGCTGTGCAACTGGTTTTGATACTTAAGCTCTGCCATCCACACCTGACAGGGTAACATTAACAGCTGCAGTTAATATGCTCTGCCTCTGCCACATGCTTTTGCCTTAGTACATGGGAGTTGAAAGGGACATGTACCAATTTGGCATGTCTTTAAATACTGGCACTGTAAAAGTGATCTTACGTAAATGCAGACTGTTGTTCAGCATAGCATTAGAGCTCATCACTGGCATCTGCTGAAACAAATGCAATGGGTTGTACAAACGGTACCATTGCAGCCTTTGTAGCTGTGTTTTAGAGCTCTGAGTTGTCTGCATGGAAGTTAAGAACTTCGTTACTCCTCAGAAAATAAGGGCATGCAGCGACAATCATGTCACTGCCAGACTCTGAAACTTTGGAATATTATCATTAATGTCAGTATAAAGAATTGTCTCTTTTAACCCAATCTGCTGAACACAAAGCAAAAAACTTCACGTTGCTTGTGCATTTTGTGCAGAACCCCTTGAACTAAATGACTCATGTTTTGCACGCTTTTATTATGGAAAATGCAGTGCTCCCTTCTAGTTTGTATGGGGAAGAGTCCACAGTGGATACCCTAAGTTAAATCAACTGAAAATTGCAGTCTAAATATAGATAGATTGATGCTTCAAATATGTGATTCTGCTCTGCTCCTGCTACCTGTACAAAAGCTATTTCAAGGAACTGATCCTGATGAAAGCAATATAAGAAGGCAAGTCTGGCCTTTTTGGCTGATGTCTCCAGTTTTATTTCCTTACAGCAGCTGGGAAGCTTACTGCTCATTTTAGAGTTATTTCCCAAGTTTCCCCTCTCCATTTCCACCCAGTAATTATAGCAAGTGCAAACCCTCTCTAGAAACTAACATCTCTGCTGGCAGCTAGCTGTTTCCTGGCAGAGATTCTGCTTCCAGCTCTGAAGGAGTTGAAGTGCTTCATTCAATTACCATCTAATTCTCTGCTATCCTTCAAACAAAGAACGCTTCAGAGATTGCCCCAGCATTTAGAAGTGTTACATATCAATGAGAAGCACCAATTGGTTACAGCTTTCAATGTCTTATTTTTGTTACTGCAGTTATTTCTGATGCAAAGCTTCCCTGGCAGAAGTGCTGTACTTAAATGTCATTTTGGGTTTGTTTTGGTTTTGTTTGTTTTTAGGTTGTGGGGGGTTTGGTTTTTTATTTGGGGGGCAGGGGGTATGAGGTTGGGGTTTTTTTTTGTTGGTTTGTTGTTTTGTTTTTTTTTTGGGGGGGGGTGCGTGGGTTTTTTTGCCTTTTTAATAAGGGGATTGCTCTTAATGGAGCAACTTCAGAATCGTGTTCACCTTCAGAAAATCAGGTGTCTGAGCAATCTAAGACCTCAACGCATGCATAAAAAGTCTCTAAGAATGCTGATTCTACCATCCCAGGAAACTGTACCCTGTCTGCAAGTTGCTAAAGAACTTGCAATCAAATATGAGAACGGAGAATATGGGTTAAATATTCTTGAAGCAATTTTGAAAGCTACTGTCAGTCCTCCCTGCACTAATGTTCCTTATTAGTGCGAGATCTGTGATCTGCCTCTAAACTTTACATAGATCTTTACAGCATTAGAATGTTTTGGTTTTTTTTCATTTTTAACCCCATTGTCATTTTGACTATATTTCCCTAAAAGGATATCTATCCAGTTTGCCTTCAATTTCTCACCAGTTTTGTACAGAGCAAGGTGTAACACTGGAAGTTTTGATATTACTTGAAATTATTTTCTTTGCAGGCTCTGTGCTTGTGTTTTCTTTCCATCTTGGTGCTTGCAAACTATGAATGAAGGCTTAGTTGACTAAGTACCCTTTTTTCCCTAAAATTAACTTCTGTCACTATGGCAGGAAATCCTAGAAGTATCAGGGGTATAACTTGCTCAGTGTTCTGCTCAGGTCTCTTTTGAGACAGCTCATGTATAAGAGGAACCTGAAGATTAGTTTCAAATCAACTTATTATACACTAAGTTTCTTCAGATAGTGGGGAGTGCAGGAGGAGGACACAGGCCAGGGTAGAAATGACAGCATACCTCATGAAGGCATATGTTAGCAATGGGAAAATGGTCAGAAGAGCCTGGGTTTCGTAATCTTGTAGCTAAAGCTGTAAGCAGCAATGTCCATTCAGGCTTTGCTCCCATTAATTTAGGCACATACTTTCTTACCCTTTAATTAGTCAGTTGGAAGAGAAAATCTTGATAAACATGTAACTTTGTGTCTCGATGGCTTATTTGATGTGCTAACTGGACTAGATTTCCTTTGGTCTTTTGGTGTGTAAGCAGTACATAAGTCGTAACTATTTAAATTACTCAGAAACCAAACAGAGCAAAAAAAAAAAAATTAAGCTCTACTTAAACAAAACTCCCAAATATGCCAAAACATGCGTTCTTTGAACCCTGTAGCTCCTTTCTAAACAGATTTTTGAAAGCTTCACGAAATTCCAACCTGCCCTTTTCAGGATTGCTTCTTTGTTACACTAGGCTTGACAGAACTGTCTGAATTTAAATCCAGGTAGGGCTAGTCTTCATCCCTGCAGCTTTAACTGAAGTGTGTCTGCTTCTCTGTCATCTCTGTGGACACATTTCATTAATGCTGTAGAAGTGGTGTTGCAGCTTAGGTTCATGTGACATCTGAAGTCTTGCAGCAGGATAGAGCATCTCTGCAATGTGCCTTCTTACCTGGACATCCCACTCCACTATCAAACAAGCTGATTTGGAGTAGCTCATATGACAGGAATATCCTAACTTTAGCCCAAAAGTCTGTCCTAAGGCTTCAAATTTTCTGTCGTAATACACAGCCTGTTAGCCTAAGAACTAAAAAGACCGAAAGCTTTAGAAACAATGTGTATTACATCTGGTTCTACAAAGGAAATCCTTGAGTCCTGTTGTGCACTTAGGTTAGGCTCTAGATACAGCTTGACCTGAATCAACCAAGTATCAATTCTGATACTTCAGGGTTTCAGCAAGCTGCTTTTGAAGGGAAAAGGCTGTTGATGAGCTGTTGATTGGCTGGTTGAGCAACCACATAAGCTCCAGAGCTATTGCAAGCTGTAAAAGGTCAATTCGGTGAGGATGAGAGGGCAGGGTTGGGGAAAGAGCGAGACCCAAACTGACAGCAGTAAGCTTCTGATTGATCTCAACAATCACATAGAATTGCACCCTTAAACTAAGTGGTTGTTTGATACAGCTAACAAGATACAGACACAAGAGATTCAGCAGTTCTTCAGGTGACTGATGTTTGAAACTAGGCAATATTTGAGGTGTTCCTTCTTGTATATCTTCCGAGCTTTCTTTATCTAAGAGTTGTTGATGGTAGCTACAAGCTGATAGTATAAACTGGTTCTATTTAAAATAGTGTTTCCTGGAATATCCTGCACTGCCTGGGAAAGCCTTGTGATCTAAACTTATCTTTTGTCTGAGGCAGAAGGAATGAAATATATATAATCTATTAGAAATTAATTGAAGCCCCACCTGTGTATTGTACCACATGAGAAAATTTGGAGCTGAGAGTTATGGTGTGTTCCCTCTGGACAATCTTAGTTGGTCTCTCTCAGATTTAGGTTTTATCAGAGTGGTGGTAGTTGGAAAAAATCTCCATGTTGGAAAGTCTTTTTGTTGTCTCTTCATGGTTCTTCCCATGAAGGTCTGTCTCTGGTTTTTCACATTTGAAGTGTCTTTAAGTTTCTTTAGGGCCTCTATTGTCTGCTTCTCCTCAGTGGACTTTCCAAAACTGTTTTACTTCTACCCTGAAATTAGCTTAAAACTGACGTTTTTTTCAAATATTGACTGCCGTGAACACTGAAAGTAGCTCCCTGAAAGATCTGCTTTTCTGCAGTGGTCACTCTACAGACTCTGGAGTTTGCATAACAAACTGTGCTAGCTTCACTTTCATCCCAAAATATATGCTGAATGCAAAGTACAGAATTGTAAACATTTGCTACATTAAAATGAAAGTAATGTTTGTGGAAATACCAAAAGGTTATATAACAAACTTGTTCAGGGAACAGCGGGATTGTTGCAGGGTGAAGAAAAGCTTGCAGTTCTTGCAACTGGGGAAAGTTGTGAATCTTAAATCTACTCGCAAGGAAGGCAGCTATAGAAACTGTACTTTGTTCTCCCATTTTCTCTCCAATCTTAGAGTGAATCTAAAAGCTTCCAAGCCATAAGCAAGCAAATGCATACCAAGAGACAAAAAACCTTAATCATAGTCAGAAAAATTACCATCAAGTGTGTTTCTATCTCTGTTTCACCACTCTTTCTCTTGCTAGGAGAACATACTGGTGTGTTTGGTAGTGTGGCTGGCTTTTTCTTCCTCAGAATTATGAGAATCAGCTGGTAATGAATAGCTCCTATGGTGACTCAGTCTGTTCCCTTGTTAAGGGAAGGGGCATGACTAAGCCCAAAGAATGTGTGTTGCAAATGGGCTATAAAAAATTCTGAAAAGGAAAGAGATTATTTGTGTACAGACACCTTCAAAGTCAGTCTTCAGGCTTTTTTTGAGGGAGGTGGGCAGCTAGATATAGGCCTCCTCAAATTTCATCAGTATTGCTCATCCATATATATACATTATCAAATAGCAATTTAAAGTTTTAACTGAGAGGTATGTTTCTGAAGAGGATTCTGAACTTCTCTCCACTAAAGACTGATCTAATTCCCTTGAACTAGAGTAAGGAAATGACAGACCAGACTGATCCAGACTGCAGTCAGCTGACTTTATGGCTTGCTTTTTCTTCAAGCAAAAGCTTAAGTTTTCTTCCCAGCATTCCTGACTTCCAGGGATTGGGGTGCTAGGGAGCAGAAAACTCAGTCTATGTGCATCTCTTGTCCCCTGATATCTGTTCCATAATTAAAGCTGTTTCTGTTGTCACTTGTGTTTTGTGGTGGGTTTCTAATGGTTTGGTCAATGGTGGGGTAGTGATTGTTTTTTTGGTGAGGTTTTTTTGATTAGCGGATTTTTGTTTGTTTGTGGGTTGGTTTTGTTTTGGGAGGGGTTTGGGGTTTCTTTTGGGTGTGTGTGTGTGTGTTGCTTCTCCTTTCTCTCCCTCCACCTGGGGACTTTTATTGTTACCTAGTGGCAATAACTATCATGTAGGTTAGTTTCACTGCTAGTCCTCAGTGACCTCTGTCACTTTGTGGTGTTAACTGCTGCTGTCTTTTACCAGATGACATGGGCAATTGCAGGCTGTTGCCAAAACACATTAGCCAAGTGTAATCTAAAATAGTTCTTCTGTGTATTCCTGTGTTTACCAAGGTAAACTTTGCTTCAAGCGGTTAAACAGATTTTCCTCCTGCTCCCTTTACTTTCAGAAAAGTTAGACAGCTGCTTTTAAGCTATCATGAAGGTTGAGCTTTTTTTTTTTAGACTTTGTAAATGCAACTTGGGGAGATGATGCTGCAGCATTTGTGCTAACTGGCCAATTTCAAGCAGAATACAGATTTTTGGAAATGAGCACACAAGTTGGAGGGGGAAACTAGAACTTATCCTCACTCTCAGGAAGTTAGTGAGTGTCATCAGACCCACTCCTCCAAAAGGAGCTATCAAATATCTGGATTTCTGAAATACTGCAGCTTGTTTGCATCTCATCTGCAAGAGTAAGCTTTGCAATAGCATTATGTTGTAAAGTTGCTGTGTTGATAACTCTGGGGTGCATTGTTTAACTTCCTGTTTTCAAAATAAAAAGGGTTTAAACTGATACTATAAAAAGCGCTGACTTCTGTTCACCAAACTGCCCATACAGCTTTTCTGTTGTGCACTATAATCTGCAATCCTCAACTGCACCAGTGCATAGTTTCCATTTTGAGGAGGCAGTCCTCTCTCTGTGGTAGATAACTACACCACAAAATTGCTCAAAGTTTTCTTATCTCTATAGTCTGTTGCAGTCTCATCATGCTATCTAGTTGCAAGACCTCAAATGGGTAAACCAATTTCAAAACGTGTTGCATGTGACTTCAAATGTAATAATGGTAGCTTTTGTTCTCTTGCTTTGGGGGTTGTGTTTTTGTCTTAGAGGTGCTTAGCTTGTGGGGTGCCATTCTTTTTATGCTGCTAGTCTGATATTTCTTGCCTGACAGGAAGCATGCTCAATTGTTGGGGTTGTACAGGATGAGCAGGTAGCTGCTACTTCAGGCTGTTCTTGTTTATTAGATAGGAGAGACAACTAGCTACAAGAACTGAATTTTACAAAATGTGGAGTGAGAAGGCTGGATTTGAGTGGCTTTTTGTGCGTTGGATACTTCACTAAGAACTAGCTGGTAGCAGAGATGGCAGTGCTGCATTGTTAACTGTCTGATCTTAATAGTTGTATCTATGACAGGGGTCCCTACCTGAAGAGTCTGGTACAGATTACTGCGTAACTGACCTCTGCACTACAGCTCGGGTTACAAATAGTCCTTATCTGCTGGCCGTGGTAGTCACACGGCTGCTTCCCTCCCACAGCCCTGCCTGGGGGGTCGAGGCAGGGGAGCAATGCCGCGCTGGGGCCCTGGGTGCTACCACGGCCGGAGCAGCGAGCCACCGATATAGGAGACGAGGCGACGTGCAGGCAGCGCCTTCCCTCAGGGCGGAGCCGGCCGCCCCGTGAGGAGCTGAGGCACGGGAGGCCCTGCCTAACCGGCGCAGTGCGGCCTGCAGCCAAGGTGAAGGGAGGGCTGCGCCGCTTGACTCCATTCTCTTCGGGCCCGGGCCCTTCTCTCCGGGTGGCCGGTAGGGGTGAGGGAGGTGAAGCCCTCTGGGGCTCCCCAGTGCTCCCACATCCAGGAGCAGTCCCAGATCTCTGCGTGGGGCTTGCTGTCAAATAGACCACCCAAAGACAACTTGTAAGCCCAGTCATTTGCAGGGTGTGTCTTCCTTCCAAGCTTAGAGGAATGAAAACAAAATGTCATCCGTTGGTTAGTGGCAATGGATTTTTCTAAGAATGAGCTCCTTGTGCAGAACTGAAACCTCTGTGTCAGGTTCTCCTTCAACAGCTTCCTGCAAGCTTGCTCTGTGCCACTGAAAACCTCTAAGGTGCTGCCAGGCTTATTTGTAGGGGTGGGTGGTGATGGGGAGTGTCTGAGTAGTCAGCTCAGTTTCATGACCAAACCTAAAATCTGATATGTTAATGACAGCTGACTAAAACTTTTCTCCTCTCCCACCTCTTTACAGTTGGCAGGTATTCATCTTCATGGAGACAAACACATGAGAAGATCCAATCAGAAGTGTGGTGGTCAACTCAAGATGCCCAAGGGAAAATACTCATCTACAAGCCTCGTCTTTCAAAACTGCATTCTTTCAGTCAAAGAAAAACATTTTTGGAGAAAGATGACTTGCGAACAAAGCTGGCTTTGCAAGGATGCTGAATGAAAGACAACATGCCTTACAATGGACACTTATCTTGAAGGGGTGACACTGTGCTCTTAAACTGAAACACAAGCACTGTGAAAACTGATCCTGAACAAGAATAAGGATCATAGAAACTGCATCAGAATGTTTGTTAGTCCCAGGAGAGTCAGAAAATGCCATTTTTTGCAGATATTTGCCACGTGCTTCATCCTGTGTCTCATGATTTTTTGGGGACCATTTGATAATCACATTGTGAGCCATATGAAGTCCTACTCATACAGATACCTCATAAATAGCTACCATTTTGTGAATGACAGCCTGTCTATCAACAGGGATAACTTGGACAGAGTATCAAGCTACCAGTACTTGATCAACCACAGCGGGAAATGTCAGCAACAGGATGTCCTTCTCCTGTTGTTTGTGAAGACTTCTCCTGAAAACCGTCATCGAAGAGATGCAATTAGACAAACTTGGGGAAATGAGAAGTATGTTCATTCTAAACTTAATGCCACCATTAAAACTCTCTTTGCTTTAGGACGACCAACAGATCACCTGCTGCAAAGAGAACTTCGACTGGAAGACCAGAAATACAATGATTTGATTCAGCAAGACTTCTTGGATACTTTTCACAATCTTACTCTTAAATTGCTATTGCAGTTTAGCTGGGTGAATGCCTACTGTCCTCATGCCAGGTTCATTATGTCTGCAGATGATGATATCTTTATCCATATGCCAAATCTTGTTGCTTATCTCCAAAGTCTAGCACAAATGGGTGTTCAAGATCTCTGGATTGGTCGTGTCCATCGCGGATC
This sequence comes from Melopsittacus undulatus, assembly GCF_012275295.1. Taxonomy (NCBI): domain Eukaryota; kingdom Metazoa; phylum Chordata; class Aves; order Psittaciformes; family Psittaculidae; genus Melopsittacus; species Melopsittacus undulatus. Next base: position 45,736,967 of record NC_047532.1, read on the forward strand.
CCCTCCCGTAAGAGATAAGAGTAGCAAATACTATGTTCCATATGAAATGTACCAGTGGCCCTCTTATCCTGACTACACAGCTGGAGCTGCGTATGTAATATCAAATGATGTAGCAGCTAAAGTATATGAGGCTTCATTGACTCTCAATACAAGTCTTTATATAGATGATGTTTTCATGGGTCTCTGTGCAAATAAAATGGGAATTGTACCACAACATCATGTATTTTTTTCTGGGGAAGGAAAGGCTCCGTATCATCCCTGCATTTATAACAAAATGATGACATCTCATGGACATGTATATGATCTTCAACAGTTATGGAAGCAGGCTACAAATCCTAAAGTTAAAAAGTTCTCTTCGGGAGTTTGGGGTAGAATATACTGCAGGATAGTCAATATAATGCTTCTCTGTAAACTATACTATGAGGACACATATCCTTGTTCAGCTGCATTTGCTTAATACTTGAATATCTGTGTTGAAGATCCACTGAGCCAAAACAGAGCAACAACTTTTTAGCTGTTTATTCAAAAGATAAAGAGGTAAAATTCACATTTGAAAATGGGGTGGGGAGGAAAGAAGGTCCTAAATCCTATCCAGAAACTTACTGGAATAGCTCTCCTATTATACTGCAACTTTTTACATTGTAGCCTGGTTTTTTACTCTTGAAGGGATGAAAGTCTGGATTAAATAACTAATGGACTTGACTTCTACACTTTGAAATGCATGGTGAAAATGTGTTACTTTGAACTTGTCAGTAAAGCTATGTGAACTATGTTTTTGTCAGTAAAGCTGTGTGAACTAAGGCACATGATAAAAGTCTGCTATAACAAAATGGAATAGACATTTTAAAACACAAAGGAAAGTAAAACTGACTTGATGAATGAGACTTGCAGCAGTTTAAGGCAAAATACTACAAATATTCAGCATTTCTCAGTGCTTCACAGAAAGTAAGTCTAGACCTGTACAACTGACAGTGAATGCTAGAAGTGAAGAGCTACTACAGTCCTTTTCTCAAAGCTCCCTAAACCTCTGAAATAGGGAAATGGTGTTTGAGTGCCCTCTGACTTGGTTGTTTTAACAAAGGAGCTTCCTTTAGAACTTGAAAAAAAAAACAAACCAAAAATAAAATATTACTCCATGTAGCTGGTTTTGCTAATCTTTCTGCCTTCGGAAAACTGAAGCAGTATATTTAAACAATCCAATTGTTAATAAGCTAAATGAGTTTCCTTTTACAATGCTTCAGTTTTCCAGTATTCATGGTACTAAAAAGTAAGCAGAAGTCCCTGACAATGTTACTTACAGCTAATTTAAAACTTAAAAAGTTTAAAAGGTAAAATGTCATTCTTGTACTAACAAAGAGAGACGGTATTTTCTGCGCAAATTTTGACTTCACAGTGAAGGGGTAAGGAAATGGTGATCCACAGAAATTCAGTACACAAATCAAAATCACTAAAATATTTCTCCTGGAGTCTTAAATACAAGATTGTCTTTAAAATGTCAGGGTAGTTTGTGTCCACAACCCCCTGTATCTTGAATATGTTTTAATGGTAATATCACCTGCATGAGAAACAGAACACCTGTGTGTTGTAAATTGGGCTAGAACTAAGTGATACTCAAACATCAACTATTATAAGTTGTATTGTGGTGCCATATAAATATTTCAGTGAACCAAAGCTCTAGCATGTCTGCAGTCTTTTCTTGTATAGCTCACTAATGGTGTTTTCACGGACTCTCAGGATAGGTATTTTAGCTGCTAATTGCCAAACCTGTGGTAGCTGTTTCTGAAGTAGACACCACTCACACAAGGTACAGTCAGATATTGCTTTTGAACTCATTTATTTGATGGGAACAAGCTTTAGTGGGGAACTACTTCTGAATGCTTGATTGAATCAAGTTTATCAGCAGAGAAATTATAATGCAAAAGCTCACAAATTATCAAGCCTCTGTTCGAAATATACTAATTACAGAAGCAATACTACTTGCTTTTGGTCTAAAACTAGCCTTTTTCTTCTGTCTGAAATTTCTCACTGTGTGCATTACTGATCTGTGTCTTCTTACTTTACCGTAGAACAGCTATACAAGACTTGGCATCTTTAAGCTGCAAGTAGTAAACTTTATTTAAATGACTGCTACTGTTCTTGGAGCTGTGCTGCAGGTTTTAATGGTTTGAAAAGCTAATGGTACATGTTCGCATAGACAGAATACAGGATTGAGTTTGCTGACTGTTCTCTAGGCTGCCGTTTCAGATGGATGGTAGGTAGCTATTGGAATGAAGTGAAATATGTAACTTTCTATAATTGGTTTTCCAGAAGGAAAAGAATAAGAATCCTAACTGAACCCAAATGTTGGGTATATAAAGAGCCCAGAGATATATCATCAATGTCAGAATGATTGAAGGATTTAACAGCTGTACCTCAGAAAGAACAAATCCAGCTCCTGTTCTTGCCAGAACAGATTGATTATAGTACTAACACCCCCCGCAAACAAAACCCAAAACACCAAAACACACACTGAAGAGCAACCACCCCAAGACAACCCTAGATGTATATAACCTGTTGGCTTATGGAGAATTAAATCCACATATAGAAAAAGTAGTATTCTATACTGAAGGAAAGCTGCTTCATCTGATCTCTGACCTGTTGTGAGCCATTTAAATTAAGCTGCACAGCAAAATGCCCTGCTAGAAAAAGCCACCCTATTCAAGGCATGGAAAGAGGGTCTTCATATGCAGTATTGCAACCAAAATGGTCTATTAGGACTACATTTTTTTCCAGCATAACTATGTGTTGGTATTTATTGTTTTCACTCACACAGGCAAATGTAAAGTAAGTTTAAAGTAGCTTAAATTAACATTTAAAACACTGATTAATGTTGTTTGCCATTATCTGAAAGTCCCTTTTGACCATTGAAATATTTTGGTTTACAGCTGGTTTGACTTTTAAGTTGCTTCTTAATCTTAAAAGAGCCTTGATGTTTGTAGTATGCATTTTCTTTTGCTGCAGTGAAAAGAAGTTGCTTGCTGAATAAAAAAGAAAGCATGAAGGCACTCCTTTTCAAAAAATGGAGACGCTAGAAAGCTTCTTATTTTCCAGTTCTAAACTTTGACTTAAGATCTGTACACCTTTATCTAGAACCTTTTTTAACAATAGTCTCGGTGCTCCAATGCAGGGCTGTCAGGTTTTACTTCTGCAAATAAAACTGTATCAGCCTGAATGGTCACTCGTCATTGAGTTTGACATTGTTGCACAGAATATTTAATGCTATTTTTTTACCTATTTGTTTGGTTTGCATCAGTTTCCCTTTGATATTACTAATTTTTATACAGAATATTCAATATTTATTCTTAAACTTTGCTCTGTACCACAAAAAGACAATTGTTTTGTAAAACTTGTTTTGAATAAACAGATATTTCTTTTAAGAAACAAAACAACAAAACAAAGGTAAATATCTCTTGTTGCTTTCTTTGTAACTGACAGGCTTACCTCTGATGTGCTGAAATGCTATTCTGAGATCCCTCTTGTTAGAGGATTTCAAACTGCTTTCCCCCCTCCTTTCCCCTGCTTTCTTTCTATTCTGCCTTGAATCAAACCTTTTGTAGAACAAAAGGTGAAGTAAGTGTTCTTGAGAAAAGAGACAGCTCAAAAATTTGTTTACCAAGTTTCTAGGTCTAAAGTTGTGTAAAACCTCCAAATATTAGAAGCTTTATTTGTTAATATTAACTCAAAAGTTGTATGCTCTCTTCCTGTAATCATTCCTCAAGAGATGTGTATCTAAATAACTTCTGTTTCAGATCACACTTAGCACCTTTTGAAAGCTAGCTGCTGGTTTGGAGACCAGTCATAATATTTTCATAGGGTGCAACTAAGATAGTAATAAGTTACATTTTTGTATGTGCCTGCAATTTGTCTAGCAAAATAGACAAGCTACTGTTTTTAGAAATGTAGTCTTTTACATCAAGTAATTTCAGTGTATACCTGTGTGAGAGAGAGGCATAATGTAGGTATAAACTATCTAAATCATACTGAAGAAGAGAACAAAGAAAGTTATGTCAGTGAGGACTGTGGGTTTTGACTTGTTGCAGGGCGGGTCTTTTTGTGGGTCTTTTTTGGTGTGGTTTTTTTTTTTAGTTGCTCCCTTTGGCCTAGAAACAGTGCAGTTCAACTAAATTAAACTGAGTTTGCTCGGTACTCTCTGTTAAACTAAATGACTTAACTATTTGGTGGTTTAGAATACATCATTAATAATCTTTTTCTCAAGACTTCACAGAAAGGGAGAAAAGATTATTGGTTGCATTTAATGAAAACAGAAGCTTCTCAAAAGCATATAGTCAAACATGAATATCCTGAACACAGTGAGGTTAATATGGCTTCTTTTGGTAAATACATGCAAGGTTTATTCTAATGACTTCTCGTGTCACGTAATTAATGCTTCCAAGAAAAACAACAACAAAAAACAAACAAAAAAAAAAAAAAAAAAAAAAAAAAACCCCACAACCAGAAACCCCAACTAAACCACTAACCCCAAACAAAAGAGAAATCTTGCTTGCTTTTCCAGCTTGATAGACTGTGTATAAATGTATGTCTATAAGCATTTCAGGGTCTTGATTATATCTAAATAGTGAACTTAAATCATATAAAATGTACTAAAAATGCAGTTACTTGCACTCTAAGAACAACAAAAAGATACTGGTTCACATGTGCAGCCTTACCTCCTCCTTGTTGACAAGTTCTCATCACTTTCACTCATCACAAGGACTCTGCTAGATCCTCCTTGGCTGGCTTCATGCATCACTTCAATCTGAATAAAAAAGAACACAGTAAAACGGAAAATACTTAATTGCTGATGTTGTTACTTACAGAATTTTTAACTTTTAAAAATAATAAAACCAGATCCTACCTAGTCTAGTAAGTCACTGGACAAGTTAAAATAATTCTAGATGTGTAGATTGTAAATCAAGACTACTATATTTTTCTGCTTTCTTGCTCAGTATTGGTGTGGGAGGCATTCTTGACTCCAGGCAGTGCCTTTATGTTTTTCTGCCACAGAAGGTGCATTATCTCCTAATGTAGATAGTTGCAGACATAACTTTCTTTTCCTTAGACTCTGAAATACTATGGTTTTTTGTTTCCTGCCTGAAGCCAGCCCAAAGACTTCACGTTTTCAGAGTTCTTTTTACAGTACCATCTGAAGACGCATGGGGAAACTGTCTTGTGCCTCTGAGAAGTGCCTTTGTACTAGCAGCAGTATTATGTAAGTACATATGCGCTCAAATACTGAGCACATTATATATTTGCAAGGGCTGTCCCCAAGTTGTAAGGGACTGAAGATTTTTACATAATATTTTGAGAAACATTAACCTTCTTCCTTGTACAGTCTTGCAAAGTTGGATTATTTCAACTGTGCTCCAGGCAAGTTGTAAGCAGGCTTTTCCTCCTTTTGCCTGTGGTTTTAAAAGTACAAAGTACTACTGGGGTTTACATGAAGGCCATCTCTTCAAATTCAGTGAAACAACTCAGTGGCTATGTTTGCAGTTAATCCAAGACAATATCTAAACTCCAGCAGAGTCTTTTAGGTTCCTGAGCACTTTCATTTTTAAGGGCTGATTCTAGCGGGGGGAAAAAGCAGTGGCCTTTCTTACCGTCTGTGTAGCCAAATTCATTAGCTGGTTGGTGATGATGGAATCCATTGATAAACTATACTCACATGAACTAGTGTCAGAAGTAAAATACAAGGAAATTCTGTAGCAACAATAGGAGGGAAGGAGAGTGGGCATAATTTGCATTGTAGTCTTGTAAAGTAGATTTAAAAATGAATGAATGGATGTTTTCATAAAGCCTGTACCAGGTTGTTGCATATACCTAACTGTGGGAGGAATGCAGCTGATCACCTGCATTACTGATGAGAATAAGACTGATTCCAAAGTCACTTTATATGAGTTTAGATAAACGTGAGAACAGCTGTATGATACTGGTGATAACTAGATTTTGGGTTGTGCTTATTAGTGAAGCTGTAAGGCTCTTTTGGCCATTTCAGAAAATGTATTTAATTTAATTTTTGCCTTTTACCTTTGGGAAATAAAGGTCAAATGTGTCAGCAAGTCAGGGTATGAATAATAGAAGAGTTGGGTTGAAGTAGCTTGCATTATATCAAAAGTTTAATAGAATTGTGCCAGGTAAACACTTGATAAATTTTTAGCTTTTTGTGCCTCAGGGTAACACTATTCCTCCCCTTTTCCCTTCTGAATATTTCCATCCTCCCAGAAAATAAAAACCAATAAACTAACAACCCCCCAAAACAACTAATTCTAATCCCGTTAGTGCAGAAATCACATACAGATCAGATCAAACCATTTTTTAATTTTTAAAGCAAAGTAGCACTTTCATGTGTGACTGTTACTGGTGTAAGAAGTGCCAAAGTATGAGTCTTGTTCTGTGGATTACTCATTAAAAATTGCAAAGTCAAAAATGTTTACTTTAAGAATATCTTCATTAATAGTGGGCTAAAGTGGCAATCACCCAGGGAGTTTTCATCATAAAATGTGATCTCTGTTACTGGATATGTTCTCTTACAGGGCTCACCTGTAAAAAACACCTTTAAAATAACTAATGGCCTATGAAAAAGTTAACTGCAACTGCAGGGGCTAATGTGTCATCTCGTTTCCCTGGGGTCTAACTTATTTTAGGTTGGGACATTTCCCCAGAGATATATTGACAAAGCTTATTCCCTTCCTCCTCTTCTTCCTCCAAACTGCTGAACAGTATAAAGAAGGATACTTACCGTTTCATAGAATCATAGAATAGTTAGGGTTGGAAAGGACCTTAAGATCATCTAGTTCCAACCCCCCTGCCATCTTTCCCATACTACCCAAGTTCTTTTGCTATTCTTTTTGAATATTAGTTGTATTGTTTCCCTCAACACATTCATATTTTTCTTCTTCAAAACATACCTTAAATAGCATTTTTTACTATTCTAATGATATGCTGCCTTAAAGAGATAATAATATATGAATCTTAATGCAGGGAAGATGCAAGAACATTATTTCCAAAGTTATTATTTAGAAGGCTGTAAGTGAATGGCATTGAATATGATTTGATTTCTGTCTTCGGTAAACTTTTAACTAAAGGGGATGGTGGCAAAGCTACATAACACTTGTGCACAGAAATACAATGTCAGTGATACTCCTGTATCTTGCAAGTACATTTAACATATTTGGATTTAGACCATGTACATAAACCAAGGGAAAATGTGGGTCCCACTGGAAGGAAAGGGAGACCTGGTCACCCAGGACATGGAGAAGGCTGAGGTACACAATGACTTTTTTGCCTTGGTCTTCACCAGCAAGAGCTCCAGCCACACTGCCCAAATCACAAGGCTGGGAGTGGGAGAATGAAAACCCCCTGCTGTAGAAGATCAGGTTTGAGACCATCTAAGGAACCTGAAGGTGCACAATTCTGTGGGACCAGATAAGATATATCCATGGTTCCTGAGGGAACTAGTGGATGTATTTGCCAAGCCATTATTTATCATATTTGAGAAGTCGTGGCAGTACAATGAAGTTCCTGCTGACTAGGAAAAGGGAAATATAACACCCATTTTTAAAAAGGGAAACAAGGAAGACCCAGGGAACTATAGGTTGGTTAGTCTCTCCTCAGTGCCTGGCAAGTCTGTGGAGCAGATCCTTCTGGAAACTGTACTAAGGCACAGGGACAAAAAGGGGGTGATTAGTGACAGACAACATGGCTTCACTAAGGACAAATCATGTCTTGACAGATTTGGTGACCTTCTGTGATGGGGCTGTGGCACTGGTGGAAAAGGGAAGAGCAACTGACATAATCTGCCTGGACTTATGCAAGGCATTTGACACTGTCCCACATAAACATCCTTGTCTCTAAACTGGAAAGGCATAGATTTGATGGATAGACCACTTGGTAAATAAGGAATTGGCTGCATGGTCAACTGAAAGAGTTGTGGTCAATGGCTCAAAGCCCAGGTGGAGATCAGTGATGAGTGGTATTCCTCAGGGGTCAGTACTGGACTAGTGCTGTTTAACGCCTTTGTTGGTGACATGGACAGTGGGATTGAGTGCACCCTCAGCAAGTTTGCTGATAACACCAAGCTGTGTAGTGCAGTCTACATACTGTGGGGAGAGGAAGCCATGCAGAGGGACCTTGAGAGGCTGGAGAAGTGGTCCAGTGCAAACCTAGCGAAGTTCAGCAAGGCCAAGTTCTCTTGGGATATGGGAAGTACCCACAACATAGATCCTCCTACCTTAATTCCACCTTTAGTCTTCTTAATGTTTTTCTTTTTTGATAACTCTACTTCAGAAATGGTCTTTGGAGGGCAGGAAATTTCTGTGGACCTCCTGTTGGTAGCTGAAGGAGTCAAAAAAAAAGTAACATTAGAAAATGTATGCTAAAGTTTGAAATCCAACTTCCTAATAAAAACTATGAGCAAAGATCTTGCCACATTAGTGGCAACTGAAACCCAGCTTAGAGAACTGAATTGTGGCCGGAGCAGTGACAGATCAGACAGCACAAGAGATGAGCTTCATTTTTTGGTGCTCCATTGTGTCTCAAATTGGCATCTAAAAATCTACTCTGCAGTGACCCCTTTGGTTTGGCTTCCTCCCTGGCAGCCATCTTTAGGGCAGCACAGGTAAATGTTAGCCAGCTGTATCAATTGTTGAGTAATTTTCAGCTGCAGTTTTTCAGCTCAGGTGGTGTTATGTGTGTGGGTTTCCAACACAAGGAAATTTTGGTTCTAGTAATGGTCTGCTAATGTCAGATTACAAATGACTGTTCTCTGTAAGGTTTCATCACATGAACAAGTCTGAAAAGTGTAACCATACAGGTGTTCAGCAAATCACTGTGACCATGTATGTAATGCCAGTGAATCAGAGGAAATTACTTCAGTATATGCTCTGTCATGTCAGGTTTGTTTGGCCTTGCAGCCTCAGTAAACCACAGTTGACAGTGAGCTGTCTAATGCTACTAGAAAATCCCTTTAAAAAGAAGCCCACTTATCCTGAGACTGCTGTCCAAAGAAAAGTTCTAGAATGAACTATGAGAAGAGGCATCATACATTTGGCTTGAGTAAAAAATAGCTTCTCTATTACAGTTTTTACTTTAAATTGACAATAAGTTCACAGTGCATGCTATATGTGTATAAGGCAAGCAGTGCCCTCCTTTTTCTTAGTTGCTTATTTAATACAGGCATGTAATAGTAAAGCCAAATAAGAATACTGGATGAAGTGATCAAACAGTCTGGGTCAGGCAACAAAGAACAAAATTATTGCAAGTTTGAGATTAAGTCCTTTTCAGTTCTATTCAGAGAAAACTTTCCAACTGAACAAGAACTTTTTCAAAAATAAAAGCTGGTGTTTTCAAATGCATCTGGTAACACTCTGTTTAAGATGATTTCACCAAGTTTAATGTCTTGAGGCGTTGAGAGTCTTGGTGGTCTCTAATAACTTTCTTCTCTGTGAGAAGCTGAGAGATGCAATAAAAAGATGCAGACATCTTTGAATGAGGAGGTCACAGTACCAAAAGACTAATGTAGGAGAGGGCTGAATACTTTTTTTAAAGAAACTCTGCAATTTTTCAAATGCTCTTGTCATTAAATTATTTTCTAATGTAGTAAAAAAGGGAGAAAAAAAGCATAGAAACACCCTGAATTATATGCAGATAAAAAGACAACATATCAGTTTCATAGGCAATAAAATAGAAGCTGATGTTTCTTCTACCCGATATCTTTTCAACCACCTTACCATGCAGCTGTGAAGAGAATTAATTAAAACAGCTTCTCTCCAGCTCTCCCCTAAATCTTCCTGGTTTTATCACCTGCTGACTGACATGAGAACTTGGCAATGTCCATTTTATGCCTATTACTTCCTTACAATGACTCCATATTAGAAAGTTTCTTCAACAGACCAGTAAAGTCTGGCAGCTACCAGCAGCTATAATGAACCACTAGAAAATTCTTATGGTTCCCAGGACTGAGCTGAAATGCAAATGTCGACTTTTTGGTTCTTCCGTCACTCTCTTTCAAAATATACAGCAGGGGATTTGTTTTAGTTCTGAGCACTACTTTCAACAGATGCCTTTTTCCCATCTTCAAGAAAGCTTTTCACAACGTAGTTATTGTTCTCTCAAAGGTACTATTATTTCACCCCAAAAGTAGTGTACTGGCATTTTGAAGCCAAGAGGAGGGTAAGGCAATATGCAGCACATATAAGCTCTTATTGTCAAAGTTCTTCATACCTTTCTAATCTGCAGGAAGGATGATTTCTGCTGCTGACAAAACCAGAATATTTGATCATCAACTCATTGATAAATTTTCAAACAGGCTCTTTTATGGTTTTTTTTCCCATGAATACCTGAGTAAAGTGGTTACAAACATCAGCAAATGCTTCCATACTAATGCATACTGAAGATTCTGTTTAGCCTTAAATTCTCATCTACTGCTGTCTTGACAAGATGCAGGCTGTGATCATACCTATCACACTGAACAATATTGTCTCTTATAGCCTCTCCCAACTATAGTGTATTTATACATTGCAAAAACAGCACTAAAAATAGTCTAAGACTCGATCACAAAAATTGTAATTCAATTAAAGAAACAAAAATATTGTTTCATGCTCTTTCCCCGCATGCTTACCAGGCACTTCAGAATACACTAGTTAATCTGCCATTGTCCAGTTCCTGTATCTAAATCTGAGTTCAGCCCATTGGATTGTTCTACAAAGTTAATTCCAAAGTTTTATATATAGTGGATGAGTTATTAAAAGGAATGGAAGCAAAGAAAGTAACTTCAGGAAACCCAAGAACTTCTTAGAACAGCACAGTCAGCAATACCAAGTTGTTTGACCTATCAATCAGAAAACTTTCTAGCTTGAAGGGATGGTTGATACTGGTATGAAAATCCTGACTAAAAGCGGTCAGCAGAAAACATGGAAATCAAAGTTAGGACTTTGGTGTCTGGATCACAACTTGCAAACTCACTCAGGAAAGAGAGCACTGGGCAGTTTAAGAGAAAGATAACAGGTTCATAAAAAGCCCAAGTACAGATGCTGATTGATCCAGCAGCAAATTGTGCAGATCAGTTTACCACTTTAGTCTTGGCTTCATCAGCATGACACTTTTCAGAAAGGAGGAAGCAGATAGATGCAACTACTTCCGTTTCAGGGGTGAATTTGATTCAGATTGACACAGCAACTTTCCTCTTCCAATTAGACCCATAAATTAATTGAAAACAGGAAGCAATCTGCTTTCGGTTATGCTCCAGAGTATTTCTGAGTTACTGACTGGCCCTGCATGTCACTACATTTAGGTACTTTCTGAAGCACTTTAGAAAGAAAGAGCCCAAATACCTGCCAATTATGATTGGACTAATTACTGTGAAATGTTTTGTAAGGGAAACTCGCTTACAAAATTCAGTACAGTTGGCCATTTCAAGGTCATTATTGCACTGTACTGCTGAGGAAGCTGAGAGTCATAGGTTCAACTGCCTACTGAAAGGTCTGCATGGTTTCAAGGTTGTTTCAGACTGTTGTTTCACAGTACTCCACTGGATAATGAGTAATGGAGATTTCATTTTGAATTCATTAATATTTTAAATTGCTTGATGCTGCTTTTAAAGAAAATGTTGTTAAAGGGTATTGTATGCAGAGGTAAGCTTTTTATTGCAAAGATATTTCCAAGAAAGCAGGGTTTGGGTCTATCACTTGCATGTACCTGGAGCACCACTGGGCTTTTTCTATGGGGCTTTAGTACTGCTTACTGGTTTTCTATGAACAAGTTGCATGATAAATACAGAATTACTGTTTTATTACCTAGCCTACAACACATGGTAATGTGGACTGTACTGTCCCTAATGGTGCTAGAAAAGGATGTAGACTCATGTGCTCACTGATGCTTTGCAGCCTCTCCACCACTCCAGAACTGAGAACAATTTATTGAGGGCAATGTGCTGTGCTGCTTGTGAGGAAAGGCTGTGGTTTCACCCATTTCCCCACCCTGCTCCTGTGTGGCAGGGTACTGGCACCATCTCTCACAGTGGGGGCTACATCACACAATGAGGCACAAACAGAACTGTGTGCAGGTTGCAGGTGCTCAGAGACAGCTGGATTAGCCCATCTGAGTAACTAGTCTCAGGTTTGTTCCTCCTAGAGTAAACATAACTCATTAGCTAGCAAGAGACACAGACTCTGTAGTCAAGGGTTACGACACACACCCAGCACTTGTAAGACATTCAAAGCCCCCCTTAAATAAATATGCTTTACATTTAGGTCTTGCTTGAATTTCCCAACCACATGCTTCCCCATCTGTTTTCTGTGGAAGAGTTTATGCGTTCTCACTGGTCACCTACAGCAGAATCAAACTCCTTTTGAGAACAGGCATGCAAACACCTAGTCTGCTAAAGTGTCTATTGGGACTTGCAGCTCACATGGTCTCACAGGAAGATGAGTTTGAAGATAATGGCTTAAGAGTTGTTTTGAATGCTGGAGATGACAAAACAGCTTGCTTAGACAAGTAGAGCATCTAAGGTTCATCATTTAATGGCTTAATACAGAAAGTCTTTTCAATTTTTAGGCAGTATGATCTATACTTCTTTGCTCTAGCAAAATTGTCTTCAAGCTCCCTGAACATCTGCCCATATAAGAAGCATGGAGCAAGACCCCTGTATGTGGAATATTATCCTGCAAGGGGACAAACTACTTGGTTTCCTCAGACTTGTCTGAGTGTGATAGCAGCTACAGACATAAAAATGAAAGCATCTTTTCTCTACTTCATTTATAGAAATATCTTGAACTACAGAAACTGGTGGTTTCCCAAAACCGTTAATGAAAATCACATGCACCATCTTTTCTGAGTCAGCTAATCCTCTGCATCCTCACTTCTCCTGCACACATCCCCAGACTCTGCAAGACATTCTTATATTCTCTATCCAGATGTTATTAGTTAGTGAGTGTTATGCACTAGTGACTGTGAGGAATGCTGGAATGGATCCAATGAGCAGTTGTACACATTTAACTGAGATGAAACCAGTTTGAATTCTATTATTTAAAGAACTGAAAAGGTTCCAGCTGTGTCTCCCCCTATGCATTTCATGTTCCAAGTTGGCCTTCTAAGATGGTTGTAGAGCAAGTCATGGATTTTGTATGTGCAGTGTGCTGTTGAACATGCTACTTGCTTAATGAGCTCACAGAAATCTTGACATCTCTGCTCCTGTATTTCATATTTATGTTGCACACAATCATTTAGAAGACAGAAGCTCAGCTACATGTGCAACCCTAATTTTGCCCCTTTGCTGCTAATGCCTCTTGGTTCACACCCCTATAAGAATCCTTGTCTCATTCAGTGCCTAGAGTCAAGACCACTTAATTCATGAGCAGCTATTTACTATTTTGCTTTATCTGTGTTTCTCAGTGGGAGTCCAGAGCCTTACTATCCACATGCTATTTCAACCCCTGCTATGAAAGTAATTGTATTTTTTAATAGCCTTTTTTACAATTCAAGTGCCTTGTAAATATTTACTGAGCTGTTTTCACAACACTTCTCAGAGGTAGCAGGCTGTTATCAAGCCCACTGAGTTCCACAGATAAAGATCAAAAGAGAATACACTACTTTGGGAGACCAACTTGACATTTTTAGATCTAAATTTTCACATTACTGAGTACTATATGCCACTTCACATATTGAAGAGAACATGCCCTACCCAGTAATTCTGAATTCAGTCTTTCACTGCTCTTTCAGTGTAGATTTCTTCATATAGTTGCACAAGTCCTTAAAAAAAAAACAACCCTGCAAAACTGCACTAAGTTGAATCACATTAACACCCACAGGGACTTTTAACAGGGTTGAAACCTTTACACCTACAGCATCAGCTTCTCTTTCCCATGTCCACAGGAATAAAAGGAGCAGTAAGTAGTCAGAGTGTCAGGGATGACCCCAGAACAGTTGAAAGCTAACTGAACTGTATACAGCTTTCCCCTTCCTCCCAACCTCTGCCCACACACTTCTGCCTCCTTTTTGTGTCAGCACTGCTGTTCATGGGATTGGATGATGAAGGGCTGAACTAGCCACAAAAAAACACCCATCCACCCCCAGTGGCAGTTTTCAGTTTCCTCCTTTGTTCTCACTAGTTATGTGACCATAAGTTCCAGGAGAGAGCAGTTACAAACACACTGCTGTGCTGGGCAAAGAAGAGGGAAGAGAAGGAGACTGACAGCCTTGAATTAAGAAGGGCTTTAAGCTGCCACAAGACCATACTGTAAGGAAACTAGCAGTGCAGGGATAAGAAACATATTTTGTCTCTGTGATCCAAAGATTTTTGCTGACAACAGAGAAAATGAGACTATAGGAGCTAAACTGTAGCAGGTTCATATATAATGAACATGTATGAGCTTTTGTTTTTTTTTTTTTCTTCAAGTGCATATAATTCTGCCACATCTGGGCACTTTAGGAAGGGACAAAACTATTTTGTAGTGCCACATTCTAGCTCTCACCAAAGGTAACTAAAGGGAGACTATTTTCCTAGCCTTGTTCACCGAGATGGCCAAATAATTTTCTACTGAAGTTTTCCAAGGAAGTATCAGGCTGAAGAAGATAGCCTTTGGGAAAGTTTCATTTCAAAGAGTTAGAGTTTGGGAGAATTACAAGCAAATTAAAATAGAAAAATGTGAACTACAGTCATCCCTAATAGCTTGTACTATCTTTTACAGTTCTGTGGCTTATCCCACTGTACCTGACAGCTTGTGGGCAATACTAGCCTGCATGGTTTGACTTTGCAGACCTATCCCAATTCACTCCAGCTAAGGAGCTTTGTACAGAAACAGACCACAAATATGTAGTCAAATCATCAAAAGTGATACCCTCAGAAGTGAACTAGAGCAAAGGAATTTCTGCATTAAGTGCCACTTCTGTTCTCTCAACTTATATATGGGCCAGTTTAGCCATTATTAGTTTTCAAGCAGCTTCCATTGGGAATAAAAAGGGTTCTCCTTGAAATAAGATGTCATATATACTCATTAAATATTTTCAAGGCATTTATTATAAAAGAGTCAGCAGAGGACTTTCTGGGTTGATCTGTGAATAATTAAGCAGATTCCCGCAGCTAAAATGTGCGCCAAGTCTAGCTGGCATAGACTTTTGAGCATCATAGAATCAAAGAATGGTCTGGTTTGGAAAGGACCTTAAGATCATCTAGTTTCAACCATTATAATTCCAGCATCAGTTTTTCAGTGCTGAATAGACCCATCCCCACAAAATTTACAAGTTCATTTGTGAAACCAAAAGCTTTAAGAAAACTGAAGAAAAATGCTTCAGAATTTCCTGATCCACAGAAAAGCATTAGGTGAGGTAGAGTACAGTTCAGCTCTGAGCTGCCTTTCTGGGTCTTCTCTAAGTTAAGACTTTGCAAAGAGTCACTAGAGACTATTAAGGACATAAGAAACTGTCACAGTCATTTCTCTGACAGAAATATGCCCTTTCACTCATACATGATATCAGCTCTGCCTGTATGCACATATTCCATGTAAAATAAAGAGTCTCACCGTTACAATAATGGAATATTTCATGCCTGAACTTTCACATATGTTAAGATTTTTTTCCATTATCACCCTGTATTAGACTGAATTTCTCGTACCACTCCTTATTAGGGAAATACATAGTCAGCAAGTAAAAAAAAAACCCAAAAATCTATTCTGAAATGAAAGTAACTTCTTTTTTCCCTTGCACAGACAACCACTGCAATATTGCCATGGTATTGTTTCATCTGCTGCCTGGGGACAAAAGCCTTTCTTTCTGGCCTTCTATTTCTGTTTAACACTTTTTATTGCCTTTGCCTGCCTTTGTATTTACACAGCCTAGGAATATGGTATTTTATTTTGCCATAATCTGTTTTGCAAACTTTTAGAGATGTTCAGGTAACAAATAGTAACATGTTACAGTATCTCTTTCAAGATGGTGCTCTTAGCCTCTCTCATTTTCCAAGATGGTGTTCAGTAAATTCTCTCCATAAATAAATGCTGATCCTGTGAGTGTGAAGCGAGTGCACAGAGGAAAGTCCAAGAGAGGGTAGCTTCAAGAAAAGCAGAATTTTACAGCCTCATTTTCAAGGCTTGGAATAGAACTCAGTGTCCCTCTTTCTATTCTCAGCCACATTTCAGACTCAGACTGTGAAACCCCTTGGTGAATCACTCAGTTTATGTGTGCTTCAGTTTTCTTTCAGAGGAAAAGATACTAAAATACTTACCACCAGTACTTGCCAAGAGCTTTGTCATTCTGAGCAAAAGGGGACTTAGGAAACTTAAAGTATGTAGTGGACAATTTGGATAGTAAACAAAGGATGCCATTACACAGAATATGTAGATATACATGTACTGTTCATGGAAGTTGAAGTAACTGGGTTGGTTTTTTTTTTCTTTTTTGTACAGAATACTCTAGGTCAACCATCTTCAGGCACAAAGAATCTGAATGAGTTGCTACAGTCTACTTACCAATGTCTAGACAGGACTGGGTTGCACTTTGCATCTCCTCAGAGCACAACTGGAGTGACATTTTAAAGTAAATTTAAACTACCTAGTAATTTGCAACAGGATATCAGAGGCTAATCCTTGTTACACAATCATCCTGTATTATGTGTGTAACACTGAACTATACTGCAAGGGTCAAAGCAAGGGATCATCTCATGATTTTCTGTGAAAAAGCTCATAGTACAGGGTTGTCTGTATGAATGAGAATCAAACCTTAAAGTATTGTCATTTATATTCTAGTGACTATTCTTTAAGGTTCTATCTATACCAAAAGTTTAATTAAAAAAATCTGCAAGTGCTCTAAAATGACAAGAAAGAAGTTCAAGAAACACAAGAGACTGCATGTATACACAAAACCACAAGACTAGCATTTAGCCTGAAGATGCAGTTTCACAACAGGTGAAAGCCATTCTGTAGTACCACTAGCAGGGACTAGCTAGTTCTGACCTACTGACCACCTAACACCATTTTTCTGCGACTTCTTTTGCTTCAGCAGTAGTGCACAATCTGATCAGTTTTGAAGTTAGTGCCATTTTGAGCAGGGTGATTGGGTTATGTGGTCTCCAGAGCTCCCTGGATTTTTGTAACTCATGCGATGGAAAACTAACTACTACATCATTGAGTTTTCAAGGTAAATCACAACTCATACAGCTAATCGACTGTCAACAACAGTGCAAAAGGGGAACATATTACTGGAGGATGTGCAGGTAGCAGAGCAGGATCTCTTCAAAAGAAATGTGCTCTCAGCTTGCCTTAAGCCAACAGCAAAGTTGAAGCTTGAGGTAGCAACTGTATGTTAAAAACACATAGTTTGGGGAAAAATGTACAGATGTCAAACTGGTGTAGTAACTGGAAGAATTTTTTTTTTCCTGGGTAAGAAAGGATGAGTGTTGCGGAGCAGAGGAGAACAACAGGGACATTTGTATGACCTTGTGATAGCATGCCTAGAAAGCAAAATGGTCAGGCTACTGGCTGTCCTAATCTTCCTGCTGCGAGAGCAAGTTCATTGTATGCTCTTCATGCAAATTAGCTTTTTCCAAAGCTTTTTGTTGAAGGTGCCACTTACAAAAAGCCCTAAGTTTCCCTTTTTAAATTTTTTATAAGCATCTCTGCTGAAAAGGGTCAACCCTTTCTTGTTACTACTGGGTAGCTGCAAGATGCACTGTTTCAAATTAGATTCACCCATGTTCTTTTTGCAGAAAATAGCTCTCTTGGTTAAAGGTATATGCTAAGCTTAAGTAAGGAACTTTGGGTAAATTCCAAACAGAAAAAACATTCAACTTATGTAGTTAGTAGAGGGCAACACTAGGAAGTGAATAAACAGTTATGTAGAGGGGGAAAAAAAAAGTTGCACCAATATGACATTGTCACTAATGAAAACTTAACTTTTGCAAGTATCTGATTGAAGCTTTAAAGATTGTGACCCTTTAAAGCCAAATATTCATATTACAGTATATGCAATGTAAAGTTGGTTAGTGCTTAGCGTAAT
The DNA here is from genome assembly GCF_012275295.1 of Melopsittacus undulatus. Lineage (NCBI taxonomy): Eukaryota > Metazoa > Chordata > Aves > Psittaciformes > Psittaculidae > Melopsittacus > Melopsittacus undulatus. Next base: position 45,754,988 of record NC_047532.1, read on the forward strand.
TTTTTTTTGTTTGGATTTTCAAGAATTGGCTGTATTAAGACACACTGAGAAACAGGATGGAAGTGTACTCTGGGAATTAGACCTAAGAAGAGAAGGCTGATTTTTTTTTTATTCACCCTTGTTAGTATGTTTGAAGTGACAGATATTTCACATTAATTTTTAACATTGAGCCCACAGCACTGACACTGAATATCATATGCAAGTCTTCATTCTGATAACAAAACTCAAACATGATCATGTGGAGAAAACATTGGTGTGTATCTGAAAGCAGCTGTTCATGACCTACCTACTCCTGCTGGTCTGGTAATCTTTGGTGATGCTCTCTTTGGGGAAGATTCAGGATGTGGGGCAACAGGTTGTACTGGCCGCGTCTGTTTGGCTGCCAGCTTCTTCAGACTTACTTGCCTTTTGTCAAACATTTCTTGTACATCTTCTAGTTTTTGTAGAATTCTTTGGGCATTGGCCTAGGCAGAGAAAAAGCAAACAACACATGGTTGTGCTGGACTGAGCAAAGAAAAGACTTCTGTTACCCAGACTCAGACTAGAGGTGAAGATCATACTGTGCTGCTGTTTAATGCAACCTAGCCCATGCATTCTGCACAGATCTTGGTGTCACTGAATAGGACATGATGACTCATGCAGTCTTTCTAGCACTACTCTGAAGAAAATCACACGTATTTGACAACTGCTCATCCAAGTAAAACTTACTGCAACAAGTGCTCACCTCTGTGCCCTTTTAGTGTAGGAAAAGAGGCATATTTGAGCAAACTCAAATATACAGACACTTATGTACAAGGCAATCGGTAATTTTGAAATTCTAAGTTTGAGGGAGTTTACCTTTATTTCAGGGGTGAGGATCATCTCAAACTGATTGTAGAACTCCTTCGGGTTAGAGAGCTGGTGCTCCTTAGCTGTTACCAAGAACTTTTCAATTTCAACGAGTGCAGTTTCAGCTCCCTCTTGTGACTGGCACTTGTCCACAGCTTGGGAAGCTAACAGGTAGATTCCAGCTTCACACCATTGGCTTGCCTTTAGAGAAAAATGGGGTAAGAAGGACTCCACCATCACTGACAGACCACGTTGTGAAGTGCTGTTTCTACTCCACAAAATAAGGATTTGCCCTAAAGTCACTAAAGGAAATCAATGTTCCTTCATAGCACCCAACAGTTGCTGGCCACAAGTCACCCCACCTAGATACGTAGAATAACAGCAAGTTCAGTTCAGCTCTTATGGGTTAGATGATCCAGTAACAGGTAAAATAATAATAATCTGAGCCAAGAGGGTAAGCCTTACTGTGGTAACAAATCAAATCTCTCAGCTGTACTACCTCATTTCAGTGTTCAGTCACACAATTATCCAAAACCCAAAAAGAATATTTGAATCGTATAAAAACTCCACAGAATTTCTTAGGCCCCCCCCATAAATGTCAAACGACAAATGCTCCAAAATAGTTTTTTACTATAAAACTTTGATAACTCTTGTTTCAGATGAGGCTGGAATAGCATGCAGATATTCTCAAAGCTTTTAGCTTGCTATTCTGTCTAGATCAGAAAAAGGGAAAACGACTGAACAAGCAGTAAGCTGTTAATTTTTAAGCACTGGAATACATTTGGTTCTCATTTAAAATTTAGCCCATTTTGCTTAGTTTTATTTCCTACTTTTCATCATTTAAAAACCATAATTATGGGAAACTACTGCTCCAGTTTTTATAGTAACGATTTCTGAATGAAATGGAGAAAAAAAGAATACTTTTTCTCTTCATCCAAATTACCTGAGTTTATAAAAACATTCATTTTCAGTTACTAGGGCTGATATGTGAGAAGGTTCACTCACCTTATCTAACTGCTTATGCAACTCAAGAGACTTTCCCAGAATATCATACTTTTTCTTGGTCTCATTGGTAAAGTCATCACAAATACGCCTGAGTTCAACACACTTTGGTCTAATAGAGTCAACTGCATAATGGTTGTTTTGGATGAGCTGTTCTCCATGCAGAGCTAGAGATTGGGCCTTCTCCAAAGGTTCCTGGCAAGTTAATGAGAAAAAAAATCCAAAGTTAGATGTCAAAATGACATGCATAAAAAAGTCATTCCATCTCTGTAATTCCTGCTGTAGCCTGGAGGTAAAGGTTTGGAATATTAATCCAGTTGGTATGTCTTACTTTGTTGTCAGTGGGTATATTGAAACTCAAGAGGTTCCATCTGAATATCAGGAAACACTTTTTTTACTGTGAGGATGACCGAGCACTGGAACAGGTTGCCCAGAGAGGTTGTGGACTCTCCCTCCTTGAAAATATTAAAAAGTCATCTGAACAACCTGCCCTCTTGAGCACCCTGCTCTAGGCAGCCATGCTTGAGCAGGAGTGTTGAACAAGATGGCCCCCAAAAGTCTCTTCCATCCTTAATTATTCTGTGATAACTGTGATTCTGTGATTGTATGCCACCTTCTTTCTCATGAACTGGGGACATTCATTATACAAGTTTTTTTCCCTACAAAGTTCCCAATAATAAAAACCCCTGTATTATTTTACTTACTAATTGCTGGTTTATAATGCTTTAGTTTATTTTTCAAGATATACTTTGGAAAACTCTTCAGAGTACAGTTCATAAACTTAATCACAGTAGGATGAAATTAGAGGTGGCTAACAGGAACAGAGCATACATCAATACCTTATGTGACATGGTCAGTGAAAGGAAAATGCATGTTACTGTAACTTTTCTTCCTTTATGTTTCTAAGGAAGAGCTGTGCAATGATCACAATATTTCTAAATCTTAACCCTGTTCTTTAAAAAGATGAGCACCAGCTTTTTCATTTGTTCATGTGCATCCTCCTCTAATTCAACTTAGACATTTTTTTCAGTGCTTTCTAATAATACTCAATATGATGTATATCATGGCTAACCAGCTGATGGCATTTCAAAGTCCCAATGTCTGGAAAAGGTGTTTATTGGAAAGCATAGGTGTTCCTCAAACTGCTAAGTATCTGAATAGAATGCTCTTGAAAGTCTGGCCAAGGTGACCTGTTAAGTGTTCTGAGCTTTTCCGATTGCAAAGATGGACCTAACCTTTCCATGTTTGAAATAACAAATTTTGAACTGCATTCTAGCTTTCCAAGAAATGCACTGGAACTACTGGGTCTGAACAACTCTGGCTGCTGGAAATTAGGACCTGAGTTTTCCAATTTAAAATAATGACTCATGAGAAGAAAGCAAGCATGAAGCAAGGAAAATGACAGAGAAGTGCCTAGAAGATTATGTCCTTAGCAGGTAGAATACTATACTGAGTGCACACCTGTCCTTTCTCTTCCAGTTGTTTCTGTTCCCTTAGGAGGTGCTCCACACGACTCACACTGTCCCCAATGTCAGCAAAACCTGCTTGTGCTTCCATGAGATTATCCAACACCAGTTTTACCTAAAACATAACAGCAGCAACAAAAATAACACAAACAAAACCACCCCAAACAAACAGACAAACCCAACAAAAAGACCCCACTGAAAATCCCATCACAAGATATTCATAAAATTATAGCAAACTTATGTCTCCTAAATATTCACCTACATCTTTTAGAAGAGTCTGCATATCAAATTTATTCTTTCAGTTTGTTCCTGCATATCAAGTTCAGTCTTTCAGCTTGTTCCAAAATGGAAAAGCCAAGGAATAAAGCAGCATTCAACTATTCCTCAAGGACTTGCCCTGCTTCTCACTATTTAGGCCCACATAGTTTTGAAGACCTGTGACTTCAGAGTCTATAATATTCCAGAGTCTGCATTAATTCAGCCTCTGGGCTGGCAGTTGGGCTTGCTGAACTGTATTGCAATGACTCTGGTGGGATTGGATTTACCATCACAGAAGTGGTATTTTGTAACATCATACATAAATGCAAAATGATTTATTGAGAAGTTGGTGTATCACACATTGGCTAAAGAGGCACTTTCCTCACTGTGCTTTTTTCACATGTTGTAAGATATCTGATAGCTGTCAAGAATTAAATTTTTGAATATCCATTCCCTGTTTCACAATGAAGGGCTTCTCTTGCAATCTCCTTTTTTTATTGTCAGTATACTTTGAGTATGAGTAAAATTTGATCTTATAAGGGAAGGATAGACAAATTGAACAAATTAAATACCTCTCTAAAATCCTGTTCAAAGTGTCGTAGCTGCAGGCATTGTTCTAGTTTTAGGTGATGCTTGGTCCAAAATTGATCAAAAGCCTTTTCTGTTTCATCCAACTGAGCTAACAACCTGTTAAGAAATCAGAATTAAAAGAACTTATTTATTTCCTATAGTTCATTTCTTTTCAGTTACACCAATTGATGGCAGAAAGCAGAGTAGGGAGATGGTGGGGAGCCTATAATGTAAGAAGGCTCTATGTCAACTTTCCCGTTAACAAGAGAATGAAATTTGCAGTAGGACAGGCAGGAGTGTGGCTGAAAAGTGGCAACTACATGGCTCCACTGTAGCAGTTGCAGTCCTGCCTCCTGACCTTCAACAAGAACACAGAGTTGTTCCACATGCTGGCAGCCAAAGGCAGCTGTCTCTCTTCAGCTTCCACCCAATTCTTCAACCATAATTCACCTCAGATTACTAAAAACTAAGTATGATGCAATTATTATTTTAAGGAATGTTTAAAGCAGAACTCTACAATTTGTCCATTTTCTTCACCCATCAGAAATAGGCAAAGACTGAACAATTTTCCCAGTCAATTAAAAACAATAGATTAGAAGCTCATAATGCCTCTCATGGATATTGCTTCACTCTGTGTAAATGATGGAATATTTATTCACAAAGAAATTAGAATCAAGGCATCATACATCTTGAGTAAAATGCCTGACACCAGACTAGTGAATCATCCTCACAGTCTTTCAATGATCTATTAACTGTACTACAAAGCAGAACAGTTTAAATGGATGAAAGGAAAATGGAAAAGGAAAAGGAAAGAAAACAAGTATTTTCTGAAGATACTATATTTCAATAAGTGGGCACTCTTTGGGCAGGCAGGAGCCAGGCCTGATCTACTACAAGCTCAGTGAGTACTGGAATCATCATACTGGGATAAATGCTAATAGCTCCCTCTTATTCCTCTCAAAAACAAAGTCCTGTTTTTGATCTACCTCTGAAAAACATGTTTTTAATCAAAGGTAGTTGTTGAATTCAAGATGAATTTGCAAATTCCTTTGGGATGACTGTTTAAAAGATTTTAAAGTATTCAGTGAAAAATAGCAGCTCAGCTTTACTTTTGGCTGCTTTGTTCCCAGTGAATGCAAACGCACTGAAACACTGGCACAGCATTTCTCTTTCCACTGCATCACATGGCACAGCAGAAACTTCTACACGGTGACTAAAAGCTTTATAGTAATAACTAGTATTGCAGGAAAGAATAGGGGTTTCTCTCTCTCTGTGCAGCTATGAAGAGGAATGTTTCAGCGTATCACCTTCATCTGTTCTTCCCCAAGTATTTTCACAGACATGCACAAGCATATACTCTCTCATCTTACATAGATTCAGATGCCACTTTCTAACCAGGCATAGGAATTTGGAAGATCAATATGTTACATGGTAAGTAAGTCTCACATCAGATTTTCAGCCAGGTAGTTAGTGGTCCAACCAAAAATTACGAAGACATTCAGGACTGGTTTGAACTTGCCTTGACAGTTTAATCAGGTAACTTCCTCAAAACTATTCCCTTCTCTGAATTACGTAACAAAGCTTAACCACTGGGAATTTCTCACCTGCATATTTAAATCATTTAAGTTACACTTGCATTTCTTACAAATAAATTAGCGACTTGCACAAGGTAATCCAGCTTCACTAACCTTTCCACTGTTGCGACATTTTCCAGCTCATCTGAACTGAGCTTGCAGTTGGCACTTCGGGTGACTGGCTCCCTAATGCATGTCAGTAGGGTGGCTCCCTGCTTCACAGCCAGTTTCAGCTCATCCTGAGGGGAAAGAACAAGCCAAACAAATTGTATGTATTTACTGTATCAATGCTCACATCTCTCAGATGTACAACACAATAATGCTAAAGGAAGATTCTTTCATAGGTTGTTAAATACTTAGAAAAAAATATAAATGCTTACTAAAGAAGACATTTTTTTCTAGAAACATAGAGACTAAATCCATTCACATTGAATGATAGATACGTTTCTAAGAAAAGGAATAGTATATAACTTCTGAGAAGATTACATTTCTGACCTGGCAACTTGCAAAATAAATTATTCTACCACAGATTGGATGTGTGCTGCAGATTGTTCAGTGAGCTGAAGGACTGTGCTGAGACATAGCACTTCTTAATGGAATTTCCTTAACAATATTGTGACAAGCTGAGACACAATGTGTCAGTCACCAAGGAGTCATCCACAGAAGGAGGTGTCTTCCAAGCATGAAACATGAACATTGAAAAGGATAATGAAGCTGAAACATTAACGTGTCAGCTAATGAGTCCCCACATCACTGCACACTTCTTGTATGAAACTTGTTCTTGTGCTAATATAGCTTAAGTAACATTTTTTCTCTTGTGTTTAACTTAAGGTGTTTGTTGACAGCAGTAATGTTTTCTTCTGAGCCTTATTCTACAAAGCTAAACTTGACCCAACTCTTTTTGAAAAACAAAACAAGTCATAATCTAGCTAGATCATTCTGTCTCTTTCTGGATTATCCTTAAATCTGGTCTAGTGTGAATTCATCCTTTCTGATGAGCTCTTCATCAGGAGCCCATGCTATTCCAGATGTGACCCTACAACACTCTCTCATATAGAAGTGACATTTCCCTGTTCTATTATTCCTGAACCTGCAAAAAGTCCTTTTTCATAGTTCAATCAAATCAAACTTCTGAACCCAGGTTTCTGTCCTCTTCTGTAATTTCCAGACAATGGAATCCCAAAAGATGGCAGAAAATTTTGTTTAATCAAAAATCATATATTGAACTGATGGTGCTGTCTTGAGACAATATTCACCTTCAGCTTGCCGTGGTGGTCAGTGTGTGCAGAGAGGAGCTCCTCTGTGCACTGCACATCGTTGGGAAGTTCAGTCTCTGCTAGGTCTGTTCCAAAAGTCTGTAGCATCTGTGCTGTTGTTTTTACTGTCATTGCAAAGTTTTCAATAGCCTGGAAAAGCAAAAGCATAAAGTCACAGACTGGTTATTTCCCCTTAGCCCCATAACAATGCTTAGTCCTTCAAGGCATACTGTGCTGCAAATATTACATGCTTGTAAACCCGGCCATGTTGCCCTTCATTTGGCAGATATGCTAGAAGTGACAAAATAAATCCCTGTGTCACAAATGATCTTTTCTTAGGCCTACAAATATTGTCATCTCCATGAACCAGCTGGGGAACTCCCAGAGCTTAGTACACATAATGAAACCACAGAGGACATCAACTTCAAAGTCAGGACTGGAACTTCAGACCCTCTGCCTATGCTTGCTGGGAAACTTTACTGTGTTCAAAATTTTAGTGAAGGCTTCATTTAAGTTGAGGGGACTCTGAAAGTATTTAGGGCAAAGCCTTTTTATATTTACACAGCCATTATCCACCCAGCAGCAATCTGTCTTCCCCCTGGCTTTCAAAAATGTGCATCTTCATCCTGCCTATCTGTACTAGATGCACCCCAGTCCCTCCCTCCCATCTGTTTATATTAGTACACAAATACAAGAATGACTCACTGCAAATATAGTTTAAATACATAAATTCATTGGAGCATTGCTGTTTGTTTATATCTTTGGTGCATCAACACATAACATATCAGAAAACTTTAGTTTTCCTGAAGGGGAGGTGAGAAAGGCTTAAAAATAATGCTGCATTTTCAGAGTAGAATATACTGTTTAGACATGCAAGTTATGATAAAAACTTTTTATCTAGTAGCAAGTAACTGCATGGGATATTTTTTTCATGGTCATGCCCCATTTTTTTTTTTTAGGGACTGCACTGTTTTGTTTAGAAAAACAGTATTTTATTCTTAACACTTTCTGATCAAATCCACCCAATGGCTTGAGTCAGTCAACAGCATTAGGAATACTTTTATACCCAGTCAGAAACTACACAGTTATTGCAAGTTGTATCCCCTTCTCCAGCAATGATGGGAATTCTCCATTTGCAACCATGACAGTTAAAATCATGCTGTGTGCTCAGTGAAAAACAAACTAGAGGTGGATCATCATTCTAAAGATGCAGAGATAAATTACATTCCATGTATGTGATGTGAAACATGTCCCAGATGAGTCAATGCTAGCAGAGTTCTTAACCTTCTTCCCTTTTTTCCCATAAATTCCTGCTTGCTTTCAACATAAGCAGCACAGACCTGCATATGCTCTGGCTTAGCTCTTTGCAGCTGTAGCCTGCTGTTCTCATCACTGAAACTACTGGATTAAAGTTGGCTGAAATGTCACACTTCTGACTGCAGTACAGACAGAGCCATCCATGACCAAAGACCATTTACTAACTGCCAGAAAAGTACTTTGTGAGCAAGAAAGCTCATAGGCTCCCAGCTATTCAAGATAAGAAAGCAAAAACAAAGAGCTGTGAAATGAGATTGCTGTTTCACTATCATTTAGCAACAGTTTAAAGCTGTTTCAGAAAAAAAGCACTGGCAGGACAGCACCTGAGAACAAGAAGAGGAGCAGCAAAAGGCATGAAGACTGTAACTCGGCAAGACTGAAAGTTGGGTTGTTTCAAGGTGCCGTGGGGGTTGACACTGCCCTTATGACAACTTCTTACCCAGCAGAAATTCCTTGGCTGTCTGCATCATGAGCTTGTCAGTGTTTCACTTAATAGCATGTTTGCCTCCACTCTCTCCTGTGCATATGAGTAATAAATTATTTTATATACCTAGGTTACATCTGTGGGTTTGTTTTTTCCCCCAAGTCTTTATGCTTGGTAAAAGTTTTTCAAACAAATTTAACCAAAAGATCTGGGGACTACGTCACATTGTCACCTCAACGTCACCTCAAATCTTGGCTCATTTTTATCTGCATATTTTCCAAAACTATATATTCATGCTTTCTGTAAACCCCTGTCATTAGTAAACAGTACAGCCTTTCTTGTACTTCTTTCTACTCCCCTTCCTCATTTTTTCAAGCCTTTAGCTGTTTGGGGGCTCATATAGATGATTCCTTCAGACTTATCTTTCCTACAAGGACAGTCGCATATTTTTGATACTTTTAACATGTAAGCCTTTCATATATCTCAAGTCTAACCTCAGTGTAGTCAGCACAGCTATGAATGTGTTCAGACCAGTGTTAGAGGAAATTCGGATTCTGTATTTGCATATTTAGAAGCTTGAAATATTTGGTGGTTCTCTAGGATAGTAAAATTTAATTTCATAAGGACAGTAAAGCACAGAAAATGATAAAAGGGAAGTGATGAAAGTGACAAAACTGACTTAACAAAGCTACCTCAGAAAATCTTTTTTTCCAAGTGTGAGATCTAACATGCGGGTCTGCAACAAAAGACTAAAACCCAAGACTTCTCAGAAAACTGCAAGTCCTTGGGGCTACTTAGGTATGAGTTCTAACATACCACCCTTGCAAGCAGACCCATAGATTCAAACACTGCATTCAGTCTTTGAGAAACTAATTAATTTTCCAGGATCAGAACCCAGATTTTCCCATATTTACTTAGATAGGATGAGAAAATATCTAGGCTGCTAATCTTCCAGGGCTTGGGGTCTGCTTTTTGTAAACTGTTACGTTTTCTGGGTGCCATGAGGAATTGTTTTCATTGTTTTGAAGCAGCCACTGAGATGCATTGACCAACCCAAAAAGGGAACAAACAATCAAACCTGTAACAAGTTTCCTCAAAGACAATAGAATAAAAAGGTTTTCTGCCTTCCTACAATTAACTGCCTTCCACTGCTCTAAGTAACACATAGCTGGACTACAAATTTACATAGCACAGAAACAAAACCAAAGAAATAAAATCAAGTGTTTTGAGTATTTTTCTTCTCTTAAAGACATAGACTTAATTAAACATTAAAGTGAGAATTTTGACCTTTGATTCAGTAAAGTGCTAAAAATTATGTTCAACTTCAACCAGGAACTAAAGGCCTATGAATGTCATCAATTACTCAAAAGATAGGAATGTGCCAAAGAGCCTTGCTGAGTAAGGTCATAGTCCAGGTGAACAGTGAGATACAGATCACTACTTCTGTTAAAGACATTTGGGGAACTTACCTTTCTCTATTTGAGTCATGGATTTCCTCTTTCCATGAGTCCGTAGGAGAATCCATAGGTTGAAATGCAGCTGAAGAGTTACTAAGTAGTTGCTCTACATTCATCATCTGAACAATTTTGGGTGTAGACATGTGTGTAAGAACACCAATACTCACAGTTCTGTGATGTATCCACTGACTGTGGCCATACTCCAGGGTTCCTCCCAGCTCCCGGGTCAGCTGACTTTTGTCAATATAGCCATGCAGATCAGAGACAGAATTTAACATGATGATCTGAAACAAATCCAGACATAATGGACTGAGAGAAATAACAAGCCCTCTCAAGCATCATTCCTAGGATCTGGGTTTGCCTTAAACATATGATCAAACTGCATTTCCACCATAGCCAGTAAGTTCCCAGTATGTATTTATTCATGCAATGGATGGTTTATTTTCACTAGATTTTCATCACAACATGCCTACGGCTATTCCTGAAACTAACCATAATTTGGCATCATCTTGCTCCTTGCTAGGCTGAAGATGCAGTCATTCTGCATGTACATCAAAAGCAAAAGCATAGTGTTTATAATGTTCTCACAAACTTCCATTAAATAATTTTTGTATTCTCTAGGTAACTTTTATTTACAGAGAAATCAAGGAGCAAACAGGTTAAATAGCTCCCTCAACACCAACCACTTGACCCAAGGAAGTGCTGACATGAGATCAGAGAGATTAAGATTTTCCTTTCAGCTCTATCATTTTTATGGCACTGTATGTCCACTGAGTACACTGCATTATTCCATTTTAAACCATAATGAAAGAGAAATGGGAGACAAACCTAAACAAGTTTTCTTAGTTTCTTACCACTAGACCTGCTTAATGAAAGCAAAACTAGATTTACATTCAGCTTTGGGTAAGCAGTATTACCTTTGGCAAACACTTTAATTATGCCTTGCCTAACATCTAGAAAATACACCATGATTTCGGCCACAGAAAACAAGATTTTGAGAAAAAATTACTAGAAATGTTAAGGCTTATGCTTTAATATATGTCAAATGTATTACTTCACTCTAACCGACGATGCATGTTAGCAGCTCCAAGGGAGAACAGTCAGTACACTTGCAAGCTCTGTGGGCAATGAGATGAGCACGGATGTGTAGAAGCAAGAAGACGTATGGTTCTAGACTGACAATGCTCTAAGAAAAGCCTCGAGAACAAACCTGAACAGGTTTTTAGCTGATCTTTATTACAGAATCATACTAGAATAATTTAAGTTGGCAGGAACCTCAGGTCTCTAGTCCAACTTCTTTCTGAAAGCTGGGTCAGCTGAGATCAAATCAGGTTGCTCAGGGTGTTCTGGAAGCCTCCAAGGACTGAGACTGTCCAACCTCTTTAAGCAGTCCGTTCCACTGCCTGATGAACTTTGTGTTGAAAAAGCTTTTCCTTAAGTCAGACTGCCCTTGTTTCACTTTTTGTCAGTTATCTTTTCTCCTATGGTCATGCACAACTTGGCTGCATACTTGGAAAAACTGGAAAGCTGCTGGTATGTTGCATCAACCCTCCCAAGCTTCCCCTTCTCCAGGCTAGACAAGCCCAGTTGCCTCAGCATCTCCTTATAGAGCACATGCTCCAAGCCCTGACCTTCTTGTTGGCTTTCTGTAGACCTTACTTCAGTTTAATACTTTTCTTGTACTGGGGTAACCAAAACTGGAGACGGTATTCTCAGTGCTATCTAATAAGAGACAAATAAAGCAGGATAAACACTTGTCTCAATCTGCTGGCTATGCTCCTGTCAGTACTGTTGCTGTGAATTCAGGATGCAGACAGATTCCTTTGTTGTCAGTGCACACTGCTGGCTCATATATGGCTTTCTGTCTACCAGGTTCTCAGGCCCTTGTCAGCAGAGCTGCCCCCTGGACAGTCAGGCTACAGCCTGTGTTGCTATCAACAATACAACATTGTTTGTTGTTGGGATGGAAGAACATGGGCTCTTCCTTATTGAGGAAGAAAGTCCTTCCCAGTTGCAGGACTTTGTATTTGTCCCTTGTTTATTTCATAATATACTCGTCAGCCCATTCCTTGAGCTTACATCCTAGTGGCTCTGTTTTTCAGTGTACCCACTGCTCCCCAGTTTAGTGTCATCTGCAAACTTGATGACAGCACACCATGTTGCCTCTTCCATGTCATTGAGAAAGATGTTAAACAGCAGATATGACTACATCATTCCACTTCTTGCTGACCTCCAGGTAGAGTATGACCCATTGACCATTACCCTCTGAGCCCAATCATGCAACTAGTTTTTAAATCCATCTAGTTCTCCACCCATCAAGACTTCAGCATCCTAACTTGGATACAAGAATATTGTGGGAGATGCATCTGGTCTCATGAACCTGTATGGGTTGAATATTCTCAAGTAGTCCTTAACTCAGTAACTCTTTACTTTCAGCAGTTTATCTTCACCTTGAACCCAGCTGCTAAATAGAGGCCAGGAGACCTTGTTGGTGAAGATACTGAGGCAAAGAAAGCACAGAGTATCTGAGTGAAAGCTAAAGGGGAAAAGTATTCCATGAATGTGTTACCAAACACTGTTTTGTTATAATCAAGAAAAATCAAAAAAACACATCATCTTGGACTAGCCTCGGATTGGAGTATGCAGTCTATGCACTACTTCTTAACTGCAAATTACCTTTAAGAAAGTAGGTCTTAACTGCCTTGTAATTCTTCCTCATCAGAGATGTTGCTGACAAATTGGAAATCTTTTGATAATCCAAAGTTCACGGAAACTACAGAATAACACTGTCATAGAATCTCAGAATGGTTTGGGTTTGGAAGAGACCTTAACTATGATCTAGTTCCAACCCCCTGCCATGGGCAGGGATATCTTCCACTAGACCAGGTTGCTCCAAGCCCTGTCCAATGTGGCCTTGAACACTTCAAAAGATAGGGTATCCACAACTTCTCTGGGCTTTTCTTTTAGGAAGATGTTTGCTTTAAGCCAGTATGCTCAGCATGAGCCACAAAGCACACCAGCTATGGTGCTACCTGACACAGTACAAGACTTCACCCTGCAGGCATCTCTGCAGGAGGAAGCATGAGAGCAATCCAACATCCACCTAAGAAACCAGTCTTACAGAGGCTTAGCATCTTCCACTTCTTGCCAGACTGAAGACATCCACATTCAGTAAGCTGTAGCATACAAGAGAGTAGCAGTTAGGAAGAGGAGGGCCTGCATAGGCAGGCCAGCACAGGACACAGAGCTACTGTGGGGTTGCTTTGTGATGGGTTAGGCCATCTGAAAGAAGTCACAGCCTACAAAGATCAAAGAAGTGCTTGCTATGGAGAGATTATTCAGCTTTTTGTGTACACTATGAAGCTGGTTTAACTCACTTCCCAGAAGGAGAGGTTCCTTAGGTAAATCTCTGGGTGTTCCTTTTAAATTTCCAGATTTTATTTCAGATGAATCCTGGTGTATCTCCTATATTCCTGTACCTTGCCCTTGGCTAATGATATTTAATCAAATCACTATCCCAACAGAGATTTATCTCAGGGGATTTTATTAACCACATTTGTATGTCAATAAATCTTATAAATCCTGCATTTCCTTATTGCGCCTGGTTTATTATTTCAGCTTTTATTTCCTGGTCTTGTTTGATCTTCTGACTTCGGGTCAATTCAGTTTTGATTTAACCCAGCAAATCTACTTTACTGAATATATTTGCAGTCTGATAGTTCAGATAAACTATTTAACAAATGTTTCCTTAACAAATGCACACCATAATATTGAAGCCCCTTTTCAAATGCTTACATCCTGGCCCTGACTCACTTATTGTGATAGGAAATGCAACTCATCCACAGCCCAGTTATGACATTTCTGTTGTCATAGTGCCAAATGCAGAACATGAATGAACACCTGCAAACAATCTAAAAGCTGATGGTGGTATTAAAGGTAGGTACTGACACATAATTGCTTGAGTAAGGATATCTCCAATGGGAGGAGAATTCTCTGGCCCTCTTCTCATGCTTGGCATGTAGGATGCAATTTTCGAGGACAGAGAGACGTCACTCTTAGTAACTAACCACGTCCGAAACTGGAGTAACATAGGGGCATGCCTGTGTTGGCATGGTCTTTTTAGGAAGGTCTGCAAACAGAGGTGAAAGGCCCCTTCACAGATCAGGACAGACCCCGAGAACTTAAGACACCTTTAGCACAACCCTAAGCAATTTATGATAACATCAGGCATATGTGGACAGCAGGTATCTGAAGACTGTCTATGGCTATCTGGGCAGGAGGCAGGCAGATCTAGCAACAACCATATCATTCGCTTAGTTTTGTAAGACTGCCCTAATAGCTCTGTGGACAAACCCAAGATGGCTCAAAATCTGAATGGCCAAGACAATCCCAAAGTAAACTCATACCTTGATTTTCCTGCCCATAAGAAAGATGAGTTACTATTTAATACTTACTGCAGTGCTTGATCCCTGTTCAGAATTAACCTCCCTTCCAACTGCCATAGTTTCAAGTAGAATTTGAAATTCAACATTGTCATCAAATAAATTCCTAAAAGTATAGAAAATGCTGAATTGTTAGAAAATGCTAATTCTTGGTGAAGTTGTCCCTTCCTAGGCTGCAGTTGCTGGTACAACAGTTGCTATAGCAACAGACTGGGGCTTATTAAATACAGGAACATCCAGGTTTTAAGGGGCTATAAAATGGAAAGATTTTGTTTTGTAGCCAAACATGTATTTTTACATCAATTTTGCATTTCAATTACCAAAAAGTAACCCCCAAACTACAGTCAACATTACAGTTTAATCCACAATAATCAAATTAATATTTGTGGTTCCTTTTCTGTATGCATTGTAATAAACAGGCTGCTGTCTCTTACTTCAGAAGAAGCACAAAGTATTTTAAACACCTGATCTTCAAACTTAGGTATAGACAGAGGTAGAATCTGTTGGAGGAGAGCCACGGATCTTTTGCAAAACTATATAAAACCACAAGCAAAATCCAAAACAATCATATGAAATTATTCCAGTAAAGTCATTGTGGAACATGGTATGAATCTGGTCCATGATGAAATATCACCCATAATCATAATTCAAGTTTGTTTATAAAACACTTTGAAATCACATGCAAACATGCAGCTATGAACAACTCCCTAAAGAGCTCTCTTAGAATAATCTAAAACTTAAACTCTTTCAGGAATGCTAACTTACAGCATATGCCAAGTGTATATAAAAAGAAGTAAAAACCAGACTTTGAACCTTGAGGGCATGGGGATCAAAGGCATTAAGAGCAGACAATGCTATGCAAGCATTTGACAAGGCGCGGTCAGCAGTCATGTGGATAATACATAAAATAGTGCAGAAGTCAGCCCTAGCCTTTCACTTCTCTGTAGTACTAGATAGTTATGTTTGTCACCAAAGTGAGAAGATGTACCTCTACCGACATTAGGGGAATGGCTCCAATGGACTTATATGTCAATACTTAAATAACAAGTCACATTTTATAGCTAGACTGACATAGGAGCATGTCCATTAAGTACTGTGAAGCATCCACTGGTAATTAACTCTTTAACATTACTATTATACAAACCATACAGACCCAGATAAAAGTCCCTGGTTTCCACATACAATAAAATTTTATTTAGTGGGTTATGAGAAACTGCTGACATCTGATAACTGCAAACACGGAGATAAAGAAAACACATGGGCAAAAAATGAATGCTTACCGGTACCTTCATTTTAAAGTCATCTCGATAGAGTTTAATGCCAATGTCAGCAATTGCCCTTTGGATAAAGCGGGAAGGTCTCAGGACAAACACTAGCTGCAGGTTTCCTGGAAATGCTCCCTGCAAGAAACATGGAACTATTAGAAGGCATAACGCTGCCTTACAGGAAAGCCAGAGGAATTTTCAGCCAAGTGTTCCCTGAAGAGGGCAAAGCATATAGGACTTACTGAACCGTGCTCAGTCCAGCTGCTAATAGTATCAAGTTGGTCTATTCAGTATGTGCCCGTTATCACAATCTCCAAAACTGATAGAAAGACTGACCCTTTCTTACTGCCCAGCCATGCATTGTTTTCTTATATGGATTTACCAGAGAGCTCCAAAGTTTCTTCACTAGCACCTTACTTCCCGAGATCTGAACCACGCCTAGCCCCTTTTGTGCTACCACACCACAGGTTTTCCCGTTTCCTAGGCTGCCTCCACTAGAGAGCAAAACTGGCTACTAACGTTGGACTTGGTGAAAGAAGATGGTGGCACAGAGGAATTCCCCAGGCTGACCTACCTTCTCCTTCTGGAACGGGGTTTTAATATTTTTAACCTCGCATATTCTTCCCCACACACAGGCGCTCAATACATTCATCAGACATGGCTCTGTGTGCAACACCCATCCTACATCTCTCACGCAGTCCTCTGAGCTCATCAACATTAAAAAAGAACAATTTCTAGAAGAGAGCAGCTAAAAAGAACTGAGAATGAAAAGCAATTCTGTTTAAATTCCTTGAAAAAACTTAAAGGTGCATTGGTCATCCCTCCTACACTTCTGTGTATACATGCTTGCTCTCACAGCAAATATTCCTAGTAATAGGTGTATAAAATCAGCCGCTTTCGTTGGCACTGAAAATCAGTGCTTAGCTCTGACTTTTGCAAACAAGACAGAATAAGCTATTATGAGTTTCTGACAGAGATCGCTTAATACCACGCAAACAGAAGCCCCTTGAGATCTGTTTCTTTCGTAAGGAGGCCACATCATCACACCAGTGCACAGAAGTGTACGTCTGTTATACTCTTCTAGGAACCTATTTCAGATTACTAGAATTTGTATTGCAGTCTACCCAGCAAATAAGGAATTTGTCTTAATTCAGCAGTAAATAAGGCTGTGTAATTTGCTTCTGCACCTTCCTCCCTCTTTTATTTAAAACTCAAGAGCTTCAGGGCAGGGGAGAATCTGCATCCACAGCTAGAAAATGTGAGCTAAAAATGAGCACATGAAACTGTATCCTGTGCTGAAGGCTCAACAGATAATTTTAATTTCCAGAAGACAAATAACAAAAGTAAGCACTTACTGCTATTCGTGTCAGGGATGCCTTGACTGCGCTCCATTTGTCCCGTCGTCTGTCTATGATGATGATGAATCCAATGCTGGCAGCCTCCAGACTGCAAAACAGATGAAATAAGTATGCTGGGTTACATGGAGATACTCCTGATCCAAGGAAGTGTACTGCAGAAAACACAGCCTCTGTCAGATCACCCTGTAAGCCTATTATGAAAATGCAATGTAGAGTAGAAAGAATGAGTATTTGGCAGAATTCACATGAAGACAAAGCTGCCAATTTTTCTCTTTCCAGCATGATGCTAGCAGCTTACACAAGACATGAATACTTTATCTGCTTAATCTCCCAGCTGCTAGGCTACCCTGCTACCAAACTAGGTGATACTAATAGCTCAGGATCATGAATTACACTGTGCTGTATTGAAGGCAAAAACCTCAGATCTTGTTTTCTCTGCAAAATAATGCAAGTTATTGGACACCACACTTCAGTCTTCATTCTCCTAGTATGCTGATATCTGTCAGGGACACATAGCTCCAAGGGAGCCTGTATTCCCAACTATTCCCCCTTGCTTGTGTATACAATGCCCCAGGAATTCTGGTAGGCAAAGCAGGAACTGAAGAGTTCTATCTTGCCAACCACAAAGTGGTTCTGGGGTTGCAAGTCATTCAAATATCCTTTTAACATAACTAGAATAACAGTGACTGTTCCTTCTCAGTACTTTTCAAGGAGGATCTATCAGGCAGTGATTTGATGTCCTGTCCCATCTACATAGGCCTCATAAATATCCCATCCTCTATCACAAAAATCCCACTTTGGTGAGCAGGGCTTCAGTGGGACTGCTCTATTCTGCCTCCCAAGAGTGCTGGGGAGATGTTCTTGGAAGCTATAAGCACACACAGAGAAAAATCTCCAGAAATGTCATTGTAGCACATCGGCTTAGCCATCTCTGGACAAAACAGAGGCAGGCAGAAAGAGCATAAATTACATAATCAAAGGGCATACTGCAATCAAACACCCAATCACAGATTTAAATCAAAATAAATTGTATAAAACATTTCCTTGATCCCTTTTCCATTGTCCATACAAGAAGCAACCCAGGAACACCATTTTCATGGGTCATTTTGTGCAAACTTGTGTCGATAATCAACAAAGAGCACTAATATTAGCAATACTGAGCTTCTGCTGTAGCTCTGCAGGATTAAGAACAATAACCTGAAAACCAAAGTGTTATGCAAATCCAAGTTGCCATGAAAGTGTTTTTAATAGCAATGTGCCCTTGTGACCAAGAAGGCAAATGGCATCCTAGGGTGCATTAGAAAGGGTGTGGTTAGTAGGGCAAGAGAGGTTCCCTCCCCCTCTACTCTGCCTTGGTGAGGCCACATCTGGAATATTGCATCCAGTTCTGGGCCCCTCAGTTCAAGAAGGACAGGGAATTGCTTGAAAGAGTCCAGCGCAGAACCACAAAGATGATGAAGGGAGTGGAACACCTCCCTTATGAGGAGAGGCTGAGCGAGCTGGGTCTCTTTAGCTTGGAGAAGAGGAGACTGAGGGGTGACCTCATCAGTGTTTACAAATATGTAAGGGTGGGTGTCAGGATAATGGAGCTAGGCTTTTTTCAGTGATATCCAGTGATAGGACAAGGGGCAATGGGTGTAAACTGGAGCATAGGAGGTTCCACGTTAACATCAGGAAGAACTTTTTACTGTGAGAATGACAGAGCACGGGAACAGATTGCCCAGGGGGGTTGTGGAGATATTGAAGGCCCGCCTGGACAAGTTCCTGTGTGATGTACCCTACTCTTGCAGGGGGTTGGACTAGATAATCTTTCGAGATCCCTTCCAACCCTTGGGATTCTGTGATTCTGGAAAAGGAAAACTCACTTCTTCTCCCACTTCAATATTTTTACATCATTCCTCTGAGAGCAACAAAATTCAATTACAGTAAATGACCTTTCCTCTTAAGCCGTGCAACATGCAGCTCTTTCTTTAGAGGAGAAAAAACGTGTTTGCAGCAGGGCCTCTCAAGTAGGGAAAGTAATTAATCCACTTTTCCTGATACATATATCTATAGATACACACAAATATATACATATCCTTCAATAGTTCAATGAAGGTTTCAAGGAAAACAAATGGCAGCTTGGTATCTATGAGTTTGCTCTAGTTGTTAGGGAAAAAATGTTCATATGAAGGCAACAAAGAAATTGTATGTATTGCAGACTTACAGAAAAGGTGTGAGGAACTAAACACAAAAGTCTCAACCTGGGGGCTTGCTGAAGTACCCAAAAATCTGCACTGGTTTTATCAAACTGCTTCTGCTGCTGGGACCAAAAATTGCTTTGGAAGGCTGAAAGTCATGAAAAGCCTGGGCAAATCAGCCTCAGCCTCCAGAGCCCAGGCAGTATCTCTGTGAACAGGATGCCTGCCTTGCATAGTGGAGACATACAGGATGATGGCAGACCTTTTCTCTCTGCCTTGACAACCAATGTTGCTGCACTGGTGCCAGGAATTCTGGTTATATCAAACAGAGAAGGTTGTGGTAAACTTGCTGATAGTTTGGAAATCAAAACAAGGACAAAGTTATGCATCATTTTCCTCCTTTCCTTATGTAACACATGTAAAGAAAAAACCAAACCCAAAACCCAAACATTTTTATTTAATAATGTGCCAAGAAACATTTAGGACAACTATAGAAAGAAAACAACTGCTAGAAATTGTAGGGTACAAATGTGTTTAGGAAGGGCACTTTTTTGCTTTTCTATTTTTATTTAATACTTCAGCACAGCATCTCACTCCAGGAAGTTCCAGCCAAAAGACTGGAACCCCCCACTCCTCAGCATCAGAGCTGCATCCACCCTGGACACATTGGTCTGCCAATCCTAGTGGCAACAGCCCCAGTTATTCTGTTTGCTACAGATGAAACTGGAAGCTACAAGCCCCCAGTCCTCCAACTAATACAAACACCACCACCCCAAAAGGCAAAAAAAGCCTTTGAGAAGCTATCAGATAAACACACTCTAAAAACCAGACTGTGGTGCATTGCACCCAGTTCCCTGGCCTAGGCAACAGGAGGCCATCCAGTCAACACTGGCTGCTGTCTTGACCATCCAGTCCACAGAAAACTGGCTTTAAAAGACAGGATCACACTCATTAACAAAATAAGTTATTAACAAACTCTCCTACATGCAATCCACCAGTTCTGACTAATCCAGAATAAAGTTTGAAAACATTTGACGCTGATAATACTAACACTTGTCACAATCCAGCGCTCCCAAAAACAACCCCAGCACCCTCATGGGCCTCTTGATAAAGCACAGACTCAAGCATGCTCTGGCCCCATACAAGTGGAGATTAGCTCTTGGATTCACAGTTCTTCAGATGACCAGAGAAATGAGTAATCACAGGATACACATGCCCCTTGGATTTCTTTACTCTTGCTGGGAAGAGGATTTGGTCCAAATATATGGTTAACCGGAACAAATACAAAAAAAAAGCTTATTGTGATTGTTTCAAGAGAACAAGGTTACAAATCAACATCCACGTTGCTTACAGTGTATTACTGAAACTAGTCTAATGTTTAGATCAAAGTTACTAGTAAAATGGTGAGACATGAAGGGGGAACTAAGTCAGTGTAATTCTCCTTTCAACAGTAACATATTTCAGATGACCTTAGAAGAGGCTGTCTCTAATACACTTTATATATTTTTGACAGCCATGTTAATTTTTGAGAACTATGTTAAAGCAGAAGGAATATGGGAATGTAAGACCCATAATTTGGGTAAAATTGGTCACCAAAATATGGTGTCTAGTCCAGAGAAACAGAGACTATATTCTGGAATCAGCATCTAGCTATGTTTACAGCCCAGAGTGGTGCAACCAGTTTGTAGCTGCTGAATATCTAGAACAATAATTGGCTACATAGAATCAGGTTCAAATCTGATGCAGTACCACTGAAACCAGTGATTTATAACATAATTCCCAACAAGTAGGTGTGTTAGCTGAAGCTAACAAAATTCTGATATTGATCTACAGAAATATATCATTCAACTACTGTCAGATTAATAAAAATTAGGAAAATCTGTTCTTGACAAAATTTATGATGTAGCCGAACCACAAGTAACTATATCCATAAGTGCCATATTCACACATAAAAATTGCCTTGTTTTGCCCATCTACCTGGTTTGAGAGACTGACTACAGGCTTTCGAATAGCAGGGTACCTGGAGGATTGAAGGCCTAAAAGAATTCAGAATCAGACCCTTATAATCACTCTTTGGTAAGCAAACTGCAGTGGAAGTAACTGACAGGACAGCATCTGCCAAAAGCAACAAGTACAACTGTGTTTAAACAAACACAAAGGTATTTCTCCCAATAAAATGTGTCTCTGTGCATGTGAACCAGCTTTTACGTCCTATTTTTAAAAGTAAGTCCCTCAAACATGTATATAAGAAGTCACTTAAAAAAATGACCTTTGCTGTTTTTTCAAGTACATATTCATGAGTATTTCATTTTTTTCAGATATTCTTCTGCACAGGGATTTGTAACACCACAAAAGCATCCAGGCATCAGAGGATCAAGAAAAATGACATTCATTGATAATATGAACAAGAGCTTATGAAATACAGACAGAAACAAGAAAATGCAAGAGAGAAGCAGCAAAAGAATTTTCTCATGAAATCGGGCTTGGCAGGAGTGGTCATGGGAGTGGGGAGAGCTAGGAATAATGAACATATGGGAATAGGAACACTGCTTATCAGTTGCCACTGCACATCACAGTGTTGCAGGCCAGTTAAAGAGACAGACTGAGGAAATGGAAGATGAAACAGATACTTATATCATGACTTTGATTGAAATACGAGGAAACAGTAAGGAAAAAATACCGTTAAATGTGCAGCCTAGCTATGGTGGAGTGCTACTCACAGCTTTCTCTCCAAGACCAAGCGTAGTAACTGCAACTGGCTGCCAAGCCTGCCAAAAGGTGGTGCCTGGCATATGGGACTGCAGGGGAAAGCACAGGCCAGAACACTTTATTACACAAACAGTTCAGGTACAATCTTAGTTGCAGAAGAGTATGAAAACCAAGCCAAAACATGAGATCTGAAAGAGATTTGTCAGGGTAAATTGAGAATCAGGCCATTAAGCAAACAACTCAGGTACTATCACAGTACACATAATTTACAACATTGAACCTATTACATTGTCTGAGAAGAAATGGTTAAGAAACTGGAGAATTGACTTAAAAACTACGGAATTTGAAGAAGGAAAAGAGTTGGGAGAGAAGATGAGAAAACCATATGGTGCTAAAAAGGAAAGCAGCTAAGCAGAACACAGAAGAAAATGGGGGAGAATATATACATCACTCAAAATCACTCTGGAAAACTACATAAAGGCAAGAAGCAAACAAGCCAGAGATACATGGCTATAAATCTTTGCTGCCACAGGTTGATGGATGCAACATGACAATGGTCTAGAAAAAAGAGGTGCCATTGGACAACAGAAAACTCAAAATGGACCTGATACAAAGCTAGAGTTCAGCCTTCTGCAATGTTATTCCCTGCTTTTCACCTTGATGTTCAGGGACATGAGCTCTGTGTGAGCCTGTATAACATCTCAGTCCTGGGGTAAAGGTTGGACTTGATGATCTTAAAGGTCTTTCCCAACACAGTTGATTCTATGATTCTGTGGCATCAATTGTCTCCACCAAGATAAGTCAACGGTATTTGTATGTATGTTTGATTGCTTTTTTTTTTACTAGATAGGGCTGATTTAAGACTTAAATTTAGCCAGGAAAACAGAGAGTGTCAGCAAGTGATCCCATTTCAGTCAGCATGCTGAAAGAAAAGGCCAAACCATGGTCTGAATGTCATTTGGCACTAAGAAATACATGCAGGCTAACAGCCGTAGGAGGAAAACTAGCCATAATGGCAGCCTCAGTGCAAGTGGATGTGCAGCTGAGAAACCCCACTTGTGTGTATCCAGAGGAAGGGAGTTTGTTTAAAAACAAACACACACACTCTATCAATACTTTCTCAGTATCAGTACTGTAATATCTCTACAGTAATATCTCTCATTTAGGTTGGCCCTTGATTACTGATCTGAGGAGGCAAGGAGGTGTCCAATTCCCTGACCTCTCTCTTTTGGAAGGAGAGAGGGGCACTTGTTTAACAAAGTAGTTGATCCATGTCAGTTGGAAGAGAAGGAAATTCTGGCCATGATTTCTTTATTCAAAGAAAACAAAAAAGGCCTTTCTGGAGCTATCCATTGTATGTGTGCATGCACAGAGGTACGCAAGTGCGTACACTGATGCTACTCAATGTGAATGTGTATGTATGTAGACCCCTTTGGTGGAGCACTCTCATGAGCAGGTGTTGAACAAGAGAGAAAATTAATCCAATTACAAAAATGTCACTGGTCCACAACAGTTAGACTATTCTCTTTGTCACTGTGTTTGATATCTGCACATCTGCTTTAAGAATCAAAAGAAAAGGTGAACTACTAGCAGTGAAACAACATGTACAGGAATGCTGTTGTAATACACACAGTAGTATGTAGTATAGTAGTGCTAATGAAGGTAACAAAGCTTTACTGCTTGCTGAGAGGTATGAGAAACTCTTGGTGCATGGACCAGCAATTGCAATTAGCAAGGCTCTGCTGCACCCAAACCTGTCTTCCATTTATGCTACATTAAGACTGTACTTTATATAATTATGTCATAAAACACACAGCCAAAGCATGCTGCTCAGGTTCCTCCTCTTCTAAATTACTACCTTTGTCCCTCACCATCCACATGTAGGGTGGCAAGTTTCAAATAGTGGCTCAAGAAATGCAGTCAATCTTTCTAAAAACACTGTAACAAATACTAGCAAACTCCCTGGAAAACTCACATCCCTACAGCATGATCTATTATTAAACCTAAGTGTCAAACCAATGTGCTGGTCTGCAGAAAATGCAGGTACAAATCCCAGCCTGTCACTGACCTTGAGCAGGTCATTTATATCAAACTGAATAGTCATTTACTCAACACAAGTTTTGGTGAGCCTGTCTGTAATGCAAGATACTACTTACACATACCTCGTCACCTGTAAAATAAGCATATTGCAGCTCTCCTGAGTTACAAAGTTTTGAAATTTAACTCATAATTCTTTGCACATTGCTCTGTGATTTCTCAGGGGAAGAAAAAAATGTGAAACTGGTAAACGGAATCAAAGAAAAGGTCCATCTAGCCCAATACTCTGTCTCCAGTGTTTGGTAGGTAGTGGATACTGAGGCAAGAGGAAAAGAGAGAACAATCTTTCTCTTAGCATATTCTCCCAAGTCCCAGCATTAAGGAATATATGAATTTCTTTAATTAGATTTTGCATCTGAGCCACTGAGTTCAGCTGCCGGTGATAGAGCTATCCTTCATTAATTAGTTTAATTTCATTTGAACCCATCTGTACTTTTGGCTTTCACACAGGCTGAAGCAGCGTAAAGCATTTCTGCCTATCACTGACAGCATGCAGTTCCCCAACATGTGACAACATTCCTGGGAATCAGTATACCCACCAGTATACCAAATATAAAGAACTGGAAAACTAGTTTTATGCTTTTATCAGCTACCATTGTTTTATTAACCCTGAAGCTGATCATCCTCCCAGTCCTGCCTCTAGTGAAGAAATACATAAAACAAAGTTTCTCCTACAAGAACAAAAACCCTACTGAGCAGAGTGAAACAATGAAGCTGTTAAGTTCACAGTATGGGGTTTCTTTCAGCTTGCTTTGGCAACTTAGTACAGGGAATACATGTAGGTGAAGCTGGAAAACTTCTTACTCAGACTTGAAGGAGGCATGCTTTCCCTTCATCATCCTCTAAGCACCTTTACACACAAGACCACAGGAAATAGTAAATCCCTGCTGTGCTTCCAACTAGCACAAACATGGTCCAGAGACAGGATCAGGGGACTGAAAAAATATTAATCTCTTTTTTTGGATCAACAAAAAGTAATTCAGCAGCCATGCCTTAGCACATTTCCTCAGAGCAGTGGAAGTGAGTTAGTTTCATTATCCTTGCACAGCTGCAAGCAAACAGCAAGGAAAACATCCTAGCTGTGGAGCAGTCTCCCAGTAAATGAAGCATCAGAAAGCACATGGTGCTTGCCAGAATCCTGTCAACAGATCATCTGGCTTGCTTTCTCAAAACAGAGAAAGCTTGCACAGAAAGATGCACCCAGAGAACAAACAGTAATAGAACCTATGTAAGTTTGGCTCCTTCCAGATGTGACTTTTCCCCTGTTACATCCAGCTTCCCTGAGTTTTCACAAATGTCCCCCCTTAGCTCCTTTTTGATCTGCTATTTTTACTGCTGCTTTTCAGATCTATACCTCCTCGCACCCAGTTCAAGCACTGAACAGAAAACCTGGCCTGTGTAAAGCTTGCTTTCCCATGCAGATGGTCTAAGTGTTTCCTAGGTCCTCCTGTACATAGGAAAGTTTCATATGGACTGAATGGATGCTGAATCACTGGTACACCTCAGTAGCACCACTAAAAGCAGTGAGTCACTGAAGAAGCAAAGTTCTGGAGGAAATCATAGAATCATAGAGTCAGAGAATAGTTAGGGTTGGGCCATGGGCAGGGACATGGGCAGGGACACTTCACACTAAACCATGTCACACAAGGCTTTGTCCAACCTGGCCTTGAACACTGCCAGGGATGGAGCATTCACAACTTCCTTGGGAAACACATTCCACTGCCTCACCACCCTTACAATAAAGAATTTCTTCCTTATATCCAATCTAAACTTCCCCTGTTCAAGTTTGAACCCATTACCCCTTGTCCTATCACTACAGTCCCTAATGAAGAGTCCATCCCCACCATCCTTATAGCACCCTTCAGATACTGGAAGGCTGCTATGAGGTCTCCATGCAGTCTTCTCCAGGCTGAACAGCCCCAACTTTCTCACCCTGTCTTCCTATGGGAGGTGCTCCAGTCCCCTGATCATCCTCGTGGCCCTCTTCTGGACTTGTTCCAACACTTCCATGTCTTTTTTGTGTTGAGGGCACCAGAACTGCACACAATACTCCAGGTGAGGTCTCACAAGAGCAGAGTAGAGGGGCAGGATCACCTCCTTTGACCTGCTGGTCACGCTCCTTTTGATGCAGCCCAGGATACAGTTGGCTTTCTGGGCTGCAAGTGCACACTGAAGTCAGCTCATGTTCATTTTCTCATCAACCAACACCCCCAAGTCTGCAGGGCTGTTCTGAATCTCTTCTCTGCCCAATCTGTAGCTGTGCCTGGGATTGCTCCAACCCAGGTGTAGGTCAGGCAGGATTTCCCCCTAGTAAAGCCATGCTGGCTGTCACAAAGCACCTTGTTTTTCATGTGCCTTAGCATGCCTTCCAGGAGAATCTGCTCCAAGATTTTGCCAGGCACAGAGGAATCAATGGACACTTGTACTTAGCCTTACCTGGGGATGCTGGTTAGATATGTGACCACGTTCAGAAAATCTTCATCAGGTATGTCACTGAATCCTGCAAATTCTGGAAAGGTTATAATTGGTGCCCCATCCTTCCCTCTTCCTCCTGCAATAGAGAGGTTTTAAGGATGAGAAGGTGATTTTATGCCTTTGGGCAGACTGGTCAATACTCAAATGGGAAACACTGGCACCTCTCAGTGAAAAGCACCCAAATTCAGTACACGTGATCAGTTCCCATTTGACATTATAATCCACTGGAGTTTCATTACCTCAGTTTACTCCAGCTGAGATTCTAACCTCTATTGTTTATTCTCAGCTTTCTCATTAACCAGCTGCATAGTTCTGATTACATGCTTTCTTTGGTTCTGTTTCCCATTTCCAAGTAATTTATTGTGATAATATTACAACATTTCCCTGTGTACAGGTTACGGCACTTTCTGATTTCCTTCTAGACATTAAAGGAAACAAAGTACTAGAGCATGGAAGCTTTGAATACACACATGTAACCCATGACACAGGCCTAAGACTATTACAGTCTTAAGTCTTTTCTTAAAGAAAAAATACTGAAAGTGCGTGGAGTACTTAATCAATGCTCTCATCTTGTTTATTTCCATCAAACCTCCATTAAAAAGGACAGTAAAGACATAAGCAGCAAGGTCAAGAAGAGTACCTCTCTGAGGGACTCCCTGATCCAAACAGCAGTACTCAAACTCTGGTAGAGCTATGGGAAGCATGGTGCTGAGCCCTTGTACCTGAGCAGCCTTTACATTTCTCCTGACACAATGCTCAGCTAAAGATGTAGTACACAGCACAAACCCTGCTGACTTGCAGGACCAGTCCTAACTGGGCATCAGTCAAACCACTCAGAAGTTAACAGGATTTTTCACACCAACTTGGACTCAAAGCCAAGAGCAGACTAATGAGGCAGTGGCACATAAAGGAAGATTATGAGACAAAGCTTTCATTATAGGTACCTTATTGCTTAGCACTGCTGAGGTAGGGCATTAAGGACTTGCTTTTCCCTGAGTCTTTCTCCTTACTATGCAATCTCTGGTTTTTGCACCAGGCTGAGGAATTGTTTACCAACCCAAAAGCAAGCCTAATCCTGCAGCACACACAATTTTTCTAGTCATTTATCACCTTTAGAAGATTCTTATTCAAGGAAGAGCCATACTTAGGGTTTCCCTTAGCAAAGGGGAAGCTGTGGGAGGGAGACAGAAAACTACCTTCCTCAAGGAAAATATCCAATAAGTTATCATATTAGGAGCATGGGAGGAAAGAGCATTGGGGAAAAAAATATATACGAGTTCTCATTCCTCAGAAATACCCTCTAAATCCCTATACCGTTGCCTTTCCCTACTGATAACCACAGCTGATGCCACAAACCAGTTGCTCCTGCTCCTGTTTTGGTAGTCATTGCATAGAGGGTGCTCTAGTAATTCCTAGCTATTTCTATGTAGAGCGATCAGTCCCTTGCTCATCCTGATCCTGCCTCTGCCCAGCCCTCTCACCCTCAGTTGTATTATTTAAAGTCCCTTCTGTGCTGTCCAGCCAGAGAACTGGGATGCTGTGAGGAATACAATGTTTACATAAAACAAAAGTCAGAGCTCTAGAAAACAGGAATTTTTAATAAGGAAACCCTTTTTTTTCTTGACGTTTAGTGATATGGTGGCTTTATCAGAACACTATCATTAGTTCTTTTCCTTTCTGAAGGTTGATTCTTGATTTACTTATATCTGAAAATGGCTGTGTTAGATCATCCACTAAATTCATTCTGCTAGTGAGAAAACAGGCCTACAGAGATTCAGAAAGCTTTCAGCCAAAATGCAAAGAAGGAATATTATAATTCACACTGCAATAAATTGGATTTCAAATGCTGAGCAGAGCCACAGCCTCCACACTGACCTCCACGTTGGCCTTGGGATAAGGGCAAGTGCTGATGCGTGGCAGTTTGATTTCATGGCATTCTAGCTGCACTATCTGCAGTCAGCAGTGACACAGAATATGCTGTCATGAAAATTTAGTCAGATTTCCCCCAGATTTCTGCACTCTAGAGACCATGAACTGCAGGGACCCAGTTAGGGTGGTTTGTTAAAGATTCTCAGTGCCATCTGCTGGAGACAAGCAGTAATACCAGGAAAATGAAACCTGGAGCTTGCCTGCTCTTCTGTCTCTTGCAGAGTTCAATGCACGCCAGGATACTTCATAGATGGTATCTTGTACGCAGTCACATGATTCCTGGGCACCAGGCTTACCCATTCACCTATTTAAAATAGGTGAAGATACTCTAAATGGGAAAGATGGAATAACCTGAAAAATTTTGGTTTAAGGCAGCAGTATTTGCCCCTGGAGGATAAAATAAAGATTCCCCTAGATCCTCTCTTTCAACATCTGATAGTTTACCTGCAGTTATACTCAAGATTTGTTTAAACTACAAGTTTCACATGGAACTTCTAATGTTCCTGCTGACCTGAACCTCTTTGTGTCCCTTTTATCTTCTCCTTCTCTTGCATTCACATTCATATATGTGCTCTTCTTCATCCGGTCTTTTTTTCCTGAACTAGACAAGGTAGGCTGATGGTGCACTATATGTATGTGGGTGTGTATTTTTGTCACAGGATCTTCTCCTACAAAAAGCCATCCAAGGAATTAATGTAATCAGATTAAACACTCACTTCTTCCCCTCACCACTGGCAACAAATCTAAGAGGACATTTGGGAAGCATTCAGTTAAGAGCCAGGAGCTAGCTCCTTGCCTTTGACTAGGCCGCACACTCTTAGCTCTTAGGCTCCATCTCATTCTCCAGTGTGAAGTCAGCACTTCCTGCTGTAACCAAAACAGAAGAACATTCAGGAAGTTATTGAATGTAGCTATATTTCAGACAAGGAAATAAATAAGGAAACACTCAGTTCCTGCCATATCATGAAATTACAGTGCAATTTGAGAGAGATTTGTGATCAGAAATTGTTAAGTACTATAATAAGGAGAGAGCAGGAATGTCTGAAGTGTTGGGTGACAAGTAATAACACAAATACATTAGGAGTGGCTTGTTCCTGCCCATATTTGAAGCTTAAAAAGTAGTTGAGGTACAAGGGAAAATGATCCAGAACCATTTATCCATATATCTAGCAAGGAAACAAGAGTGAATATTAAGGGATATAAAGGAAGCTCCTTATATGCCAAAGGTGTTTGGAAAACTCTCTCCTCTGGATAAAAAAGCAGTTCAATACATCTAAATGTTAATGCTTTTTTTTTTTTTCCCCTGACACTAAGCCGAGATTTGCTGCAGTATGCAGATTTCTGCAGAATGTGAATTGACAAGCTGCAGCCCTTTTTTTCTGGGCCATAAACTTACCAGGGAATTGCCACTAGATTTCTTCTAGTCCTTGAAAGCAGCCTTTAACTGGCTGCTACTCATTGTCTTGGACGGGCAGAGAGCACAAAATAAAAACAAACAGGGACAGTCTTCAGTCAGCTCCACAGCCATAAGGACTAAGTGCACGGAATTTGGTGCCAAGACTGTATATTATCCTCGAACGTGCTGGGACTGTGCATAACCCCCACACTCCTGGGCATCATTTATGAAAAGAACTGAATTGCTGAACAGAAAATGTTACAATTCACCATAATTAAGACTGAAGGGGGCAGAACAAGGTCCAGCAGCTCCATGAAAGTCCAAATGAAAAATAGTCCTCAAAAGCAAAAAGAAACCCAAACAACCCCCCCCCCCCCAACCCCTCTCCAAAAAAATAACAAAAAAAATAACAAAAAAAAGAAAAAACACACAAAGGACCACACACACACACCAAAAAAAAAACAACAACAACCAAAAAAAAAAAAAACAACAAAAAAAACCCCAAGCATTTTAAATGATAGAGGGCTGGAGGAGTGAGACAGAAGTGCTGAAGCGAGCCACATGAACCCAGCACAAAGCTGAGAGGGTTACATTACGGCTACCTGAGGCATGCCGGCTCTTTTCAGCGGTGTCTGTGAAGCAAGGCAAGGGGCCCCAAAGACGGCAAGGAGCAAAGAAGCTTGACAAAAAGCCAAAGCAACATGAGGCACGAGCTCAGCTAAAGAGCCCCACGGGAGAAGCGAGCAATAACTCGAATTTGGTGCAGTCAGAAACAGAAACAAAGACGCACTGAAAACCAGATAGCAGGAGCACAGCCATATGCCTACGTGCCGTCCTTACGCAAAGCATAAGCCTGTCTCGCTGACTTGCAGCTCCTCCAGCCGCCATTAGATGCCACCCTGCAGCACTCTTCAAGCAACCCAGCCACCTCCAACACCTTCGGGCAGCTCCAAACGATGGTGCCAGACCAGCCAAAGAGCAGCAGCTGGTGGCAATGGTCCTAGCAAGGAGCCGCCACAACTGTTGGAGGTTCACCTGGCAGGAAAGAAGGTTAATGGCTATCGTCTGGCTGACCTAACATGAGGCTCACTCCTGACCTTGTCTTTGCAGAGCCAGGCCATCCTGCTGGCAATCTCTTCTGCATCACTGCTCCTTAGTTAGACCACAGGCTGCTCCGTTACAGCTAGCCCCAGTTTTGCCTCATGGGGAAACTCAGCAACATCTCATCTAACATATCCTGATGTGGACCTGAGCTCCTCTCCCAGATAGCACCCACAAACACTGCCACCCTGATTCAGCTCCATCAATTTCCCACAATAGATCCATTTCCTTTCTGCTCTCTAACTCTGCAGATAGCAACTTGCTTTGCATCCAACCCAAACTCATTATGCCAAAGGTACAGTCCCTTTGCTCTACTGCTGCTCAGGGAAGGGCATTCTGATTAAAGATACTGATTTATGATCAGAGGTGAATTATTAGCAAGGAGTTAAAACATTTGCATTTAGGATCACACACAGAGGTGCGTCAAACTCAACAACTTGGAGCACAAACAAGGCAGACAACGTCAGGAGTTGGAGAAGCAGAAGGCTAGACTGTCTGGAGAAAGGCAAGATTTAGGAGGAAAAGATTACAGTCAACTCGACCTTCTGCCTGGTTTGCTACCCAGACTGACAGCATCCCTTTCTCCTCCTTCTCCTGGACACATTCCTTATTTTCCACCCCAGCTGTTTGCTCAGCTTTTCCCCTTCTCTTGTGGCCCAAGGGCAAAGGGACAGGAAGAACCGGGGCAACAGGACAAAAACTACAGATTTCATATGGAAGGCAAAGAAAAGTAGGAGAGGTAGAACACAAGCAGTGTTGGGGTAGTACAAGGCACAGTAGTGGGACCATTGCTCACTCTTGTGTATACCAGTTCCCCCAGTTCCAGGACAAAACCCCGGTGTTCATACTTGCTCCTATTAGATAAACTTTCCAGCTGCCAATGCAGCCTGGCTAGTTGCTGCAGTGAAGATGGGGCCAGAATTCAGCTGTGGAAACAAAACAGCTGAAGTATTTGGGGGAGGAAGATGCACAGGGGAGAACAGGATATGGCAGCAGAGAAAATTTAATTTTGCTTTGCAGTGTAAAGGGTGTGACTGACAAATGAGGTGCGAGTGCTGAGTTCTGAGAGCTCTCACAGCTGAAGTTGCAGGTTGGTAAGACTGATGTAAAAGCAGCAAGTAATCACAACTGCAGGCTAGGTTCCCAAACACAGTGATGATCCTAGGAAATCTCACACTCTCTAGTTCTAGCTCACCTATACTTCCTGTCCAGGGATCAATAATATTTATGATTTAGGCAATCAGGGGTTACACCAAAGGTAGGATTCGGAAGGTAATATTT
The DNA here is from genome assembly GCF_012275295.1 of Melopsittacus undulatus. Taxonomy (NCBI): domain Eukaryota; kingdom Metazoa; phylum Chordata; class Aves; order Psittaciformes; family Psittaculidae; genus Melopsittacus; species Melopsittacus undulatus. The sequence goes on from NC_047532.1 coordinate 45,787,373, forward strand.
AACTACAGATTACCAAATATGCTGAATCTCTAGGGAAGGAAAAAAAATCCAACAACACAAAAAAATCACTGACAAAAAATCAAGCAAACAAAAAAACCACAGGCAAAAAAAACCAACAACCAAAACCAAAAGACAAAAATCCCAAACCAAACAAAAAAAAACCAACAAAAACAACACAAACCAAAAAACCCCACCCAAAACAAACAAAAAATCCCACAAAACAACCTCCACCCAAAACCCCCCAAAATCCCCCACCCTTCCCACTCCAAAATAAAAACAACAACCCCCCTTCCCCCCCCAAACAGGCTATGGGCAGAAGTTCCAAAAGTTTGTCTGCAAGTTTATGGTATTCTCTTCCCCAGCCTGCCACAGACACCAACTCATCAGTTGGCATTGGGGAGTGGAAAGTTTTCTTTCGAATTTTGCTGATGCATGCAGGCTAACTGCTTGGGTCTGCCCACATGCAGAGACCTCCCTAAGTCATATTGTGAATGCTGAATTTCTTATTAAAGTTAAATCATGTTTCCTGGGTTTAAATTTTTACAAACCGTACAAACTCCAAACTATCCTTTTGGTGAGGTCAGGCCAGGTTTTCCAAAAGACTCAGTTTAAACAGGAAGCAGATGGTCAAACACCCTCCAGGCTTTGGAAATTAAATAAACTGGCTTCAGAGTCAGTTACCATTTTCAGATATAGTCTCCCATCCACTGAAGTCCATTGACTTAACAGGAGCAGGACATAAAGAAAATGAATCTCTGCTAATATACTTCATGACAGTTTGTCTAATAAATTCGTGATTTAGTAACAGGATCCATTATTGCTGCAAATGGCAAATTGAGCTCTTTGACAGAGTTAATTACAGATGAGAACAGGTTGTGAAGCTGCAGATAAAAAGGAGGGGTAGTACTAGTTCCAAGAACAGACTGGTACAGCGGGTTATTAGTCTGTCAGAAGGACAAGAACAACACTTTACCAGTGGTTTACCATTCTTCAATAAAAAAATGGTATGTGTAGAATAGACAGGCTTTCAGTACTTCCCAACTTTGTGATCTAGTTCCCTAAAGAGCTACAGGAAACAAACATAGCTGTGCACTCCTATGTTGTCACAGCTGTACGCCTGTAACTATGAGTTCAGTTTTTAGGCAGTGGTTTCAAAACTAGAATTTAACCACAAGAACCTGTGCTGCCATCAGATCTCACAAGCTAAGCAGGGTTAGATCAACACATGGAAAAAAAGATGACCAAAAAACTATGTGATTAAGGACATCGTCACACTACACTGCAGTCTTTTCTATGACCGCAGCAACCAGGGAAACTTTTGGAGAATTTCCCTGTTCTTGGTGTGGATAGTAGTCTTAGGCTGGTAGCAGGAGGGTCAGGACAAACAGGATGCTGCTAGTATCTAACACATTCATTGTAACTAGACCCCGACACAGTCAAACACCAAGCTCATTAGGCTTGTTACATAATTCCTATCATCTGGTCAGAGACTGCAAGGCAGGCAGATCCTCTTCTAAGAAGTTTTTACACAGCAGTAGTAGAGGAACGCGTTTCTAATGAGTCATGTTCAGAGAAAATGTCATGGTTTAAACCCAGTCAACAACCAAGTACTATGCAGCTGCTTGCTCATTTTCCCCTACCCTGTGTGATGGGAAGGAGAATCAGAAACAGGTAAAACCCATGGGCTGAGATAAGAACAGTTTAATAATGGAAATAAAGAAAAATATAATAATAATAATAAGGTGGGGAGAGGAATAAAACCCAAGAAACACAAGTGATGCACTATACAATTGCTTACCACCCGCTGACTGATACCCAGCCTGTCCCCAAGAAGCAGGTGGTGGCTCCTGGCCACCTCCTCACAGTTTTTATACTGGACATGATGTTCTATGGTATGGAATATCCCTTTGGCTAGTCTGGGTCAGCTGTCCTGACTGTGCTCCCTTCTGGCTTCTTGTGTCTCTTCTCACTTGGCAGACCATGGGAAACCAAAAAGGCCTTGATCAGGGTAAGCACTACTTAGCAACAACTAAAACATCAGTGTCTTATCAACATTATTCTCATAGTATTCTCAAAACACAGCATTCATTGTACCAGCTACTAGGAAGAAAATTAACTCTATCCCAGCTGAAACCAGGGCAGAAAACAAAGAGCCTTTGACTTCAATTATTCTACTCTTTTCTGGTTACTTCAAGGGAATATTATATTTTCACTGTCTGTTATTAACAGCCACCAGCTGTTAATAAACAGTCATTTATAACACACTGCAACAGTCAACAATTTATCCATTATCACTGGACAAATGGATCTGGGGTCCACAGGATTGAACAGGAGAGCTCAAAAAAGCTAGAGGCTTTGGAGTAGCACAAATCAAACTCACTGCTAACACCCTCCCAGCTGCATGCAAGGAAGAGCTGGGCTAGCTGCCCTCTGGAGGCTGCAGTCTACAGAAGGAAAGAAATAACCCAAACTAGTATAAATCAGCATATACTATTTTTATGAAGTTGCTATGAAAAATACATATTATATGCCCAGTACACTCTACAAGTAAATTGGGAATGTCTTTTACCATATTAATAAAGCCAAAGAGCAGAGGGGTTTTTTTTCAGACAGTGGGTACTGAGCTGGGACATACCAGCATGGAAAATGAGGAAATAAACTAAGTATCAGGAGATTTTTGGTCTCCTTGTAGGCAAGCACTGAAGCACCAAAATATTTGTGGTTTCCTGTGCATAATGAAAAGCAGTAGACTTTAAGGAAAAACTGCAGAGCCACCTGGGAAACAAAAGTATAATAATCAAAATCAAATGAAGTAATTTATGTGTGAATTACTTTAATAAGTAAAATGAGGCAGGAGAGTGCACAGATCTGTTTTCATTGGATGAAGAAAACAATCCTTTGCTAGAGGAAAAAGAAAGCTATACTTTTTTACAGAAACTAATTTTTTAAACATATAGTAGTTTCTGATATTTACCTAAACCCAGTCTGCAGGAGGCAAGAAGGAACAGTAAGGAATATTCTTGTTATGTTTTACACATGTGACTCACCAGTGGTCAGCAATAGAATAAGGTACTGGGCTAAAGGGACCTGTGTTCATGATTGACCTCACTTGGAGTACTGTGTACAGTTCTGGTGTCCTCAACATAAAAAGGACATGGAAGTGTTGGAACAAGTCCAGAGGAGGGCCACGAGGATGATCAGAGGACTGGAGCACCTCCTGTATGAAGACAGGGTGAGAAGGTTGAGGCTGTTCAGCCTGGAAAAGAGAAGGCTGCGTGGACACCTCATAACAGCCTTCCAGTATCTGAAGGGGGCCTATAAGGATGCTGCGGATGGACTCTTTGTTAGGAACTGTAGCGCTAGGACAAGGGGTAATGAGTTCAAACTTAAACAGGGGAAGTTTAGATTGGATATAAGGAAGAAATTCTTTATTTTAAGGGTAGTGAGGCAGTGGAATGGGTTGCCCAAGGAAGCTGTGAATGCTCCATCCATGGCAGTGTTCAAGGCCAGGTTGGACAAAGCCTTGTGTGACATAGAATCATAGAACAGTTAGGGCTGGAAAGCACCTTAAGATCATCTAGTTCCAACCCTCCTGCCATGGGTAGGGACACCTCACACTGAACCATGTCCCCCAAGGCTTCATCCAACCTGGCCTTGAACACCGCCAGGGATGGAGCATTCACTACCTCCCTGGGCAACCCATTCCAGTACCTCACCACCCTAACAGTAAAAAAATTCTTCCTTATATCCAATCTAAACCTCTGCTGTTTAAATTTCAACCCGTTACCCCTTGTCCTATCACTACAGTTCCTAATGAATAGTCCCTCACCAGCAACCCTGTAGGCCCCCTTCAAATACTGGAAGGCTGCTATGAGAAAGACACTACATGTTTCCCCCACTGCAGCATGATGAGTTCTCAAGGAAGTGTCCCTGCCCATGGCAGGGGGGTTGGACCCAGATGATCTTTAGGTCCTTTCCAACCCTAACTATTCTATGATTCTTCATAGGCTAACATGGGGATTTCAGAATGGAAGCACTCAAGTTTCCAAATCTATCTGTAAACTTCAGACTAAAATCAGCTTAGAAACTATGAACTATACTGCCCTATTTCTTATTAGGATATTATTTCTGGACTGTACTGTGGATATTTTAGATAAGCCTGAAAATTCTTCAAATGGGATTTTTTATTTATGTAGATGGGGGCATGAAAGATACCTTTTCACTCACTTCCAGTACTTGTTATTAGTATTTGTATGCTGTTGAACCAGTTATTTGCTAATCCCTAACAAAGAAGCCTCTCATCCCTGTCTTCTATAAAGAATAATTTCCAAAGACTTTAAGTTCCCCAGGTTTAAACAGTCTTATTTAACATCTGTCTCATCACTTCAAAGAATAAAAGTACATCAAATGTGAAGATTTGAATTTGTTGAATTTGCTAAAATAGCAGGTGAGAATACAGGCACTACTAAAATGATGAGTCCATAAAGAAATAAGAAAATTCTTTTTCATGTTTATCCATGACATTTTTGTGCCATGTTTAGTGTTCTAGCTGGAACTGGAAATAGAGTTTTCTTCCTGCTTAGTAAACCCCCTCCCACAAGTTGTTCATTTCATACCATACTTGGCTTTTATTAGCAGCTTCAAATGTCGCAAGGTAATGGGGTTTGAGAAAAGCAGTCCTTCACATTTTACCAGATAGGCATTACAAGTGAGGCACTGAATTCTCAACATGCACGATGTTCTTTACACTGATGTAAGCGTTGTCAGGCATTCGTGTGTCAGTTAAGTCAAAGGCCTTGAAAAGAACAACCTTGGTTTCAGCAGCTCTGCATGCCTGGTGCAGAAAAAGTAAGCAAAGTATTCTAGAGAGTTCAGCTGATAAATGTTTTCTTGTTTAAGAAGAGCAGACAAGCATCCCAGATGTGATCTGACTGAAGTTAACTTCATGACCCAAATAGACTTGAACAGTGATTAGATTCCCTGTTCCCTTCCTTGTATTTGGAATATTTTAACATCAGTTTAGCACTAATAAAAGGGATGTAAATAGCATTCCCAAAGCAGTACTTTCAGCGAGGATTAGTTTCAAATTTGACAACAGTCCCTGGATTAAGAGACTGCCAAACACCACCCATCAATCACTATTTTTTGCTGTTAAGCCACAAGCACCTTAAGGAAAAGGGGTGCCCAGCTTTCTCTGATCACCTAATGATTGTGAGACCTTGTTGTGGTATCTGTGCATTAAAATCTCTGGCAGTCAGGTATGGAGCACTTAACAATGATACCAAGTTACTCACCGTCCTCTCCAGTTTGGCATAGCAGAGCTATAGTAAGCACATGGTATGCAGGCAAATGCCTGAAGAGCTGAAGGAGAATTCTGCAACAAAAATTGTCTTAGGAATTATGTTACACTAACATTTCTTAGTTACCCTACACTGAGAAGAGTGGGATACAAAAGGTTTGAGCAATTTTATGCAGTTGCTAACACTGTTCACCACAGAGATTTGACTTTATTAGGAAATCTAGGAAGATGTGACCCCGAGATGCTTTACTGTAGACAAGAAGACAGCTGCTTCCACCTCTGTTCAGTCAATAACCTCTGCTGAATGCAAAACAGTTAGTTATTAAGCTTATGAAACTGCCACAAGATGCTACACAGAAACCTCCAAAATCAGAGCTCCATAAACAGAATTCTGAGTAATTTAAGATTTGGATTTCATTTGGCAGCTCGACATGTACGTAAAATTGTGAAGATGCAGCAAGGACTGGTTCTGATGAGTTGATAATTTGCAGAACTGGGTCTGTGTACTTTCAATGCACTGTGTACCCAGTACTCCTCTTCACCAAGCAGAGAGGGACAGGCTGTCCAAAAGGAGCTTACGAACATCTCAGTATTTTGTGCAAATTCATGATGCTTCACTGTGTGTACATGGCAAAGAAGGAAAGCAAGTTCTTAATTTCTTTGCAGAACAGATGGAAACAGACACAAAAGTTGTTGCCAGAGGCCATCTGAGGGTCCAGATAAGGATTTCTCATCTACAGTACCCAAAATAAGTATATTAAACAAATTGGCATATTTCAATATCAGTTATTTATTCAGGGCAGGAACTGCATCACTGTGTGTGATTGCAAACTTCAGGCAAACAAAGGAATATGTAATAATAAAATCTTTAAAAGATTAGAACCTTGCATTTTAGAAATTAATCATTTCTAAAACAAAGGCAAATGAGGAAGAAGGGGAAGGTCATGAATAACTGACAGACCAAAATCTTTTCCCACAAACCAGATGATCAGATATTGTGCAAAATATATGTACAGAATTATTTGTTTAACTTCTTACCCTCCAAATCCATTTCCCTGCACCCCACTGTTGAGAGCATGGAAAATTCACTTGCCTCAAGAAAAACGATTACAGCAAGCTGTCATTTATTACTTCCATACACTGTGGCTGATTGTAAAAGCACTTTTCATTAGCAATATAAAAATACTATTGCAACTGCTGTACAAAGTTGAAGGGTGACAGTCAGCATGGCAGATTCCAACACATTTCCAAGAGAATCCCAGTGTGTGATTGACAGCAACTTCTTACCTGACAAGATAGCAAATTGCCTGTGCAGCTGCTCTATTATATCCACTGCAACCAGCGGCCGTATCTCCTGCTGCATGATTTCATCTGTGCAAGTGAAAACAGAAATATTTAATGAGTTAATAAAACCTTAATGACAATTTTCCAGCAAAACAAAGATGATACTCAAAGGAAAAAGAGCTTGGCTTCGGTATTGGTTCAGACTGTCACAGAGAAGTTTATGATACAGAGTCTCATCTGCAGTGTGCATGCTTTATTGCCTTATGATTCCAGAGAGAGCTTTTCATAAAACAGCTCTAGTAGACTTGGCAGAACTTGTCACAGGTTTGCTGAAGCTTTCAGCCTGTTCTTTCTTCTTCATGTTCCATATTAAGCCATGGCATTTGGCCTCCCACATGAAGCAGCTTTTCAGTTTTTGAAAAGCTTTTACTTTTTTTTTTAAAAAGGTAAGATCTATTTCAGATACAGTGCCATGTTCCACCCTGAACTCCCTGGTCTCTGCTTGAGGACTTTGCATAACCAACCAACCCAGAACAGTTTCTTTTGCTGATGTTTTTTCTACTACAAGCAAATACATAGTAAAAGGAGGAAATAAGGAGCCACAAGGCTTCCTTCTCATGAAAACAAAGCCTGTTCTTTTGAAGTAAACACTGAGAAGTTAAAAAATAACATGGCAAACAGCTGGGGGGGAGGACGGGGGAATAAAAAAAAATTACAGTTTTTGTGTGTGATCTATTTAGTGACCAGCAACTATAATCTCACACTGAACTAATCTGACCTCTTTCTGTACCAGGTGCACCTACATGTTCCCCCCATTCTTCACCCCAGACCAGCAACATTTACTCCGAAATATCTGCCAGCCTGGCTGTTTATGTTATAATAGTACCTATTGTAATTAGGCCTTTAGCCACTGTACAGCTACAGAACAATCAGTCATGGATTTTACAGCTCATCTCTAACTGCCCAGACAACAGGTAGAAAGAAGAAATCTGGGTCCAGATACACCACAGACCAGAGTTAAGGCAGGCAGTTGCTCTGCTTCAGCATCAAGATTTTCATTGACGTCAATACTGAAACCTTTTAGCACACCTGGTTTTAAACAAACTGTCCAGAAATAGAGAGGTCAGAGAGGTTAGAAATCAGCTTCTTTCTGCTGCATCCTAGTCTGCTTTACAAAATGCCATCTCTATCTTTCTTTCAGGCATCCACTCTGATCCTTTCCAGAAATCTAGGATTCTAGGTTTTAAATTACACTATGTTACTTGGAAACTTTTTGGTTCGTTTTCAAATACTTCACTAAAGACTTGAGACAAAGTAACCAAACAACTTGTTGCCCTCTCCTAGACAGATGGTGATGCACAGTATGTGAAGAAGTTACGCAGGTTTTGGCTGATGAGCAAAAAAGGCAATAATTCCAAACAATTTGGGGAAAAAAAAACCCCAAACAAACTCAAGAAGGCTGATTCTGCAAATCCTCCTTTGAACTAAAAAAGGGAAAATTAAAACTAGAATGAGGGATGGTCTTGATGAGGGATCTTCACTTCCATATCGTTTATGCACCCCACTGTCAGCTTCACTGATTCTTGACATTGCAGGTGGCTAACAATAACTGGAAGAGCAAACTAATGAAGTTAAAGAGCTTGGTTTCAGTGATGTTTTGCCAGTATGAAGGCATCATTAATATCAACCAGTCTTGAGAAAACAGAAATCCCCTCTCCCCCCTTCATAGAGATGTTTTGTTAAGTTGCTCTAAAAACAAATTGGTTTCCTATTTCTAAATATGCTTTTTCTACCAAAAGAATTTTGTGGTGTAGGGATATGATGAAGTAATAGAAACAAGAACTGCACAGTGCCAGTTAGTTCTCATTAAACCCCCTGCCTGGGCAAGCTGTGCCACATGGCATTTGCTGTAAACCCCACATTCATCAAGAGACATTCAGATGATGAGAAAGGTGGTATAAAATATATTTGGTGACTAGGAATCACACGCTCAAGAAAGGGCATAGCTCACACACTGACATGCTGGGAAAATAACTTTTAGCATAAGAAACCAGCACAAGACTGAGAAAATCTGAGGAAATAAGGTGCCTCCCAAGCCCAAATGGAAAATCAGTTGACGTGGCTGTGAAATGTCAGCAGCTGTAGCCAACAGCACACAAGGTCACATTTGCCCTCTTCCATCTTCCTTTAGGACAGTGCTTAAAGGTAGTTACTCTTCAATACTGATAATTTTGTAATAGCATTACAGGGCTTGCAAAAGAAGTCCTAGTCCTTGGAAACATATGATTACCTGGGGCTGCTGAAGGAAGTTTAATCATTGACTAAAATAAAAATGTGAAAAAAATTTTGAAAGCAAACAAGACAATAGAGTTCTGGTTTAGTTTTACAGCCACGCATTTTACCTAACATTAGTGAGCATTAATACATTCTTATCTTCCACTAAGTATTCCAGGAGGCTCTGCAGCCTTCCTGATCTGTGTACTGCAAGCCATAAGCCTGCAGGAAGTGGTGTTCAGCCTCTTAGGTGGAAGAAATGTACCATTTTCCTGCAGGATAGATACCACAGCAAAGAAAACCTGCTTTTTACTTACTGATAATGGGCATGTTTTAATTCATTACCTGGGGACCCAAAAGTCAACGAGAAAGTTTTAGAAACCTGACAAGCCACAGGAGCTTTGCAACAACCACCTGGCTTTATTGCACCTTGCTAATATCTGCAGAAGAGCTTGAACAATTCCTGGTCACTTCAAAGTAGTCCTGTTCTCTGATAGAAAATCTGTATAGCCATGCAGCTAAAGATCACATCAAAACACACACCAGGCAAATGGCTGAAACATGGTTATCTTGACAACCTTGACTCAGGCATTTCCTAGCTTCTCTGTCATTATTCTTGTGGTCTTAGATTCTTATTTATTTATTTATCTATTTTTAACTGAAGAGGCAGTTACACATAAGCTTCTCAAATTTAAAAAAAGAGAAAAGCTTCACTGATCAAACAGTATTAAGTGAAACACCACCAGTCCCCTACATAGGTCACCAAAGTTCAATCTTTACACATATCATGCAATTCTTCATTAGTTGAGCTAGCTGAATTTGCCAGGACAGTTAAAATAAAGTAAGTTCATCTATTCTTGATTCTCCTCTTAAAATTGCTATAAATTCAATTCCTAGAGAGAGCAGAAAAATTAGGCCTTATGGTTTTGCTTGCCAAGGTTTCCTATGAAGGAGGAGAAAAAGAAAAGCAATTACCATAGCCATCTGTCTGACCCAGCTTCTCCTCCCTCCCAAACCTCTAGGGAGGCTAGCTGCAACTGTGCTATCTAATCTTTAAGGGGAAAGCCATTCAGTTACGCTTCATAATACCTCACTCAAAAATGAAATATGCTTGGGCTTCCCCACATATGCACTTGCCTATTTTATTTCTTGCCACAGCTGTACGTATTCCTGCAGCAGGTCTGGAGCACAGCCCACAGAATGCTGCCTTCAGAGCTACACCACCAACAGCTGATTAAAAGCAACAAGGAGCATAATCTTTTCCCTTCTCTTCTCTGAGCAGACAGAAACTAGTTTACATGCTAATGGCAACTAATGGCTTCCAACAGTATTGGAAAGATGACCTGCTGGAGTGAAAGACTGGACTGCACTGAGTAGATTGACACAGCAGTGCCTGTTACTTCATGAAAGTCAAACAAAAGCAATGAGCCATAACAGTATTTCTTTGTTTTTTATTGAGTGAATGCTACAACTGCCTGGCCTTCTGTTGACTAGGAGAGGGAGGTGCTTCAATCCATCACCTAAAGTCACTCTTCTTGGAATAATGGGTTACAAATTTCCAGCATAAGGCCAGAGATTTAGGACACCTAATATTATGTGCTAATTCTTCTTGAAAAGTACCAAAAGGCAACACAAATTCAGAGTTCAAAAGTTGCAAAGTACCTACAGTTCAAATGTTCTCAAGTCCTGTGTCTGCTTGCCATGAACAACAACCTTTAGCTAGGAGTCTAGCAGAGCTTAGTTAGATTTCAAGAATGAAACGCACTAAGGAGACAAAATTGCCTATCTTCACTAACAAGGTTTAAGAAGTCTACAGGTTTCAAAAATATTCTGTCCACCAGAATTTCCAATGCAAACCCTTAAGCAAAACATTTCCCTTCCTGAAGGCCAAAACCAACTTCAGTGTTATTACATCAGAGAAAAGAGCTCTTGGTTTGAATTTGGGTTGTGGGGGATTTTTTTGTAATTCTAGTTATTTCTCTCACCATTTGTGGCTTTTGTTCACTTTTCGAAAAGGTTTATTCTTTCAGCCCAGACAGAAATAGCAAGATCAGTTCCTGATACAAGCTGGCTGTGCTACAGACTGTTTGCTTTAAAGAAGAACTAAAACTCTGGCTATAAACAGAAAGAAAATCCCATCCTTTCACTTATTTTCCTGCACATTCACACCTTTTTTTTTTTTTGCTAACCCATGCTGAGTCAGCTGAAAAATAAGCCAGGAAAAAGGTTATTGGAGTAAAGTGAAGCAATTTTTTCTTAGTTGATGGCTTCTTATTTGGGTTAGCTCTCCGTAAAGGATCTTGAACGGTACAAGTACTAGTAAAGCATGGGTGGGAAATGGCAAGGCCAGGACTATCTCTTCCAGCAGAGAATCACACTTAGATCAGCTTAGAGAAAAGCTAAAACGCAGCATAGATAGGTGACTGGTGTCAACTTTTCTCTCAGATAATTTGCTAACCAAAAACAACTATAGAACCTATAAAGTGTATTTGTTGAAATGCAATTTCTATTCTCATTAAAGCCAAGCTTCATAGGAAAGTTTGCTAATGAACTTCCAAGGACAGAAGATTCTTCTAAAATATTTAAGTAACTCTGTTCATGTTTGGAGGAATCCCTAAAATATTTGTTTGCTTCTTTAGTTGAGTGGTTTAAGGTTTTTTTTGGTGGGTTGTTTGCTTGTTTTTAACTGTTACACCAAACCAAACTTTGCGTACACTAACGTAGTAGAAATCTGGACAAGCAAGGCCAGGAGCAACACTCCAACTGTCTTGAGTGATCCATGCCTGATATGCCGTCATCCCTTGAGAAGGGATAGATCTAGGCCATGGTGTGGATGGAATTGCCTTGCAAGCTTTCCAAAACAATGTCCATGAAAGAGAGAAAGGTTAGAAACGCACACCTTTCTCTGAAGAGCTCAAAACCCTGTGTATCTATTTGGGCAGAAGCTGAACTAGTGCCTGATGTGACCTTCTATTGCACGGTATATCTGCTCTGAAGTTTTCTCCTTTCATTATGCAAGTTGTAATCAATATTTCGAAAGCATTCTACGCAACCTAATGAAGGACCTACAGCTTTACCTGAGCATTGCTTTGCAGGCACATTAAACATTTCTTCCAATTCTAGGTACTTCTTAGGATCACTGCATTTTTCAGTTCATCTCATTGGCTAAATTTAGTGTTCACTTTTAACATAAAATTACAGGAGTGCAGAGGTCACAGACTGAAAAGATATGTTTAGTGGTTGTGGTTTTCCATGCTCCAGGAGTGGTTACGGGCTTTGTTAAAACAAGCTATTCTTACAGGCAGGCATAGTACACACTAAGAGTCTACTATGGCTAACTTGGAATAGGGTGAAGAGAAAGCTGTTTGTATCAAAGAACTGAAATAACGTCCTCCCAGCAGGAAATCCTCTCATGTTCGGTTTCTTGAGTAGGCATACTGGGTCACTGTGGTAACTGGAAAATCTTACCACCCTAAAGATGCAAACTATGCTTCAAGTTTACTAAATGAAAGATTCAAGAGAGGCTCAAAGTAGTCGTTAGTGGCAACCTCCAAAGGAGATATTTGAATGCTGTCCAAGTAAGAAAGTGAGGATATTATGAACTATCCAGAATCAGCAAAGAGCTAAAGAAACACACCATTCCAAATCATTTGCCCAGCAATTGTCAGGGGGTTTTGGCGGACATTGCTTGATTTCACATAACACACACTGGGATATTATAAGGGGATCTTACAGCCTGCTTCCAAATGAAACACAAACACTTCTCCAATAAAAGGCATTAAAGGCCAGTGTCTAAGCATCAGCTTCAAGAAATTAGTCCAGATTTACAGCAGCATGGCACAGCTCCTTTCTAGTCCCTCAGTAGTGAAAACTTGATGGTTTCTAATTTTTGCCAGAGAAAAGTTAATTCGTCTTCCTTCCAAAAACCATGCTTCACAACAATGCTGTATGCTAGAACACAAATTCATGCTCATAGAATGGAAGACAACAAAAGAAGGTTTCACATTTCCACACTGTCATGTTAAAATCCAAGACTAACAAAAAGCACATGTCACAAACTGCAAAGCTAAGATACATTTGCAACAATACTTGGATACCAAGCTCATCAAGGGAGGGCAGCCTATGTGGCAGACTTCATTCCTTCCTCCCCAGAACTTGCCAGCAGAGAGTTCCACAGCTGAAACAGCATCTTAGAAAAATTTTACCCACTGTCTGCTCTGAATTATTGTATCCAGCAAAATTGTTTCAGAGCCTATTCCTACAATTTTTGAGGGACCATTTGGCTCAGGAGCTGCAGTACTGTTTACTTAGTCCTGAATAGAGGCCAGTTAGCTCAAAAATATTTCCCTGGTTACTACCATTGGAGACAAACAGTGAGACATAGCAGCCATCGCTGTTGCCAGCAGTACTCCGAACATATACCTCAGTTACAGGATTCACAGCCAACCTCTCTGCCCAAGGAGACCCAGCCACCCTTCCAGCAGTCTTCTCCAAGCTGTCACCAGCATCTCGGTTCAGATGCCCATCAGGAAAAGCAACAGAAACAGACTGCAAAAAATTATGCCTCCCCTGTAGACCCACACACACTCACAAGCATGTGCCCTCCCTTGTGTCGCTGGCTGGCTTCTCTGCAGTCCGTCTGTGGTAATGAGTTCATATGAGGCAGAGGGGACGAATGGAGAAGCAGCCTCCTGGGGAAGCAGTCCTGGATCTAACCAACAGTGCACCAAAGAGCTGACGCTTTCCTGGAGGAGACTGGACAAATTGCTTAGTAACTGCTCCAACAGAAACCACAGCAGAGACCTCCGATACCCCAGACCAGGCTTTAACTATCCCTAAGGTACAGCTGGCTTCTTCCCTCACAGGCAGCTCTCCATTCAGATCCTTAGACACTTTGAAGGAATTCACAGCTTAGCACAAACAAAGGTACATCCCAACAAGAGGCAAAACAAATTCAATTGCTCAGACTAAGGCATGGAAAGGGCTCTAATTAAAATAAATAGCAGAGTATTCAAGGCCAAGGGAAACCAATAGTGCTGCTATGAATGGCTGTCTCAGTGTACTATCCCGAAGGCACACCCACACACCAAAGCATAGTAGTGCTATTTAAAGATAAAGGAGAAGACTGCGTGAGACCTATGAATTTGGCTAGAAACATGATGATAGCTTTTGAGCAGTGGAGTAATCTGTTCTGCATCTCTAGTTCAATAAACACTTCAGGACACAGGTTTGCACAGCACATGAAGAGAGTTCACATATGCTTTCTTGCTGGTGTGGCAATGGTGACATGGCACCTACAGCTGTCTGAAGTAATACCAAGTCACCATTTTAGCATTAAGCTGCTTGATAAAACTGTACCTCTACTACCACAAACCCCAGCAGCTCAGTAACTTCAGATAGAAGTCACTCTTTACCTAGGGTGTAGAAGAGTAGTTCTCCCCTAGGATGCATGATGTAGTAGTAACAGTTTCGGGTTTTGTGTCCTGCAGCAGTCAGGCTCAAAAAAGACAAGCATCATTTGTTTTATAGATAGAGAAATTAAGGCATCAGGAGAGGAATCCAGGTCACCAGCCAACCTCAGTTTCCCTCACCTGCTACAGACAGACACTATTAGGTGGATAAAGGCAGATTAGGAGAGCAAGCAAGGTATGCAGTATGTTTTTACATTGCCCTCTATTTCCTCATCATCTCCAAACTGCATGCTAAAAAAATTAATTTACCAGCTGCAGTGAGTGTGTAATGTTACTCTCTGCTGCCCATACTGATATAAATGTCCACATGTAACTAATACACAGCCAATATCTGTTGCTCATTCCAGATACATTTTGCTCTTAGGAGGGGAGGCTGCGAGTAGGAGATTCACCCCCAGCTCTGCTTGTGCACAGAGAATAGACAATAGCCCAGCTACTCACAGAGACCCAGCTCATCTTCAGTGGGAGCCCTGCAACAGGGAGCAGAGTCAGTGCAGAGGTGAGTTCCACAGCCAGACCCTGGCGCAGTGCCCTGCCCTCTCCCAGGCAGCGTTCCTAACCTTCCTGCAGAGACTCATCCTCTCTAAGAGCAGAGGTCAAAGAAGCTCCAAAGTGTTATGGACAAGTGTTCACATCAATGTAAATGGCTAAAAATGTGACAGATGATTAGACTCTAAAAATCATTCTAACCCCATGTGTAGAGATGCTGCAGAAGTAGCAGATCCAGCTGTGGAGTTATAAAACTAAATGCTACTCTGCATGTGAACAGAAATAACCAACCTTATGGTGGATTCCTGAGATAAGGAATTGTCATGGTTTGAGCATGTTTTGAGGTTGGTTTTGTTCAAGGTTTTTTCCAGCCAGGTGGAGGAGGGGAGGCCGGAAGGAAGGAGAGACAGGACACCTGACCCAGGCTAGCCAATGAGGTATTCCATACCATAGCACGTGATGCCCAGGATGCATACCGGGAAAGGGAGGAAAATGGAGGAGGGAGCACGTGGTGCTCGGCCAGGCAGGGTGGAGTGAGTTATGGGTTGGTGGCTGGTGGGGTGTTGTATTCTCTTCACTTGTTGTTTGCTGTATCATTATTATTTGTAGTGGTAATGGCAGTGGTAATTCTGTGTTATGCCTTAGCTATTAAACCGTTCTTATCTCAATCCGTGGGGGCTACATTCTTTGGATTTTCCTTCCTAACTCTCCGGGAGTTGGGGGACTTGGTTTAAACCACGACAGGAATGAACTCATTGTAGAAGAGGTACCAAGAAATTCCTCTTAGTCCACTACAAGCTCAAAGGAAAGCTCATCAGGCAGCACTTTTAATTTCATAAGCTAGATTCACAAGTGTCTGACATTTTTTCATTTGCATAATTAGTAAAGGTAATTTCAGCATGCATCTGTAAAATGTCTTTGCCAAGCTGAAAAGCCTTAAGTTGTGTCTCAGTAGAACAACAGAGGCACTATCCAAATATTGTCCCACCAGCATACAGCACATGGAATATAGTAACACAGATGTTTCAGGTTTTGTTACTGGGTATTGGCAAACATCTGCAGTGCATATGGAAGTTTACTTAAAAAAAAATAAAAAAATTCAAAGACCTGATCCCTCCTTTCTATAATACACCCCAATTTCATTGAAATAACTGTCACCATCCAAGCATCAGACCCCACATGTTCATGTATTCACACCTGTGGATATGGGTCTCCAAAAGCATGACAAGGAATGGCTGGTACCTAAATGCCTCTATCTCAGAGAACATCCTCCCAGATTCTTTCACTGCAGGACTGGGGGGACCACTAGGTTCATTGTGTTTGACTTAGTGAACACACAAGAAGTTCACAGAAATTGGATTAAACCAGCATTTTAGAAAGCTCTTTAATCTTATGTCAAAGACTGTAGGCAACTACAAATCCACCTCTCCCCCTAAAGCTGGCCTAACACAAATAAATTGGTTTGTGTTTCAAAGCTCTCACTTTAATTTCCAGTCAACTGATTCTTATTGTGGGTTTGACTTTTTTCTCTGGCAGATCTCCCTTCTTGAGTCTTGGATCAAAGGGAAATGAAACAGAGTACCCCATTCTTTTACCTCTTCCCACCTTACCTCAGCTTTTCCCAGTGCTAGCAGAGGATGACCTTACTAATTAAGAGCATCCCAATTTCATAATCAGATCTTCAGTCATGTAGATTCTTGCTCCTTAGAGGCCCCTACAGCAACATACTGCACCGAGGTGGTGACTCAAGGGTTTAAACAAATAGCCTGAACTCAGCAATCCCCAATTTAATGACTCACAGTCACGGTTTCTGGATACGAATAAAGTACTGTTGTTGTGCAGAACGACTTTACTGAGACACCCTGGCTTAGAAAAAGGTGGGAAAAAAAAAGGTAAATGCTTGCTCAATAATTCTTGTGTGTTGTAAAAGCCTGGAGGAGTTTTCCCCCCTTGAGAAATGGAATGAACTAATAGGATCAGAAATCTGTGCAACAAGACACCTGGTATAGTCCAAATATTAACACATAAAAAGCAGGGCTGCTACAACCAAACTTTATTTATCATTCTTTTATACTTGAGCACAAATAATTCTACTAGATAACATCCAGGTGGTGAAGGAGGTGAGCCTATGACTTAGAAATCTCACTAGGCAGGCTAATCCACAGCAAGATACAGATAATAAAGAAGCAGCATAATTTGTACACAAGATTAACATATTAGCACTTCAGAATTGGATACTTAAGCAGGACTTGAAGCAGCAGAACTGAAAATGGAGACCAAGCTTTGTGGGCACAACCAGGGGGAGAGCTCTGCACAAATGTTCTCCAACCTTCCAGTGTATTCAGCATGATTTCCCCCTGAAATCTCCCTTGACAGTTTACACTACAATTTTGGCAATACAGAAAAAAGGAAACCGAGCTATTATCTTGTGGTAATAAGTCCCACAAGTTAACAAAACATTACCAATTACAGCAATCTGTCTGTGCTTAATGCTTTTCCATTTCAAGTTGTTTCTTGCTCTGGTATCATGGGAGGAAGGGAAAAACATAAATACCCAGAAGGCCTCTGCTATAACTTGCCCTTCAAGAATTTGTTCTCTTGATCTTCTCAATACTACATTCCATTTATCTCTCAAAACTTCTTTTAAATGGAAATCAAGCTACACCTTCCCTATTTTCATCACCATTCTCTGGAATTCTCTGATTAGGTGAACAGAGCTCAGTATTGCTCAATAGCAGCAGAGCAGGCTGCATATCAATGGGAACAGGTGAAGAGAGACAAAACATTTAAGATGACCTTTTCTCAGAAAAACTTCTGTGGAAAACAGAATAATATTTTATTTTAGCTATTTTCTTTGCAGTGAGAGCCAGCTGAAAAACATTTATCCCAGGTTCCCTTGGTAGCACTTTATATTAAAGATGATACAATATGAAAATAAAACAAGCAAAATTCTGAGCAACACACAGGGAAGCACTGTGACCACATTGGAGGGAGTTTAGAAATATCTTCCACTTACTTCCACTGCAGATTTCAGTCTTCACACAAAACAGTCACTTTCTCCAGTAACCAGCACCTTTGTGGAAAGGTCAGCCATGTGGGAAAGGAAAAGAACTTCTCATTTATTTCACTATTGAAGGTAGAAAAGCTAAAAAAAGTCAGTTTTCCCAGTTTATATCCAAAAGTCCTCCGATCCAGGGCCAGGTACCTCCACTAGTTTCACATAAACAACACACTCCTTTCCCTCAATATTAAACCCTAGTACAAGGTCATCCTGACAGAAATAAACCAGACCCTTTTCCTCCCTGAACAGATAGATCTGAAGAACTACTTTTCATTTCCAGCAGTAAGAGAGACACAGCAGTAGAACTGAGAACAAGTGCCCATGACTACTGGACAGACAGAACTATGGCATTCCTCTCTCCTACAGGAGGACTAAATCAGAAACACTCTGTTAGCACAAGAGACAGGTCCCCATCCTACTGGCAAGGAGGATCTTTCCTGCGCTTGCAGCAACTGCGAAATCCTGAATAGCCTCAGTATTTGTAGAACCATAGAATAGTTAGGGTTGGAAAGGACCTTATGATCATCTAGTTCCAACCCCCCTGCCATGGGCAGGGACATCTCACACTAAACCATGTCACCCAAGGCTTCATCCAACCTGGTCGTGAACACTGCCAGGGATGGAGCATTCACAACTTCCTTGGGCAACCCATTCCAGTACCTCATCATTCTCACAGTAAAGACCTTCTTCCCTATATCTAACCTAAACTTCCCCTGAACTGTGCAATCCTCAGTGTCTGCAGACTCATGACCCTTGTTTATGCAGCCACCAACCCTGAGAACAGATGAAAAAACACACATTTATTTACATAAGAATATATGTTCTGCATGCAGCCTCAAGCTCAACAGCATGCAGAAGCATAGTCTAATCAGCCAATGATTATCCATCCATGTAAAGCTCTAGTAGATGTGTGGTTGTATTGGAGGACTCAAGCATCACAAGGGAAGCTAATAGAGAGCATCTGTGGCCAGAGAGGTCCATTTTCACAGGAGGTATTCCCAAGCATAAAAGTTGTGAACTAGCAGTTGGGTGATATGAATAGTCTTATCAGTGCTATAAAGGCATATGAGCCACTGTCCAAGAATATTTCATGACATGAGGCTAATGCTTTGCTTTCAGCCTCAGTATTTCTTTTGTGAGGAACTGAGAACACTACAAGGAGGACCAACTCTGGACAGGATTCCCTGCCACATTTCTTACCTGGCTTCTGCGAGCTCTTTCCTTTTGGTTGTCAGTCATAGCAACTTGGAGCAGCTGCTCTCAGAGAATCCCAAGGTCACATACTGGTACTCAAAGTTGCACCATTTGTATATCAGACTCCAGAGGGGAATTCAGCACCAGTAGATGAGTTCATAAAGCAAGGTCCTTCCTCTACCTGTTGCTGGGAGCTGGGGCTGTGGAGCTCTGAGCAGTCATCACAGGGCCATAGGAAAGCTGCCCTTCAACTAACCCCTTACAGTGGTACATTCTTTTTGTAAATACACACTATTTTCATCTTTTTACATGAACAGAAAACTACAACCAAGCTTGAAACCACTCATCAAAACAAATCACACTGAATCAAAAGAAGCCTTGAACTTGCATGATCCAGGAACTGGATTGGCTTGGCACAGTGTTGCTTGCTATGGGGTACTGCGGATGAAAGGCAGGTTACAGCAGGCCACTTCAGGCCTGACTGCAACCACATGACCTTCATTTCTGCTGTAGTTACCTGTCTGCCTTCCATCTCATTCTGATACTTAGTACAGGAGAAAAAATTGCCACATATTATTCACAGGGCTCCAAAGGTGTGGTCTGCATGTGAAAAACACTTCATGCCAACTAGTCCTCAACAACACTCCAGCTGGATCTTTGCACTGACCCTAAGTGAGAATGAAGTCAGAATACACCACAGAGATCCATAATTCTGCATTGCCACTATGCTCAGACAGAGCTAGCCTGAGAAAAAGACACACATCCACAGCTAGAGTTTGTCAATGAGTCTTTGCTAGTATCAAAGGACTAGCAAGATGAGGCAGGCAGAGCCAAAGTTCTCTGGGACAGATCACCTTTCTTCTCCTGCATTTATGTCACACCTACTGCAACAGGAAACTGGTCTAACCTTCAAGGGTAGCTACATCATCAGGATCCACTATTTATGAAGGTGGGTAATTCCCACTGCTTCTGCTTTGCAGATAAAGAAACTAATGCCAAAACTAGAGATGAGTGCAAGGTCAGAGGCAGTTCAGAGCAGGAGCAAAGAACCCAGGCAGTGTTGGTGTTATAAATTCCTGTGCCCTCTTGCCAGCTCTTCAGCCACCTTCTAACATTGTCACCACATGCAGAGTTTGTCACTAGTGTATTCTCATAGCTCACACAGCTCTATTGAATGCAACTGTGCCCCTAGAAATTACATAACTACTCTCCCTCCTGATGCCTCACTGGCAAAATTCATAATAAAAGCAGTGAAGATGCTTTCTGCTTCACAAAATGGCAACAGGCTCAGACTGACTTGACATATCTGCTCTCTAACAGAAAATGATTTTCCAAGGGATTTCCACCCATCCACTCTGCCAGGTCATCTCTCTATGTGAGAAGCAGGGAAGGTGTTTCCCTGGGAACAGTAACCATGGCAAAGCTCTAACCAGCATCTTCCCCTCTTTACCTACAGGAAGAAAAGGAATAGCAGATGCCTGAGATCTGCCTCCAGGAGGCCCATGGGCCCCCAAAGCTGTAAGCAACCTGGAAGCACCTGATCAAAGATTCAAGAAGGAATTTCCAATTAATTCTGTTCTGTTGCTTACTCAGATACCAGACATTTCTGCCATGTTGTGCTGAACTCAGAATGCCTCATTACAAAGAGTGCAACTGGAAACATCAGTGTTACTGAAAGGTCAGCCAAATACAACAATGCGTAAGTAGGCACTGAGCCCAAAAATCAGTGTGGATAGATAGCCAGTAGAAGCAGAGGTACAACAGACTAGCTTTGCAGTTTTCAAGCCCTGGCATTGTGTGTTAGAGCCCTATTAAAGAAAGCATCTGCAAACCCCAATTTGCCAGCAGATAACCTGCTTCTGGGCCACATCTTTTTCTGCGGAATATTCTCGATATACCAGACTGAATACAACTCTTTGCTGAAGAGATAATTAAAACATACTAAACACTTAAGTTGAATGCAGAATCATGTTGCATACTTTGGGGGATCTTTTTGTCATGTACTAGTGAACTTGCAATAAATTTCTGGATTTGAGGTTTGCTAAGTATTCATTCAAGTTAACAGAGCAAATGACACCAAAGAGTTTCTTTCTCTCACATGACTCGTAGAGAAAAAATGTTCTATGATTCAGCAAGCTTGATAAGTGACTAAACAGCCAACAGCCTAGATCTCAGCTACCATCACTCCACTTCAGAGTTAACATGCAGTTAGCACAAATTGCCAGGACACCAGTAGCAACCTACTCAGAGTGGAATACTGCCCTATACCAAAATTGACTCACATGTGGCACAAAAAGCTTGATAGTCCAAGTTTCTGTTAGGAGTACAGTGAAACCAGAATCTTTACAATGAGAAAGATACTCACGTTCTACATAGTAATAGGAGCAAAGGGTGAGAGGGTCAATGGGGTCATTAAACCTAACACAAACATTCATACCAAAAGCTATTTTACATGCACAACAAATACCTGCTCTGGGCATACACAGAAACCTCAGTGTCTAACACTCAAATGAAATAAACATTTATTCAGAATAAGTCTAGCACTTATTTTAACCTCCTCTAGGTCAAATCACTGCAAGTATCCCAGAACTATGCAGCCAAGTCAAATGATGCACTTATACCTCAGTAAATACTCAAATCCAACTACTTGCGTTTATTTACCACTGACTCCTCAGAGAAAACATTAGAAAAATAATCTCTTTTTGCATATCTCCTAGGAATGCAATGCAGCTACCACTAAGAGAAGGTGCTATTTCTTTTAAAGATGCTGCACATACCTTTCTTCGCCATACGCTCCAATCTAATGCATCCTCCTATAAAGTCATGATAAGATTTCATTTCTCCTTCTGTTATCCGGACAGCAGTGAAAGGTAGATTCCTGGGCACCTGTTGTCCACATTTCCGACACCAAGAAGCCATTGCCACAGCTCAGGAGATTCTTGACAGGAATCTGCTCTTTCAGTTTGCTGGAATTCAGCCTGATTCTTCAGCCGTCAGTCCAGGCTGGTGATTTTATCCCACTTAGTTCATTCAAGGTCACCCACGCCAGCAGGATGTTCGCCATTGCAATTGGCTAAGACTTTTATAGGCTTACTGACTGTGTTTGTTTCTCCTTCCTTCCTTTCAATATCAGTTTACTTTATTCTCTCATTCAGAATTAAAGCTGTGAACCTCAGCACAGCCCATGCCCTGAATGGCTTCCTTATCATTAATTTAAAGCTATCTTATAAGCAACAATGAAGAGAGAAGATCCCAGAAGCACACTGCAAGATCACAGACTGTCTCTTCAAAAGCATACCAGATATGATCATGAAGATTTTTTTCTTAAATATTTTTCTTCATGACTTTTGGTTCCTTTTGTGCTTATGATTTTATGATTCACCACCAAGAATGGATTTTTTACTGCTGCATTTCAGCTTGGACGGTGCAAGGAGACTGCTCTGCAGAGCTGCTCAACCAATTACTCATATGCCTGGCAGTGGCACTGGGAGGCTGCAACTGTACAGAAAAGCCCGCTGCTGCTGTGCACAGTCCCTGCTCGTAAGATCTGATAATCTAAATGAGCAGAGTAGCAAATGGAGGACAGAAGAGAAATACTGCTGGCAGACAAACTCGGCTAGCTGTGCAATCCCCAGCCCAAATTCAGTTTAAAAAGAACTTAGATCCATCAGTTTGACACCAAAAGAAGAAATCTGAAACATACATTCAGACATCTCTTTTGAAGGGGCTGGATGTTTAGGTTGACTTTTTCCATTTTAATAACCAATATAATACAAAGCATTGGTTAGAGAGCCTAGTGAAGAAACTAGTACTAGTGGAACTGAGTGCAGAGAGCACCCAATCCCAGCGCAGGGAGGAAAAAAAGGAAACCTTCCCTGGAACAGGGAGAGGACTGCACAGGAGAGGCATGAACGGGCACAAGGCCAGCACTGGTGACGGTGCAAAGAATACAGTAAAAACCTACTGAATCAGGGCTGAACTGCAACGCAGAGCTCAACTGCAGGGACCTGGCTATAGAACAAGGCTCCTGCAAGGATCTTATACACAGGTCAGGAGAGTCTTTGCCTTCCTCTGCCTCAATCACGACTACCAGTTGCCACCTTACATATAGCAGAGGGAGCAGGTACAGAAAATGGCAAGCATGCTTCTTTGGGTCTTCTCCATAGATAACACAGAATGAAGGGCTGCTTTCTGGCTGCTCCAGAGAACCATGACAGAATGTTTGGAAAAGCTAAGAAAGAGAACTTTTTCTGCTCATGAACTGCCAGCATTGCCTAGCCACATCATCTGGGTTGGTCTGTCAATGAAAAAGCAAGTAAACAAATGAAAGAAAGTGTAATCAGAAATGAAAAAAAAAAAAAAAAAACAAAAACAAAAACAAAAAACAACCCAACCAGCAATCACACAGATATCTTTAAATGCCATTAACCAAATCAGAAGACCTGCACCAGTTCCTAGTTTCATTAGAAATACCAGTTCACCTTGGAATTGGAACTTGCTGACAAGTGCTTGCTGTCATGACTGTATGGCCAGAGGATTGCCATTAATTTAAAGTCAATTCAGTTTAAATCAGTCCCATATCTCTTTTCACAAAATAAGATGCTTCTGCCCCCAAAAGCAGTGCTCCAATGGTTGGTATAACTGTTAACCACGAAACATGCAACAAACATACTGGGTCTCAATGATGCTGGCCCAAATGGACATAATTTCTTGTGAAGAGTCAAGAATTGAGATTGGGAAAGCATTATGTGATAGAGAAAGGAGTCTGCTTCTGCTGCATGTGTAAATGAGGCAGCTAGAAAATACTGTAAAACACTCCCTGTTTGCAACTTACCCCACACAGTCATCAAACAACTGTGGGGAAACAGACATCACTTTTCCAATTGACCCTGTTTCAAGAAAGGTTAGTAGATGAGACTCAAAAATTGCCTCCCTTTTCCACCAATGATTTAAAAACAAACAGAACTCCCACAACACCAAAAAAAGCCCAGTAAAATTAGCAGGAAATAGCTTATTTATTCCTGAAGACCAGCAGCTCCCCCCCTATGTATAGTATTCTACAAAGCTGAGAAATAAGTAATCTAAATCCAAGGACACTATTGAGAATGATACACATAACAGCTAAGAAAAAAAAAATCTGTATTTCATTCCCAAAACACTATCTTCAGGTTTTACTATTTTTATGTGATGTTTTATCTAATGTTTGAACTGCTTGATAGCTATGCTGAAACACACTATTCCTTTTGCATATACCTCCATGACCTTCTTTCTCTCTCCCCCACCACACAGATCATGAATCTGATAAGCCATAAAGCATTGCAGCAGCTTGAAGTTAAGGTTTACTGTCAGAGCACACTTAGTGCTGTTACAGGTAGCATCCCTTCCATTGTTCAGCTAGAAAATGGAAACTGGTCTTTTCTATTAACTTCCATTTATTTTCTTCCAACTAAAGCAGATCAGGACCCCCTCCCCCTCCTTTTTTAATAAAGGACTACATCTCAGGCACTGTTTTAAGCCTCAGTGAAGGAGCAGAGAAAAATAGTATCTTTGCTCTTGAAATTACTTCTAGCATACAGCACTGTTGCAACTACTACATGCAGTTACTGGACTAGAAGGCACTAATTCCAGTGCCATATGGCTTCAGAATCTCATTACACTGATCTGCTTAAAGTGATTTCCTAACTGACGAGCAAAGCATTTTTGGTCATCTTCAACAGTGGGAAACAAGAGCTCTGCCACTGCTGGCACACATTTACTCCCATGTGAGCTGCCAAAAGCAGAAGTGAGTATAGCAAAGATCAGAAGACAACCTAGGCAAAGAACTTTTTTTGCCATCTCAAACCTGTATAGACATCCACAGCTAATCAAGGACCATTACCATCATTATTTAAAAAAAATGAAACAAGCCAGTGCCATCACTGCTGGATTAGAGAATCTGCCCAGGAGATCAGGAGATGAGTGGAATCTTCATAGGTCAAGCACTGGGCAGGACTTCCTGCTGCACCTTCAGTGTTTATTTTATCTAGCTCTCTTGACCTCTGCAGCCAAGTGCACACCAGCAAGAACAGAAGGCATTTCTGTCCTGCTAGGCATCTGCTTGGCAAGGTAAACAGATTCCCAAAGTTACCAATCTGTAACTGGCACAAGGGTAAAGAGCAGCTAGATGCAAGGCCTAGGCTTGGATGTAAAATTATTCCAGTCCTGATAATGAAAATGCCTAAGGACGTAAGTGAGGCTAAGAGCCTTCCTGTGCAGTACATACCTAAAAGATAGCTTTTGGCTTAAAGAGATAGGTGAATAAAATTAAATAAAAGTAAATGCAAAAGGAACAGATGAGAGAGATACTCGGTAATCCAGAGAAAGTTGTGATCCATAAAACAGCCTGTCAGGCCACCATTCTTCTACACTCCTAAACACCATGATCACCTTACCACCAATGTAGCATGCACTGTGAGAGGTGGATGCCCAGGGACAGTCTTTGTGCCACTGCCCTCCAGCAGCAGTATGAATGCTGAAAAGTCTCTGGGCATCAAGAAGAGAACATGCTTTTCTCCTCCTCCTCTGTACTCTGTCACTGACGCACTGAGTCATCACCCATGTGATGCTAACCCTGATTCTTGCTAGCACCGAGAGCATTGAACTGCTCCTCTTTCTCTCCCGCTTTACCTTTTTCTCCCTGCAACCAACCACTGGAGCACTCACACTGCAGAACAGCTGCTGGATCCATGCAGCAAAGACCACCACAACAGCTTCTTTCCTTGAGAGGCAACTGTGTACACTCCTTCATGGATGCAATTTTTTTTTTTTTTGTTACTGCAACTCATAACTTACAAGCAGATAAAGGAGAACACCAAAAAGAGACAGGGATAAAAATAGGATCTGCAAGAATTACAAGGCTTGTTCATACTCAAGTCTTCTGGACACATGCCAAATAGGAAGAAACAGCTTCTCACATTACGCAGTACAGTAAAGGCATTTCCAGTGTTTTATTGCCATCTCTCAAACACTCAACATCTGTTACTATATAGGGTGGGATATTGGGCTTTAGGGACTGTTTACTTTTTCCTGTTTGCATGTCTGTGTATTGAGGTTCACTGAGTTACTTTGAGCAGTCCACAAAAAAAAGGACATCCTATCTAGAGTTTTCTAAACACCAAGGTTTCAATTGAGCTCTCTCAGCTGGCAGGTACGCATCAAACACATTCACATCCCCTAAGGCAAGACTTGCATTCTTCTAGGGAACTGAGGATAAAATTGAGTCAAAGAGGAATGACTCCCTCTGGCCAGGCAACTGTGAAGTACATGTTGTGTTTTTTTTTTTTTTCCTAGGACAAATCTACTGTCAGAAACCAGAGATCTGTCCTGAAGGACCTGCCCACACAGGAAGGCACCACCTGCAAATGAGAGGCTGCAGCACTTTCTTCTGTGTGCCCCCACAAGCACAATCACACAGAGCAGCTGGACACTGGTATACACCCACACAGAGGCAGTAGAAATTTTTCCTGATCAGCACCTGATGCTGTACAGCTGCTCCTTACACACATCCACCCACAGCCTTGAACCCCTGAGCCACTCCCAGTTTATCCTCCCCAGCTTTGTCTCTAAGCCATCACCTGTAATGGATTAAAGGTTTAAAAAGACACAACCTACAGGGTGATTCCTCAAGCTATGCCAAAACAGGATAACCTGTTAGCACGTCCATCACAACATCTCTCCCACCCAGAGCACTGCATTATGCACCAGGGTGCAGCAAGGCCGAGACACTGGCCTCAAAGCTGAGTGATGCAGCTGATGAGATAGGAAATTGCTCTTTAGTCTGCCAGGAAACTCCACTATAAACATTTTCTGCTGACCAGCACAGATTAACTAAATAAAATGTATCTAAATCCCACATCCGTTTATGGACCTTTGTCTCAATAGGCATAGTCCACTTCATGGAACATAGCATTGAATAAGGGTATGTACTTCTCCAGTGATTCTCAGCTGAGTGCTTTGTCACCACAGAGATACTGTTGCTTCTATGAAATAGGCATTTTTCCATTTAATTGCCAATAACAGGATACAGTTTAAGAATAATATTTTTGTTTTTTTAAAGTATGCACCTAAAAAACATTTAGAGAAGGCTTGGGAGGGAAGGAAAGGGCAGAAATAATTTCACCTAGTTTTTCCCCACAAAAGCCACCAAACTTTGGTGATGAATGTGCAACACCTCCCACTGTCTCAAGAGCCCTTTGAACTGGGTTATACTGAGGAGAATCTTTAAGTGCAAAGTTGTTCTGCTTAAAGAAGCAACAGCAAAATCGTTTGAAAGCAGCTAAAAGCAGTATATTCACAACTAGGACTATTCTGCTGTCAAGAATGAAACTATGACAGAGCTAACATAAAAAGACTGTTGACATGACCTTAAAGTGGACAGAGGCATACAGATCAAAAGGCATGCTATCCTTAACTACTATATGTATCCATAACTACTCCCAAATATAGGTCAATCTTCACTGGACTTCTGATTCTCTGAGGTACTAGAGACCTGTGATTGCATTGGTATCACCTAGAGTTAGAGGCAATCAGCCTTTGTTTCAAAGATCTGTAGCAACATTGATGTAGATTAGCATGACCTCTCCTGGATCTGCAAACCAGAAATATCTGCCAACACCATCTCAGTAGCAGAGCACCCTTTTCAGTTAGCTTTGGAGCATAGCTCCAGATACTGACAGGCATGCTACAATATGGGCAGTGAACAAGGTTGAACACCACATTATCGTATGCACCACTAAAAGAAGTAGATTTTAGCAGATGACACATCTTCTGGATTCTGCATTTATTTAAGAAGGATTTCAGCTCCCAACGTACCTGCTGCTGCACCAATGCAAGCAGCTGGCAGAGATCTCTCTTATCACAAGGACTTTTGTACCATCTGACTCCACACCCCAGCAGAGAGCAATACCACAGGCAGACTTCAGGTACCACCCTGTTCACCTAACCAATGCTTCTAGATAGCACTGAAACCCAGCTATAGCATGAAGGAGAATTAGAGGCAGCCTCCATCCAGCATATCACTAGAATTAATTCTTTAGTAATATAAAGACATTCAGAGTAAATAGCCTCATCTGTTCCTTCTCAAATGCTGCTTCCTTCCAAGATGCTATAACATCTGAAGCATCTCTACGTTTTCTTTCACCTCTTGTAGCTCTGAAGTCTCCAAGATCTCTAGGTTAACAACGGAGTGCACAAAATTACTATCTACAGTCACCCTACCTGAAGAGAATCTAATTGTTTAATGTGCTGGTAAATAAACCATAACTGTTGCTTGCCTCCCTGGGTTCTGGAACACCCACAGAATCTCTTAGATGTAACTATATTTCTTTCCTTCTTAAGTCTCTGAACCATGTGAACTCGTGACATTAGACTCAGATCAGGATCTGAGCCTCTCCATACAATACACAAATTTCCAGTCACCCACCTAGCCTCTAGGTCTCCCACATAGCCTTCCAGAATCCCAGTCATCTTCCCAGCTTCCTAACAACCTTCAATTCTTCCAGACACCCTTGCAGCTTCCCACACATCACTCAAGCTTCAATCTTCAGATCAGCCTTTGAAATACCAAAGCTTTCCAGCCCTACCTCCTGCTTGCAATACAACCTTCTATATTTCTTTCTACACATAAAAATCTACATTATTCTTCCAGCAGTATCTCACCCACAGGTCCTTTGGAACAGGCCAGTGGCCGTTCACCATGCCACTATTAAAAATAACACCTGTTCCTAATTGCTACCTGCTTTTCAGGTGGGGAAATAAGAGTTTCAGCCCCTCTTTAACCCTCTCTTTACTGCTCCCTTGTAGCATAAATTAACATAATTCTACACAGTATTTTTCTACATGTCTCTTGTTTTAAATATATTCGTTTCAAGAATAGCAAACAACTGTGGAAAAAAAACCCAACAATATTTTTAACTGTGTCAGAAGCATTGTAAGAACACACCAATCAAGTCTTAAAATACAAATAATGAAGCATAAGGAAAAATCTTCAGCTGGGAACTGAATCCCAAAGTATTCAATTTGTCTAAGATCAATTGCAATTACTGCAGTAAAGATAGAAGACAAATGGAGACATACCAAGAAATATCCCTTTCTTGGCTGCAGCCTTGAACATGGAGCACAGAGTGTTTCTCAACTTTATACCATTTGTAGATATCCCCATCTTTTCAACACTGTATTTGAAAAGAGTGTCTTGCTTATTAGGGTTTTGTAGTGTTGTGTCAAGTGAATTACTACTATGTACACATTCAGAGGCAGTAGGTCTGATATTGAAGGCTGAACTGAAACTGCAAGGAATGAGCTAATTAGTTGTAATGAAAACATAATAGTAATAAGTGAGTTTAAAAAAAACCCGATCAGAGTAGTGGCATTTCAGGGAGGACAGAAACCTCCTGCAGAGCAGAAGGGCAAAAGCTTGCTTCATCTTGATTTTCAGTACAAATACAGACCGTGAAAGTGGGGCCTCACAATCCTTCTGTCTTTTTGGGTTTTAAGCAGGAGGTGTCAGAAAAGTTACCACAGGGCTAACTGGCTTGTAGCAGACAAGCGTTCATAAGTGACATTGCTTTTTGATCCTTCTATGTCGGCTCTTCCTACCATTGTGAAGCAGAATTCCCCAGGTGTTGGATTGTTCACCCACTAATAGGGAACGTGAGTTGGGATTGGACCACCATGAGACAGATTAGTTTTACCCTACTGATGATGTGTTGTTGCAATAGTAATCCTGCTCAGTACAAGAGGAACCACAGGTTCAGACCCCTAGTGCGTGCGCTTGGCTGAGGAGCCACTGGTGCAAGGCTACCATCTGCGGGCATATGACTGAACGCCTCTAAGTCAGAATCCCGCCTAGACATTTGATGTTGTACTGTTGCAACATTGGTCGCTCCAGATTGACCCAGGAGATGACAGTCTTGCTTAGAATGAGTGGGTAAAGCCCTTCCCAAATCTTCGTTAGCAGAGACAAGCCATCCTCATAGGGGAAGGAAAACTAACTTCAAACCTGGGCAGATGGAGCTCATCTAACCTTGTAAGGCCTTCCATCCAAGAGAAGGACACTCTTATAAAACCTACGACCTGCGGACTTCACTGTCACTGTCCAAGTTTGCTAGCCCCTGGCAGTTAAACCTCAGGTGTAAAGGGTGGGGCCAGTTCTGTGCACGCTGCGCCTCACCTAAAACATCCACTGCTCAGGCTGGAAGGGCTTGCTCCCACTTTTCTCTATGGACAGGCGAGGGTCGAAACAGCAGGTGACAAGGTGCATGGGAAGATGCAGATCCAGCCTTGCATGCAGGCAGATCAGGACTTTGGTCACTCGAGGTTGCCTCAGGAGATGACAGCCCTGGTCGGAAACTTCCTGATTGACTAAGCAGCCTTTTTTCCAAACACATTTGCCTATCCCACATGGTCTTAGTCACCATGCTTGTAGTAAGCGCAGCCAAAGCCATCAATCAATAAGTGAGTTTTAAAATCAGGTTCAGTGACTGATCCCAATACCAGCACTGGTAGTGGACACAGCAGGTATTTTAGAGCATGTGGGCTGTACTGAGGAGATATTTTACATTTGGCAGCAGAGTGTACTCAGGGTCCTGGGTGCACTAATCAGCCTTAACTGAACGACAGAGCACTCTCAGCAGAGAGTCCCACCAACACACCCTCCCCCCAGTGCTCCAGCTGCTCCATTTAAGCGAGTCCCTAGTCCCTCTTATGCTGTGGGTAATGCTGTTGTCAGCTGCTTTCTCTGCTCTTGCTGACCTGGTTTAGACTTGCTAGATTAACTTTGACCTGATATGTCATTTAGATCTGTCACTATCTCTGCTCAAGTACTGTGGGACTGCTCTCTGAGGGATGAGAATGATCATAGTAATGACAGCCTTATTTTCCTGTAAAGTGTATTCCTAATCCTTGTATTTCCTGGCATAAGTTTGAGACTGTTAATAACTTCTATAGGGTTCAACTAAGTTGTCAAAGTCACAACAGAGTCTCACATTTGCTGGAAGAGAAGCTGCCTTAAGATTAGCTCTTTCTTGTATTTCCTAGAGATTGAAATGAAGGGATGTTCTTACTCCTAAATAGGAAAATGGCTTTTATTTAAAACTTAGACATCTTAGCTCCTAAGGAGATCAAGAATTACACACATATACTCCAGCTATGTCTTTTTGTAGTAAATCCCAGATTAGGTCAGAAGCTTAAATAGAGAACTTGTATATCCCAGTCTTCAAAGGTACAGCACCTATCTCACAGGCTATGTATCTCTGGAGACCATGCTTTTCTCCGAATTCGTACTGTGTGGGTGATTTGCACTTCAATGCTGTTGCAGTATGGAAACGGAGGTGGCCTTGCTCCTCTTGGGTTTGTGTAGAGAAATGGGTACACCCTCCTGTGCCCTCTAGTGGCTCCTCTGCAAGACGCAGCGATGGGGACCACCTCAAGCTCATCTGACGGGCCTCTCTGTCAGCAGTGACGACTGGGTACCAAATCCTGCAGCGCCTAAGATCTCTTGGAGAAGGAGCTTGAGGGAGTGAGGTTCCTCTGCCCACCTCTGTGACACCCTGCCTTTCAGCTCATCTGAGAAAGGAAGATTAAATGGTTTGATCATATCTTTGAGATACTTTGAGAGTAGAAATTGAGTGCAAAATGGCACTGATGTGCCCTCTCCCCTGCAGTGAATAAGGCTACGCTAGCAACAGGAGCTGCTTTCCTGAGACCAACAGACCCACGCAAACCCTTCACCAGGAAGCAGCCCTGCTCTGGCATCCTGCTGGACAGATGAGGATGAAGGGGTTGACTGTGTTTCACCTCTCCTCCTTCCTGTGGCTGGACTGGAAGCCTTGTATGGTGGTGGCAACCCAGCTCTGAAAGGAAGAGTGGGACAGGCAGAGTGTGGCCTGTACAGAGCTGCTATTGAAATTAGTGGGGTAGAATGGGCACAGATTATGACTGACAAACTCGTCTTTGCTTCTGTCCAAACAATACTGCTCTTCAAAGTGCATTGGCTGCTAGCTTTCTTTTCCCATTCAAGATATAACTATGCACAAGGCTCTGCTGTATAGCCACAGTGTAATTCAACATGATCCAAAATGACAATTGCACATTGCTGAATCTGCATTCTCCCCTAGCTGAAAACAAAGCCAGAAAATAGGTTTTTTATGAGCTACACATAAAGGACCAAAAAGCATACCTCAACTGAACTGTGGCTTCAAAGTCTCTGTGAAGCCTTTTCTGACTTCAGTATGGAAGGGAAAAAGATACTAGAAATTAGTAACAGTGCAAATGTGAGATATGTGAAACGGTGAGAGTAGCTCTGAGTCTCTCTTTAAAAAAAATAGGAATTTTGTTTTCATAAAAAAAGCTGATCACTATAACAAGGATTAATCAGATTTCCCCAGCAGGCCTCCTGCACCGACTACTGGCATGTAATTGCTGGAGCGTTCTGATAAGTTATGCACCTGATTACAGCTCAGGGTCATACTGAGGCCATAGCTATTTGTGTTTAAAATAACCTTTTCTCTGAATATTGCAAGATCAATAGTATGGCTCCTATGTGTGTCATCAGCTTTGGCTTTTATGCTGCAAACACCAGTATCGATCACTTCAGAAATTAAGCTTTGGCTTCAGAGACCTCTGGACCAAAATGTAATGGATAACAGTGAACTTCAGACTCAAAGGGAGGAAATATTTGTAGTAATCCCTTGTTATGTGAAGGATTATTGACTGATAACAAGAGACAAACTCTTCTGGTTGTAATTCTAGCCACAGCAATTTTATTAGAATATTAACTCCATAACAGAAAATACTAATAATAATTTTTTAAAAAAGCATTTGAAGTGTTAAGGTTGTTACATGTATAATTAACAGCATATCCACACTCCCCACATCCAAATAATCTAATTTCTACTTATCACTGTTATTAGAGCTATGTGTTTGCTGCAGTTCTTTCCCCCAGTACCTGTCTGTCAGGACTTGCACATCATAGAATAGTTTGAATTGGAAGAGACCATGAAAGCTCATCCGGTTCCAACCCCTCTGCCACAGACAGGGATACCTTCCACTAGACCAGGTTGCCCAAAGCCCCATCCAACCTGGCCTTGAACACTGCCAGATATGAGGCAGGCACAGCTTCCCTAGGCAACCTGTGCCAGCACCTCACCACTCTCACAGTAATTTTTTTCCTACTGCCTAATCTAAATCTTCCCTTTTCAGTTTAAAGCCATTCCCCTTTTCTTATCCCTACATACCCATGTAAAAAGTCCCTCTCCAACTTTGTTGTAGGCCCCCTTTAGGTACTAGAAGGCTGCTCTAAGGTCTCCCTGGAGCCTTCTCTTCTCCAGGCTGAAGAATTCCAGCTCCCTCAGCTTGTCTTCATAGGAGAGGTGCTCCGGACTCACTTGAGCAGATCCACATCCTTATGCTGGGGGCTCCATAGGTGAACACAGTACTTCAGGGTGGGGTCTCATGAGAGCAGAGTAGAAGGGGAGGATCACCTTCCATGACCTGCTGGCCACACTCCTTTCGATGCAACCCAGCATACTGGTTGGCTTTCTGGGCTGCAAGTGCACACTGATGGCTCCTATTGAGCTTCTCATCAACACCCCCGAGTCCTTCTCCTTAGGCTGATCTCAATCCATTCTCCACCCAGCCTGTAGTTGTGCTTGGAATTGCCTCAGTCCAGGTGGAGGACCTTAACTTGGCCTTGCTGAACTTCATGAGACTCATACTGGTCCACCTCTTCAGCCTGTCAAGCCTGTCAAGGTTGACTGCACCAACCAGTCTTAACTAAAGTACAGATATTGCAATAATTATAACTGGACATGCCAGTAACTGTGGACTAATCCTCTACCTATGTATAACTAAAACACGGCAGCTACCTTAAAGGTCTCAGAATTTAAAGGCAACAATCACTCTCCTGAAAGATACAATCTCTGGCTTTAGATTTTCTTCACCTCTCCATGTCGCAGTATCTTGAAGTGGTTCTCCACTGTTAACTAGGAGTAACTCATATAAAGTCTCTGGAGCTCAAGGCATGTATTGAAGGAGAAGAGTCCTGTCAGAATCTGTTGCCAGGCAGACCAAAATGCTGTTGCATTGTTTGGCTTGTATTTATGTCTTGGAACTGCAGATAGCTACTCTTGTATCCAGGGCCAGCTGTAGAGAATCCACTGCCCAAGGGAAACTGGAAATCATACAGATCACAGTCATGCAGAGAAAGCAATAGCTAAATGGTTTGCAGCCCCTCATATCTTGTTGCCCTAGGCAACAGTCTGCACTGCAGAAGTGGCAGATCCAGCCTTTCTCATATTAAGTCTGTTACATATGGTGTTAATATATGGATTGATACTATGAAAACCCTAATGCAGTACCACTGGGGTGCTCGTATATTAGGTGATATGGGTGGGTGCATAAACAGTCTCAGGATGAGAGCTGCTGATTTCCATCCAAGATCTGTGAGACACAGATGGAGGTAACTGGAAGGACAGAGATTATAGCCTGCATTCACAGATGTGGGGCATCTGACTCAAGATATTCTAGCTTGGCTTCTCTTGAGCTCTTCCAGGAACTGACCCAAGATCCCCAAATGAAATCAGAGCAATTCAGACAGTAGGTTATAAGCCTCAGCTCCCAGGGCAATGCCTGCACTGTGCTGCCTCTTAAACCAGTTTGCAGCAGGGGCTACAGCTGAGTACACTCAAAACATACAGAAATACCTGGTCCTGCAGAGTGCTGAATATCAGTAGGTCCACATTTATTCACACAAAAATAGGTCTTTGCACCTTTTTGGATCAGAGCCACTCTGTTGTAATATTGATAAGAGATCATTTCCCATCACCTCTTTGCAATGTTTCAAAGGATTTTGGCTTCTGCAGCAATTTAACCTTTACTCTCATGCTTGAGTAATTCAGGTCAGGAATCAATGACTTTTAAAACCAAAAGCTGGGCTAATAACCTGAAAAGGACCTTTGAACCTCTGTTTCAGCTTCCAGAGGGTCAGCTTTGCATTCACTGTAATAACCCTGCCCTTACTGCAATGGAGTTCTCGGAGAACTGCATCTCTGTTGCATTCATGTAGCTCTGGAATCCGGGAAGCTCTGCCAACATGAGGGAGAGCTGGACTGGCTGCCTTGAAGTGCCATACAATCCTGTGTCCTCAGATCAAGAGGGCACTATATGGTAGTACTTTATACCAGAGCCAAACCATGGGAGCAATTCGTCTTTGAGGCAGGCAGGGAAATGATATTAAAATGAGTGGCAGTGCATCTCTACCAAGGCATGGACAATCAGTGAATTGGCTGTGCTTGTTTATTTTGACTTGCCTAAAGGATTCAGGACTCAGATTTCATGACAGCAGTGATTTCAGAACAATGCGTTTTCAAGAACACTCAAAACAAAATGCACAGAAGGTGTAATGCTGGTTTTGAGTTACTGTGTGCATGTTCTGGTAAGCAAATAGACAATTATTTCATGATAGCATGGATTTTTTATCCTGGTAGCCTGTCTTTCCCTTGGCCATTTTGTCTCCGATATTGTTCTGACTTACTAATAATGATCCATATGCCATGTTATCCCTTTCACGTCATTCTCCAGCATTTCCCTATGTGAGTAGGAGCAGGCAGCTTTGTAGAGAACTCAGGTCCCTCAAAAGGCTGGAAAAGATGGAGACAGAACACAGAAGCTTTGTAAACTAAGTCCTAGGGTACACTGCAATTCAGAATTGTCTAACTCAGTTCAGTGCTTCATCCACTACTACATTGTAAGGAATATTCTAATAGAAAACAGAATAAAAGACTATTCATTATGCCAAATTACTTGCAGGCCTCTGCTGAAAAGTCATAAGCCTCCTGTAATGCTGCACTGCAAATGACAAGCGGGCATATACAAACACAGTGTGTTTCAGCCTTGAATAAATGCTGTTGCTTCAGACTTATACCAGCCTGAGTTCACATGCTGGATGTGAACTCTCTTCCAGTTCATGGAAGCTGGACTGGCTCTCTTCCAGTTCAGTCCCTGCCCATGGCAGGGGGGTTAGAACTAGATGATCTTGAGGTCCTTTCCAATCCTAACTATTCTATGATTCTATGAACCTATGACTCCTCAGAGGCAGTTATGTCTCTGACTCACCGATGTTATCTCTGTTGTGCTTACATGACAGTAGAGCTTGAAGATACCTTGATCTTAAACCAACTGTCCCCTATGCCAAAGAGGAGCCTGCTGTGCTTTTTCCTCTGCTAAACACCCAAGGTTTTCTTTACAGTGTTTCTGGTCTCAAAGCAGTACCTCTCTCCTTGCCATGATTTACAGATCACTTAAGGTATTTACAAGTGACGGTTTTCCATCCAGGAATGTGAAAGTTGTCTGTTTCTTCACCCTGTCTCCCTACTCCTCCTTGTTTTCAACACCTGCTGGGTGTACTGCACTGGTTAGTGTGAGTCACCAAAGCTGACTGACTAATAATGATCCATATGCCATGTTATCCCTTTAACATCATTCCCCAGCATTTTCCTGTGTGAGCAGGAGCAGGCAGCTTTGTAGAGAACTCAGATTTCTCCCAGTCACTGACCCACCGACTATCTGGGGAAATACAGATGCTGAACTCTGAAATGAGGTATAAGAGGCTCAGTCAGTGAGCAACATCATCAGAATCAACACAAAACATTTAAGGTTTATCTTCTCCCTAATGCTTGAACACAAGACCAGCACTGAAAAACAGGAGAAAATATACAAATGGGGCTAGTATCATGTACCAGACACTGTGCTGTTAAAATGACCTTAGCAGTCACGAAGACTGATCCAGAGAGGTTCACCCTAGATTGAATGCTGAGTCATTCCTCAGGAGCTAAGAAGCCTGAAACAGTGCCGAAGAAAGGAGAAAGGAGTAACAGCAATGAAATTGCTTAGCCTATACTGTATACATTGAGACAGTCTTGTGCTGCAAGTGGCTTCCCAAGTGCTGAATCTGTTTGCTCCAGAGAGATGTCCTTTCAGGGGATGTCTTGGATTAAGGCCCCATATGGAAGGTGATAAAAGGAATTAAATAAAACATGAGGCAAGTGGAAAAAGGCCCTTGTATTTAGCGAGCTGCCTGGAATTGTGATAGACATCAGCTCAGTTTAATTTCCAATGAGGCCATCTGATCTTCCCTCTGCCACAGAGATGGGAACAGACAGGGAGTTCTCCCTACCTCCTTTTGGCACTATTTCCTTTTTAATCTTGGAACTTAGCAGTGCAGAATGGTCACGACTACCTACCCTGTTAGCAAGCGATGACTTCTGTCAGCACCAGCAGCTTTCATTGTGCCTGACCCAGAGATCTCACACAGGAGGAAACTTCCTATACTGCTTTCCTCTGAAGAGTCCCCCAGCCTACTCCTTCCAAGTAACACTGGGCTTCTTCTGGGGTGTTTAAGAGGAAAGGGGGAAGTGTCACAGTTCTTCAGTGTCGATGAGTTGATGGGCTCAATGACTAGCTCATTGAATGATGCTGCAAGAAATCACTTTTCCCGTGTTTGTGACCTAGGCTACCTCATTCTTCCTTTCTGCGTTATTACTTAATAACCAATCTTCCCACCCTCAAAAAAAAAAAAAGGCAAACAAACCAAACAAAACCCAGAAAACCACCACAGAGTATTTTGTAAAAGCCCATTCTGGAAGCCAGTAGTTCCTGCTTTCTGCTATACTAAAACTGCCATAGAGGACTAACACTGTCTGAAATACTGTCCTGAGGCAGAGGTAGTTCAGGAAAGTAATGAGAAGAGCTGACCCAAGATGCTGACCCACATATAGACTTGATTGCAACTGAAACATGCATCTTAGAATAATTTGTTTGAGTCACAACTACTTTCCAGGCACCAACAGGCAAACTACAGAGCCCAGAAGAGCTTTCTAAGGATGCACAGGACCCAGTGCCTGGCACTCATAGGTGTGGAAGGGACCATAGGCAACACCAGTACTAATAGCAAAACTTGGATCCTGCCTCCTGACTTTGCTTTAATAATTTCCTTGCATGTTAACCAGTCCTCCATTCATCCCCTCCAAAAAATCAAACACCTACAAGCCATATAGAGGTAGGCTAAAAAATAAAGAACAGAGAAAGACATTAGATTTAACAGCAGCAATGTGGAGGCTTTTGAAACAGATGGTGACCTACCAATTGACAGATTGGATCACACCTCAGCTCCATCCAGCCTAGTACCCTGTCTCCAACAGTTGCCATCACAAAATGCATAAGTAGGAAGTGTGAAAACCCTGCAGCAAGCAGATGGTGGATGGTAGCTACTCCTATTCCCTTTTCTTCCCAACATACTGGTATCTTACTGGCTTGAGAATGAAAGCTCAAGGTTTAACAGCCAGTTTTGGGGAGGATATCAATAAAGGAGAAAACAGCTGAGGCTGTAAGCAGATTTTCAGTTCTGTGCAGCTTTGCATGGCTCTGCTTACTGCATGCTGCTTTAAGAGGAATTATTAATGGCAACACACCTGGATATTGCAGGATTTTTGTAATTTTCTCTTGAATTCTGTTAATGAGAGAGTCAGAGTCACATAGAATCATAGAATAGTTAGGATTGGAAAGGACCTCAAGATCATCTAGTTCCAACCCCCCCTGCCATGGCCAGGGACACCTCACACTAAACCATATCACCCAAGGCTTCATCCAACCTGGCCTTGAACACTGCCAGGGATGGAGCATTCACAACCTCCCTGGGCAACCCATTCCAGTACCTCACCACCTTAACAGTAAAGAATTTCTTCCTTGTATCCAGTTTAAACCTCTGCTGTTTAAATTTCAACCCGTTACCCCTTGTCCTGTCATTATAGTCCCTAATGAATAGTCCCTCACCAGCAGCCCTGTTGGTCCCCTTCAAATACTGGAAGGCTGCTATGAGGTCTCCACGCAGCCTTCTCTTCTCCAGGCTGAACAGCCCCAACTTTCTCAGCCTGTCTTCACATGGGAGGTGCTCCAGTCCCCTGATCATCCTCGTGGCCCTCCTCTGGACATGTTCTAACAGTTCCATGTCCTTTTTACGTTGAGGACACCAGAACTGCACACAGTACTCCAAGTGAGGTCTCACAAGAGCAGAGTAGAGGGGCAGGATCACCTCCTTTGACCTGCTGGTCACACTCCTCTTGATGCAGCCCAGGATACGGTTGGCTTTCTGGGCTGTAAGTGCACACTGAAGCCGGCTCATGTTCATTTTCTCATTGACCAACACCACCAAGTCCTTCTCCATAGGGCTGCTCTGAATCTCTTCTCTGCCCAGCCTGTAGCTGTGCCTGGGATTGCTCCAACCCAGGTGTAGGACCTTGCCCTTGGCATGGTTAAACTTCATGAGGTTGGCATCAGCCCACCTCACAAATGTGTCAAGGTCCCTCTGGATGGCATTCCTTCCCTCCAGCATATCAGCTGAACCACACAGCTTGGTGTCATCGGCAAACTTGCCAAGAGTGCACTCAATCCCACTGTCCATGTCACCGACAAAGATGTTAAACAAGACAGGTCCCAACACCGATCCCTGAGGGACATCACTCATTACTGGTCTCCAGCTGGACATTGACCCATTGACCACAACTCTCTGTGTGCAGCCATCCAGCCAGTTCTTTATCCACCGAGTGGTCCGCTTATCAAATTGATGTCTCTCCAATTTAGAGACAAGACATCCCATATGAAAAAGTATTCAGCTAAAGTAAAAGACTGAATGTAGAATAGAAATCCCTCTGAGCTGATATTTCCTGAAGCAGAAGCAGCCTTAGTGTATTCTACTGTTTCTACTGGTTCTGGAAAGCTTTTCAGTCACCTCTTTCTCCCTAAACATCAGGCCAAACTATCATATAAATATTTTGCCTTGAGACAAAGCTAAATTAGTGTTCTGGATTCCCACGTTATTACAGTTTCTTATGGATTTTAATTGTGATCACACCTCAACAATCGAAGTTAAAATGTGGGCTTTAAACTTGTAACATTCTACATTTTGGAGAGTGCACTAGGCACATCTGCACATTTGTCATGGATTTCTGTGAAAGCTTGATTTCCACATTTATAGACATAAACTTTGCAGCATTAGCAAAACACTTTTAAATAGTTCTTTACTAAGCAGTTCCCAGTGAAACATCTGCACAGAATAAGGCTTGTAGAATGGGGTAAAATTAATAACCACAATATAGGAACAAAGATGAAACCAAGTAGCTTTGTAAAGCTGTGAAACTAAAAAAGATAAATTGTTATTACCTCTCCTTTGCCCCATGCCACTGTCACATGTGGATTCTCTGAGGTCTAATACACTGAC
The DNA here is from genome assembly GCF_012275295.1 of Melopsittacus undulatus. NCBI lineage: Eukaryota > Metazoa > Chordata > Aves > Psittaciformes > Psittaculidae > Melopsittacus > Melopsittacus undulatus. Next base: position 45,827,752 of record NC_047532.1, read on the forward strand.
CTTATTATCCTTTTTTTCACTAATTACATCTTTCTCTTCCCTTCAGTCACTATTTTCATCATTTCATAGAATCACAGAATCATAGAATAGTTAGGATTGGAAAGGACCTCAAGATCATCTAGTTCCAACCCCCCCTGCCATGGCCAGGGACACCTCACACTAAACCATATCACCCAAGGCTTCATCCAACCTGGCCTTGAACACTGCCAGGGCTGGAGCATTCACTACCTCCCTGGGCAACCCATTCCAGTACCTCACCACCCTAACAGTAAAGAATTTCTTCCTTATATCCAGTCTAAACCTCTGCTGTTTAAGTTTCAACCCGTTACCCCTTGTCCTATCACTACAGTCCCTAATGAATAGTCCCTCCCCAGCATCCCTGTAGGCCCCCTTCAGATACTGGAAGGTTTGCATGAACTTAATATTTTGTGACCTTCATCACTTCACCAAATCAGGTAAAAACTGGCCAACAGTTTAAAAGCTTGATTGGGATACATAAGAAAGGATGCAGATAATATGGTCACAGAAGGTCATTTTTTAAATAGATGCAGGTAAATGGGCAAAGGAACTCTACACTACCACTTTTTGTTAGCATGAGATCTCAAGCAAATTTAGCAAATACATTTCTGCAGCTTTCTATTGTTCTGTTTCACTGGGAATACAGTGATAGATGCACATTCCATGCTGGCATATTATGTTTGGGTAAGGAAATCTGTTGTGCTATGATCAGTGGAAAAGACCAATTACCTCCCATCGCTCACCAGAAAACTGTAAGTAGGACAGAGCCATAGAATCAGTGGTTCGAAAAGTTCCTCAAATGCATGAATGCTCTAAAACAAAGGGAAGAATTTTCTGTTGCAGGCAGTGGAATTTCCATTGCCTTGATTTAAGCCTTTGCATAGCAGTAGCAGAAGACCTATTCAATATGGTACCTTGAAAGCTAATTTCTTAAAAATCTTTTTTGTGTGTTCTTGTTGTAAGCAGGCACAGATCAGAAACCTTGCAACCATCTATCCAGCTGTGACATATTAGATTATTCGAGGCTTTGCAGCATAAAACAGCTTCTGGGTCTTGTGGTGCTAAGCCATTTGCCTCGGACAAGCGCCAGCTTGGGTTATTCCATTCTGCTGACCTAAATTCCTCTCACACAGTTAAGTGGATGCAGTATCATCCCCCACTTCCTGTCCCAATTTGTAGCACAGCTTCTCTTCACATACAGAGGTGCCCCTCAGAGGCACCTTATTCTGCCCCTCAGAGCTGATGGTTAAGCCAAGACTGGTAGGAACTGACCCACCATGGTTAACAGATAGGAATTTTAAGAGATTGTGTAAGCCCTGAGATGCTCACCCTAAACCAAGTTCTGTCACTGATTTCTATTTTGATCTCAATCAAGTTGCTCAAATTCCTCTCTTTCTCTCTCGTTCATGCCACCCCCCCCCATGGGCAAATTCTTCTTGGGTAAATAAGACTGTAAAACCAGATGAAAGCTAGTACGAACATACGGATCTTTTTCTTGTATATATCAATTGTGCAATGTACTGCTTTCTGCAGTTTCACACCAGTGCCTCCCATACCACGGATGCTGACAGACAGCTCATCTGGATCCAGTTGTCATTTGAAGATGTGAGGAGCTCTTACAACTTAATTGGAAGTTAAGGGAGCCTCTAACAAAACCTTGCTTCTAATGCTCTGTAGAATTCTTCACTGGTAACAAAGAAGAACCAAGCTCTGCTATATCCTTTTGAGACAGCTGTCAGTTGTGGAAGCTCCATCTTCTTATAAAATAATTTTCAGAATAAAAATCTGAGGAAAATGGGGCACTGGGTGGAGGTGCTTTTGTGTGTAACTGTGCCAGGACAGTGCCCACACATAGCAAACCTGGCATCAGACTTCAGGGAGCCAACTACCAAGTGTGGGTGGGTACCAAGTGCACAAAAGCATATTCTGGTGGGCTTCCCAAGCTGGAAGAGCTCTACCATTCCCACATGCAAACAATTCTGCTACCAGCACGAGACATGCTACCCAGCAAAGCTTCTTCCTTCCCCATCACAGAAGAATGCCACTTGCCCACCTACCCAAAAGACAAGCTTTTTTCAAACGAGATGAGTGTTTCCTAACACCTCCCAACTATCAAATTTCATGAAAGTAAGTTAAGTTAAAAAAAGAATTTTGATGACGTTTTAGTAACAAGACAGCAACATTTTGTGCTAAATCTTTCATAGCAAGCAGAAAGCCTGCTAGCATTCACAAACTACTCCTGTCTTAGACACCTGCAGTGGCTCCATTACTTCACTCAGACCAAGGCAATTAGGAATGATCTTGGAGATGCTGAGGGAGCAGAGGGCTATTTAAAAGATCCAATTTGGTTCTCTATTTTTTAACACCATGTAAAGATGTGCTTCATGTCAGGGTGCATGGTACTAGAAAATTACCAAGTTAAGATAGATGCTGTGATGGTAGGTAAATAACTTCAGTTCTTTGATTTTAACCTACGTGAAGCAGGTACCTATATGTGAAGTCTGTAGCAGGCTAAGAGGCTTTTTTAAAATGAGTACGTGAACTGTCTAATACAAGCCAGCTAATGAGGGATTAAAGCTTCTGCTCAGGACAGGTAAGTTGAGCTCCAGGCAATTAACTATGTTTGTGACACTCTTATTGACACATTAAATAAATAAACTGGTGTGTAATCTACCTCACACAGACCAAAATGTTCCCATAAAGGTTTTGCTGCAAATATAAAAGTATTTCTTTTTAATGCTCCTATAAAGTTCTGTTTGGCCTCTTGCAATTCTTGTGAGTAAGCTTATTCCCTCCTACTATTGGGTGAGGCAAGAGCTGTACTCCCAACCAAGAGCTGGCTACATTCTAGACAGCTTGAATGCCATCAGTCCAAGCAGTAATACTAGTGTGATAGATGCTGTAAAAATACTAAACAATATAAAGTTTGTTCATGGTGAGGGATCCCCTCAGTTTGCTAAGGATAAGATCCCTTCCTCTTCTTGAAGCTGTAAAGATTCCCATTGAACTTTGAAGAGACCCCAGCAGACATGCAGGAATTACTGTTTCGATAAGCTACTGCTGACTCAGCTAAGGCAACTCATGTTACAAAGCGTGATTCATAAACATGGTGTATCATCAGTGGGTTCTTCCTTCAGCCAGTAACATTTTTTTTTACATTACTTGCTTCCATTTTTGTACAGATGCTTTTTCCAGTTACATGATTTGATAAAAAATTAGCACCACCTACAAAAAGGCAGGCGGACTCCACAAGTAGATTCTGATTTCTAGGTCTTGAATGGCTGGGAAAATGGTGGGACTATCTTTCTCTGATGCAAGCTGGTGGACAAGGCTCTGGCCTTGGTGTGAAATGGAAAAAAAAACCAAACCAAAAAAGTAAAAAAAAACCCAATCCCCCCAAAAAGACAAACAAACAAATAAGCAAACAAAACACACACACACAAAAAAAAAAAAAAAAAAAAAAAACCACAAAATAAGATCTGAGAGCTTCATTCCTCTCTGTAGGACTGACCTGCTGGTTGACTTCCAGGAAACCAGTGAGATTGTCTAGCCTCAGCCACATGACCCAGAAACCTCTGTATTTTTCAAGGAACAGGGGAAAGGTTCATGAACATCTTTCTAGTGTCCAGAACAATTTCCTACATTGCTAAATGCTAACATACTGCTATGTTACCATTAACAAATTCCTCCTGATATCAAGGAGGGTCCTCAGCATGGATGATAGGGACCTGTATTGAGTCTAACAGGAAAATCAGGAGATGCACAAATCTCTTTGGCTCCACTGAAATGCTCTTCCTAAAAAAAAATTAAATGTGAAACATACAGAATCCAAAATTGTCATAACAACAATGTGAATTCATGTGACATTATGTCAGTCTGAATGTGGCTCATATTAAAATCCACATCTTCATAATAAAAATGTGATTTCATGTGACTTTGTGTCAATCTGAATTTGTACAATTGCAAAGCAACTCATGTTGGCATCACTGGGTCAAACAGGCTGATGCTGCAAGCTATCCTGGCAATCATACTCTCCCATACCAAACCCCAGCTGAGGTTACCAGGACCAAGACTGATCCTTGGAGAAGAGCTTGGACAGATGGGACCTGATCTTAACTATTTTATTCAGCTTAAATCTGCTTTTGTGCTCTTTCTTTAGGCAAGCTACCAAATGCATTTGTTTTCTTAAACCTAGCTCCACTGCTACAACTAATATCAAACCCAAGAAGAACTGTAGTCTAAAATCTTGATTGTATATTCTCCAAAAGCCACATTTTGGTCACACCATGTTTTATATACAGGTTGAGCAAAGTAAATGGCAAAGGCATTTCATGAGCCTGTAAAACATCCTTGGCATTCACAACACACAATCCACTACAATCACTGACAGCTAAAATTTGATCCCATACAATTCACCAGCATCTTCCACTGTCTTACTAGTTTCAGGTTATTTTGTTCCTTGTAGTTTGGTCCCCAATGCTAGCAAGTGGGTAGCCAGCACAGACTTGTAAGAATGCCAGTGCATAGTATAGGGCCTTACCTGTGTTCACTAGCATTTGAAGATTCACAAACAGTAAAAGCAAGCTTGACATGGAGGAGAGCTTTTCAGATCCTGTCCAAGCACCTTCCAGAACCCTTGAAACATCAGTGGCAATGAAAGACTGAGAATGGGCTGCTATTTTAGTATCACAAGGAAATGCAAAGCACATCAGCAGTGCTGTTGCTCTATCGTTATTCCATCACTCCCTTTTTTCTACCACCTCTCTGCAAGGACTGGGCTTAGGTATTTTACACAGATCAGTTCACAGGTAGGACTCTCTTTACTTTTCTTGTTTCTGCTTTTTTAAAAAACTGCATGCTTGAAAAACAAACAAAACCATCAATAAAAGGGTACCTAGTTGCCCATAGCCACGGGTTTGCAATCTGCTGATGGCTCCTATTTCATGCACAGGTGTGATATTGTCACACAAAGGCTTCCTGCCTGCATAGAACATCAGCACCTCCTGGGGAAATAGGGCCCCCAAATCTATGCAAATGTAGTGAGAATTAAAAAAAGATGTCTTACCCACATGGGTGATAACCGTAGTCAGTCGCTGGGTGAGCTCCTGATGTGACATCTCTTCCTCTTTTAACCAAAAAAGCATTTCACACAGGGAACCGCACAGCATCCAAAAAAAGATACACCCAGAGTGGGAGGCTGCACACTCACTGCCTCGCCTGCACACAAAGCGAGGACCACTCCCACGGCACAGCCCTTTCAGCTCTCACATCTTCTGCCGACTGCTCACCTCTACCAATTTCCTGCCGTCCGCACATGGACCTGGAAAACCTCCCCCCAGAAGGGGATTTTACCCCCTTTGGCAAAAGGAAGGGAGCAGGAGGGGGAAATAAAAAAGAAGCAGGCGAGTTAATTGCTTATGGCTTTTTTTCCTCCTGTCTCCCGCGGATGAGGCGAAGGATAAAGAGACAAACCAGCAGGCAGATACCTTCCTCCAGGGAGACTTTTGGATGGTGATGCTGTGAGTCAGGGAAAAATCCTGGAGGTAGGAATGGCATGGGGAGGAGTGGAGCTGGCAGGAGAGCAGTAACAGCAGCAGCTGCTCTGCAACACTCTCTTCACCAGCCTGCCTGGGAGTCAAGAAAAACCCACCCGCAGTCTCTTGTGCTCCCCCTTGGCCCCTGGGGCCCAGATGCCCTGCAAGTTGTTCCCAAGTGGAACCCTGCAATGTCCTCAGAGACCCTCCTCCCACACTCTCTGAAAGCCCTTGCCTGACAAATGGGGCTGCCGCTCACAAAGGGGTCAGTGGGCTTTTCAGGGGCGCTGTAGCCAGAGATTTTGTTGCCCCCCTGCATGGACAGAATCCCTAGGATCCTGGTGTTACTGAGCCCACAGACCCTGTACAGCTGCACATGTACAAGAATGGTGAATTAATTAGCCCTGGGTGGTCAGGACTTAGCTGCTATCATGGCCACGTTGCTCAGCTGTGCCCATGGGGAGGCAGGCACTGGTGTTCATCAGTGGGCCAGAGCATGTCTGTGGGAAGCAGCTGGCCCTGGGTGCTAAGGACACAGCTGAGCCTTGCACAGATGCATGACTGCCATAAGGCAACTGGCTGCTGAGCTACAGGAGAGCTCCATCAACCTCCCCAGCTACAGACCCAGCTGAGATCTGAGAAGAGGAAAAGTGAGGCAGGCAAGAAAGTGAGAAAGGGCAGAGCATGACAGAGACTTGTATGTCTCCATTCCCTCTTTTCACCTCCTCCTTTGAAGCCTACCTGAAGCTCTATGCAAGATACTTCTGCAAATGGAAAATTTACTATGCATCTAAAAATTAAGAAATAAAATAGAGTGCAGCTGTCTGAAAGCTCTGCTCTATTCCTGCAGAACAGATTCAGCTCTAATTCCAGATTTCTCTGGAATCCATAGGATTTTCCCTGGGTTCATCTTTTCACACATGTCAAAGAACATGACATGTATACACAAAGCTGGAGCTGTAAAATACTCCTGTGGGTTCATCAGATCTTACAGCACAATTAGTGCATCAGTCCTGCTGTTGCAAAAGGTTTTATCTACCTCTGTAATGGGAAAATCCTATAATCAGCTGGCTGACCTACAAGCCAGCCTGAATCTCTCTGCTGTTGTCCTAATTTTTGGATGTTTGACCAACTGTACTGAGAGGTTTCTTGTAATTCTGTTGAGTTAGTTTAACAGCAAGTCTCCTGAAAACAAGTGGTGAGGATGACTTCAGAGCCACACACCTGTCAACATTTTGGGATTAAAGCAGAAAACATTTTTTTTTTTTCCTGAGATCCTCTTTTTACTGCCCATCTGTGCAGTAAAGTTCAAACTGTAAGGACCCTGACTAATGTTAAAATGATTCCCTCAACCAGGAAAGAAATACCATCACCAGGAAATAAAAGCATATGGGAAGAAGACTGACATGCAGATATAATCTTTGGAAGGGTCTGAAAGACCTGGGATGTTTCATTTTGCTCTTGGACGTTACAGATTTCATGTAGGAACATTTGACTAGAAAAGTCCTCATGTTTCCAGACACTTAAGATTTTGGTTTTGTTCTGCTTTGGTTTTTTGTTTTTTGTTTTTTTTTTTTTTTCTTTTTTTTCTGCAGGCAGACACTGTATAATCCCATTCATAAATGAAATAAACTACTGAAAAGTGGTGTAGATGGTTTGCTCTCACTACTCCTGCAGCAAGGTTGTTCAAGAACATCAAGGATAGCTAAGAGCTATATTAATTCTCAGTTATTTTAAAAACATATGTTCCTACACCAACATAGTTATTCAGCATCAGTAACTGCAGACACATGTATCTTTGCTATTTTAAGATTCTTATTCTTTTATCATTTGGTTTTGCTGGCTTAGTCTGCTTTCCAATTTTCCACTATACCTTTAATAACTTTTGAACCTGTTGGTAAATTGCAATCCAATTCAGGAGACAAAAATCAGTTCCGTACAAAACCTGAAAGGGGAAAGCATGCAGCATGCAGCAGAGACTGAATAATTGTTTTGCTGCTGCTCCCTGCCCAGCTTGTACAATGGAGTGGGTTTCATAGGATTCAGTCCAAGCTGAGGGTGCCGTCCTATGATGCAAATTACAGTGAAAAAAAGGAAGAAAATTTGGGTTATTTTAGTGGGAAGGTTAGGGCTGTGGGATGCAGCCATGGGACACTAAACTCCACCATTTTACCAATAATGAGATTATTTCTTCATACTGCCAAGATTCAGTGGTGTCTGCACTAAAAAAGGCTGCTGTCCATAGTGTGAAATGCAATTACAAATTCCCAAGCAGAAGAGCCACAGGGATTCAACCAAGTCAGAAATACTGCAAAAGTGCTGATAATCCACAGTTCTAGACCCAAGTTAAGAGAAGGAAAAAAGGAACCTGGACTACAGGGAGCTCTTGGAGACAGAGAGAAATGAAAGACCTGCACATGTCGCTTGAGGAATGGCTCAAAGATGCTGGATCAACTTAGTCCATCACTGTTCTGGTAACAATTTCCAGTGCTGTTACTATTTGTGAAGCTGAGCCAGCACTTTTATCACAAATACAGACTCATCCTCTGAAGGATAAAACCCCTGCTGTTACACATATATTAGAGGTAAAGAGAATGATGATTTACATTTCAGGCACAAGCCAGGGTCTCACCAGAAAGTAGGGCTGTACTAACACCATGATTCTCTATTAAAATGATGGCCAACGGGCAAAAGAATTTGATTTTTCTATAGAGTGACAGCCTGAAAAATCACCAGCCACTTATTAGATCCTGAATCAAACAGCTGAGGCCATGGTAAGCCATTTAAATAAACAGTAAATTCCACACCGCAAACAAAAAAGGTTTACAAGATCCTATGGCCTGGTCAGGTGGAAAAGGAAACTCTCACAGAAATAAAATTTTTAAAAATAACAACAATAACAAAAATCTTATTTTTTTTCTTCTTTTTCATCTTATATAGCTATGTATCTCTTTCTTGTGCTATTAAAAACCAGCCAACTGAAACCAAAGGGCTAATAAAGATCAGAATCAGACTGCCCATTAAACTAGTCTATCTCCTTCACTGCATTATCTCAATTTTCCTAGTCCTACGTAACCTTTATGGGCTCATCCATCTCTTAGTTTTTCAAGAAAATCTCCTTCCAGAACACAGTCACAACCTTCTGGTGTACAGAGTGTATCTGGAGACACTTTCATACCAGAAAAAAAGGCATGATGATGGAATAACAGAAAAGTTGAGAATCCCTTTCCCAGGTTTCTTCTTCTGTGAACAAGCTACTTGGGTATCATATCTCTTCCTCCCTTAACTTTTGTCTGTAGACTGTCTGATACCCATACCAAATGCTGGGGCCCTATTATTCACTGGGAAGAACTCTAACACTGTTGGCACAATCAGAAAACACAATTACACTGTCAACACTCTCACTGGTTATGGCAGTACTTCAGATCTGCAGCACATTTCCATTACTAGAAGAAACTGGCAAATGAGTCAGATAGTTCTTTGATATATAACTATAAAGAAGGCACACAGAGTACTGTTTCCTTTCTGTAACATTAATCATGTAGTAAAGGAAAATACCGCTCCATATTTCAAGATTTCTTAATTTTGTTCATTTTAGAACATATCACTCAATAGTGCTCTTGCCTAGCTTTTAAAAGGGTCACATGAGTAGGGCTTCCCTGGCTGTTCCCTGGCTCTCCACTGCCCTCTCAGTTAGCTCCAGTGACAAATCTGGGCCTCTTTGCTGAAGCTTGTATGTATACTTTTTCTCCCACACACAGCTACCAAGCTGTGCCTAGGTCTCTGCCTTCACACTTAACCTCCTGCCTAAGCATGGCAAAGCGTAACCTGCTTTGCCTCAGATGCTGTTTTAGCTACTTTACTTTAAAAGGAGCACAACTGCATCTAACATCCTTTCTGAAGAAAGAGCTCACTAGTTCTAGCAAAGCTCTCTGCCCCTTTCACTTTCTTCCTTCCCCATCATAAACCTTTTGTCACCATCATTTACATCAATCATTCACTGTCCATGCTGCAGAAGAAGCTGTCCTGACACAGAGTGGGGGAGCAGCTCATCTGTGAGTAGGACCATTAATATACTCTTACAAAAGAATGTATGAAACAGGCCACTTAAAGACAGAGTTCCTCTCCAGTATTCCCCTTTCAAATTGTAGCAATCTCTAGTTCATGGATTTTCTGAGCTCAGGTTTGCAGTTGCCTGATCATATTTAACACTCTGTTTCTTTATGAATTTGCCTAGTTATTTTTTTAATCTATTTATCATTTAATAGCCAGAACATTTGGTAGTAACAAGATCTGGAATTAAAAAATACATTGTGTGAAAACAAAACAAACAAACAAACAAACAAACTTCTTTTGGTTTTAAATCTGAAGCCTGATAGTTCAATTTCAGACCTGTGGTTCCTGAGAAGGAATGAGTAATCCCTATTCACAGTATCCATCTTAGCCATGACTTTCCATACAGTGATCACAACCCTCAGGCACTCTTTCCTGAGCTGAGCTGAATGCTGTCCTAGCTACTATCTCTTCATACAAAAAAAAAAAGAAAAGAAACAATTCATACCTTTCAACATTCTTACCGTCTTGCTTTGAACCTTCTCTTGTTTACGCAGCTTGCACAGTGAAACCTGCCAGTTACAGTCTGCTCTGTGTTGCTTATATAATTCTGAGAGAAGTCTTCCAATGCCGAAAGACATTAGACAAATGTTTGTGTTAAACCTTGAAGAAAATCCATATATACCTATTTGTACTGCATTCATTTCTTTCAACACTTCCCTCTTTTAAAACAAAGCCTGAATTTTTGACAAAGCTGTTGGACAGTGATCCTGTAATTTCTAGGGTCAGTTTACTTCCTAAATTCTATGAAGTTTATTTTAAGGAAGCCACTTATCCACTTCCAGTGTCATGAAAAAAAACTCAGACTCATCACCCAGAAAGCATTAATGTCAACTGGATCAAGGCCTAGATTGATGGAGGCATGGCCAGGTCTCCAGGGCAGCAGGCAGAGTAACTTATAAAGACAGATGTCCTCCCCCTAATCAATTATCTTGTCCTGTTACTGTCCCTACCCCTTATCACCAAAGGAGCTCTTGAACCCTCATGCCATAGTTGTACACCTACAAATGCCGACATAAGAAGACTGGGAAAAAAGCAGACCAGACTTCCCATTTAGGTCAGTTCAAGCTGCCTTGGAAGTTCAATATTGCCCTGCCACCAAACAATGTAGTCCCTACCCATCCCACCAAAAGCCCCCACTTTTATCTCCTGTCTTTTGTAGTAGTAGTGCAATGAATTGGATCATTTCACTGACCTGCTGGATCTATTTTTGATTAACTGTGAAACTAGATCTGAGGTACTTGGAAGATAATAGGGTTCAAGTGTGGCTGGAGGATCTGGCTATGATGAAAATGAGGAAGGTTGCTTTCAATCAGTATCAGTAATGAGGCATCTGCCACTGGCATACTGTATTTCTTTAAGACCAACACATCATAGGTTGTATAGTTTTATAAATTAAAATAAATAGTCTTATATGAAAACAAATCCAGCATCCACCAAATAATTAACATTTTAAAACTAAACTGGCCTTTCTGTGCATTAGATCAGCAGTTGCTATGGGCTACATCTGAGGAGCACTGATGAGGCTAGCGAAAAACACAGTCTTTGCCATGGGAAACACTATAGTCAAGCAAATGACTCAATCAAACTCATTACTTCTGAGTTTGATCTGTTGGACCTTAAGATGGTGAGTGAATGCAATTCAGTAGAATAGAGCAAGCAGAATTTTCAGTCCTTGTATATCTGAGGGAAAGGGAGCAAAAAACAGCGACCGAGAGAGAGGAGCTTGCATTTCATTATTCCTGTCTGGAATTCTTAACTTTGGTTAATGACACAAAAAGTTGTGTTACGAAGTTAAGTTCATGTAGCAGACAGGAAGTTCCACTGCTGAACTGAACCTGAGTCTCATACATAGTTCACAAAATGCTCAAATACCAGGTATATTTAAAGCTGCCCAGTTAGGGAGAGTGGATCGAATATAGACCACCAAAGAGAATGAAGCTTTTTTACAGTTTCAGAAAGGAAGCTAATCAGTTCTAGTTGCTTTTCCATCCTTACCATTTCCAAGTTATCATGATTTAGAAGTGCCAAATATAAACACAGTGGGAGAAAAAAAATATATTAAAAAGGCATTGTATTTTCATCTAGAACAAGACAACTTCAGTAATTATATGTGTAGGCACTTCTTGCTGCTAAGGCTATGATCTGGATTTCATGCTTCAATGAATGCCAGATGAAACAGCTTATTTAAGATTTTCCAGACAAAAATTATAGAGTTGCCTCATTGACACAATGAAGTATTTTCAGCCTAAATTCTTTCCCGTACCTCCTTTTTCAAAGACTGTTCTTATGTTGCCATAGAGACCATTCCAAATCTTCTCTTTTCCCTTGCACAGGTTCTATTCCAGGCAATCACTACCATGGCTGCCCAGGCCACTCTGGCTGTGTCTCATGCCCAGGAGTAGCCAAGGTGAAATAGTAAAGCAGACCATCTGTAACTATACAATATACAGCTGCTGGCAGCAAAATTATTTCAATTTTTTACCCACAATGCTGGTACACAATTGGGCATATAAGCTGTAGCTACACAGTGCATGAAGCTAGAGGTGATTCACAGCTATAGGCTGGGCAGAGAAGAGATTCAGTGCAGCCCTGTGGTTGGGGGTGTTGGTTGATGAGAAAATGAACATGAGCCAGCTGCAGTGTGAGCTCACAGCCCAGAAAGCCAACCGTATCCTGGGCTGCATCAAGAGGAGCGTGACCAGCAGGTCAAAGGAGGTGATCCTGCCCCTCTACTCTGCTCTCGTGAGACCTCACTTGGAGTACTGTGTGCAGTTCTGGTGTCCTCAACATAAAAAGGACATGGAACTGTTGGAACAAGTCCAGAGGAGGGCCACGAGGATGATCAGGGGACTGGAGCACCTCCCATGTGAAGACAGGCTGAGAAAGTTGGGGCTGTTCAGCCTGGAGAAGAGAAGGCTGCGTGGAGACCTCATAGCAGCCTTCCAGTATCTGAAGGGAGCTTGTAAGGATGCTGGAGAGGCACTCTTCATGAGGGACTGTAGTGACAGGACAAGGGGTAACGGGTTCAAACTTAAACAGGGGAAGTTTAGATTGGATATAAGAAAAAAGTTCTTACTTTGAGAGTGGTGAGGCACTGGAATGGGTTGATCAGGAAAGTTGTGAATGCTCCATCCCTGGCGGTGTTCAAGGCCAGGTTGGACAACGCCTTGTGTGACATGGTTTAGTGTGAGGTGCCTATGGCAGGGGCGTTGGAACTAGATGATCTTGAGGTCCTTTCCAACCCCAACTATTCTATGATTCTATGTGGGCACACATCAACTGCCAAATCTACCAGGATGTGGTTTTGTTATTTAAAGTGAACTGTCACATCAATCACACTCCTCATTTTTGCCCTGACTTTACTGTAATGGAGATTACTATAAGTAATGTGAAAACAAAAAGGATTCACTTTTTCTTCACTAGTAGCTTCTGCACAAGAAATCCCCGCGCCCGTACACCTGGGGGAGCTGCTCGCATAGCGACAGCAAGGGCCGGGGCATGTTTTGGCAGCGAGGACCATACGATCACAAAAACCTAGGGACAGCTGGAGCTGGACCCGCCTGGGACAGACCTCTCTATCGTGGATTTCCAGGGGCCCCCAAGACGCACCTCAGCCGTCAGGGCAAGGAGAGCAGCTCCTGCCTAATGCCGCCATCTCCTGACAGGAGAGCCCTCTCCTCAGCTCGATTTCAACACTGCTTTTGTACAACGGCTTACGGCAGCTGGGAGGAATGGCGAGGATCAACCACCAGGCGCCAGCACCCCATCAGACCGTCCCCCCCCCGGTAGGAAACCCGGCCATAAGTCTTGAGGTCCTCCCCCTTCCGCTTTTCACGCCAGGAGCGGGAGCATGCGCAGAGCTGCCGGCGGGCCCTGAGCTCTGAGGCGTAATGTAAGCGCCCGCCTCCGCGGCGGGGCCGAGCTCTGTGGTTGGGCCTGAGCAGGCGGAAGCGGCCTCGCCCCGGCCGGTGGCGGGTTGGCGGGAAGGTCTGGCGGGGCCTGCCGGTGTGGCTGGTTGTGCTTGAGGTGTGGCGTGTTTGTGTGCGCGGCTGTGTTCGGCCTGGCGGCTGGGCTGAGGAGGCTCTGAGGTGAAGGAGACAGCTAGAGCCATGCAGGCCTTCTTCAAAGGCCCGTCTACGATCAGCACCAAGCCCCTCGCTGCTAAGGAGAAGGCTGCGGCCGGCGCAGCGGGGTGCAGCGGGGAGGGCAAGAGGCCTAAACCCATCCCCTGGGTGGAGAAATAGTAAGGGTTTTTCTGAGGTGGTGGGGTCGCTGGCTGGGCTGGTTCTGGAGGGGTGTCTGGAAGAGGGAGTGGGTGTGTAGCAAAGGGAGTTGCAGCTGTAGGTGTTTCTTCCTGGGAGAGCAGCTTTAACTTCTTCTGTTATGGGGGAAACCAGCTCCATCAATTGCTGTAAGAGCCCTTTATTGGTGTTAGTGATCAGAAAACGCCTCTCTTGCTCCTATCAGGCTGTGCCCTTTCATCATTGTGGCTTGGTGTGAAAGTGTAGGAAATGTTTTGGTTTTGAGAAGCCTTTAACAGCTAACAAAGTGGTAAAATATTGCAGTCTAGTACAGTTCTGCTTTAAAAAACAGTTCAGGCAGGTGTTTACAACAGAAGTAGACAAGCTGCTTCCTGAATAATTAGATCACTTCAATAATACAGACCAGAGGCGTTAGGCAGATAATCTTGTTATGACTTTGACCTCAACTACAAAATTATCTGTAATTCTTCAGAACTTGATGTAATGAGAAAGGGAAGTGTCGTTTTTTCTCTATTTCAGTTTTCTTCTGAAACTGTTAGCTAACAAATTGCATTTGATGTCTTCTTGTTTAGTCGCCCCAAAAATGTGGATGAAGTCGCCTTCCAGGATGAAGTTGTTGCTGTGCTGAAAAAGTCCTTGGAAGGTGCTGATGTGAGTGTAATAACATCTACCCAATCAGTGTGTTTAGGCAGAAACTTTGAAAACTTCTAACTCAGCAGCTGTCATTTTTGTGGTTTAACCACAGCTGCTAACTGGGTACCACACAGCTCATTCTCCTGCCCCAAGGCATGAGGAGGAGAACTGGGGAAAAAAAGTGAAACCTGTGGGTTGAGATAAGAATAAATTTAATAACTGAAAGAAGAAGAAGAAAAGGGGAAAAAGAGGACTAAAACTAAAGAAACACAAGTGATACACAGTACAGTTCCTCAGCAACCACTGACAGATGCCCAGCCTGTCTCTGAGCAGCAATTGGTAGCTACCAGCTGACTCCCCCCACTCAATATATTGAACATGATATTCTATGATATGGAATAGCCCCTTGGCTAGTTCAGGTGTCTGCTCCCTCCCCCATCTTCTTGTGCCCCTCACTGCTAGAGCATGGGAAAGTGAAGAGTCCTTGACTTAGGGTGAGCACTACTCAGCAACAACTAAAACATTGATGTGTTATTAACATTGTTCTCACACAATCTGAAACACAGCACTGTACCAACTACTAAGAAAAAAATTAACTCTCCCCAGCCAAAACCAAGGGAATGATTTTTCCAGTGGTACTTTATGAACAAGCCGAGTGGCTTCCTCATAGCATGTTACAAAATACGCGTAAAATTTGTGATGTTTCCAATGCTCTAAACATTATGAAGTTGTCAGTTCTGTGATGTACTTTGAATCTTTCTGGGAAGACTCAGTTGATTGACTTGTTAATAGTTTCAAATCTGGAAAGGCTTCTGTTGTCACTATACTACTTTTCAGATAGTACTTTTGACATTCCTGTTTAAGAGAAGAAGGAAATTTTTTTTCATACAAAAGTCTGGATTGCCAGTCATTCCTAAACAGTTCTAGTGATCTATCATTGCTTCTGTGAAACTGATAAAAACTAAAACAAATGCACTTGTTGGCCATAAGGGAAGTTACTTATAATGGTATATATATACTACTTAGATACTGATTCTAGAGTTTTGGGGTTAAAGTTTCTAAGTAGTCTTTGGCTTTGAAAAGCTAAGTGTGACAGTTGCACCAACTTCACTGCAGTGTTGGCTTCTGTGATGAGCCTTTTCAATTGCTTTTGTTTATACTTGCATTTGCTTTTGAATAAATATTTAGTAAATACTCAGTATGAACAATGTTTATTTCCCCCAAACCAGGTGAGAGGGAGTTGGAGGGACTGAAGGGAGATACAAAGTAGGTATCCAAGAGATGGCTGTGCTTTTCTACAGATCTGGACAATTCCTCCCCTCATACATGCTGAAATTTTTTGTTTGGTTGGTTGGTTTTTGTTCCACATTTCACCTAGAAGGGTCATTCTTGTGCTCCAAAAGCTGTTTCTGTTTTCATGGACTGCCAATGCCATGAAAGTGCCAGTGGAAGGGGTTGGTAAGGATGTTCTGAAAATTACATTTGTGATTTGGCTTTCTGCTCACAGAGACCTTAAAGAAACAATTTGGACCTTTCAGAGTTTTACTCAAGAAACCTTTCATTTGTAGTGTGCTCTGATGCACTATCAGTCTTTGGTATTTGAAAATTTTACCTTAAGGCAATTTGCTCTGTAGTTCTGATTTTTACTGATATGAGCTTATTTCTATCTAAAAATATTAATTTAATCAGAACTTTCAAAAGCACAAGTACCTTAAGTGTGAACAGCCAAAATGGAGCTGGTGTGACAGAACTTGGGAAGACTTACATAATTTCTTTCTCTAGCTCATGTCTCCAATTTACTTTGAGAATGCTGTTGTAATGTGACCGTATCATGTAGCATTGTACCCATGGAAGTTTGTGTTTCAATAGTAGTGTTGCTATGTATTATATACTGTGTATTTGTACAGTTGAGGTAGTTAGTAAGAAACTACTAGCAGCTAAGGAAAAAGGAGGTACTGCCACTTACTCTGCCTGGACGTATCAGCTGTGGAACATCGCTTAGGTGATGGGTTATGAAGTTCTATTTTGAGCAACAGTTATTTAAAACCTTACAGCTTCTGGATCAGCAATGTTTCTTAGATTATGAGCCTCTTATATTTGTGTTGGCTTTTTGCCGCCTGAGTTAAAAAGCCAAATTACAACTTCTGCTTATGGCTACAGGCTTTGTATTTTGCCATAGCTACCCAAATCCAGCAAGGCATTTGAGAACAAAATCGTGCAGGTAAATATGTGACACTTTTAAATTTTGGACATTTTTATTAGTTCTTGCAAGGACTCATTCTGTCAAAAAGGCAAAAGTGTAATTCGAACTTTAAAGTGGCTGGTACTTATTTCAGAAGTTCTTACTGAATTTGGAGATCTGGTAAGATCAAAAAAACAGCTGTGACAATGCTGTAGGTTTGTGTAATGTGCTTTATTTAAACCTTAGTATTGAAAATGGAAAGTGGGTCCTTTGTTGATTGGCCTCTATTTGTAGGCCTTGGTTTTGGAGCTGCTAGATGGAGCATAACTTTTAAGTCCCTGATACATCTCCACTTGTAACAGCAAGCATCTGTCTTGTTAGAAACTAGGGAAAACAGAGTCCAAGTGGTTTTGAACGGGAGAAGCCGATTTCTGTCTTCCAGGACTGTTGATTTGTTCTTTTTTTTCTTGGCAAAGAAATGGAGAAGTGTTATAGTATTCTTTAGTTTTCATTTACTTGATGATATCTTAATGACTGAAAAAAAGAGAGTTAGGGGTAGAATTATTGTGGCAATTTTTCTCTTCACTTGTGCTGAAACTTGTAGAAAAGTAATTGGGGTTCACACTATATGCGGTAACTTTCCCATAAGCAGGGTGATGCCTGCAGGTTTGCTGCTTACCCCTGGCAAGCATGGAAAAATGGATAACCAGATCAGGTTGCAGCCTGTTTAAAAATACTGCCACCGTTGCATAAGGGAGTAGGCTGTGCTTGATGGAAAAGTAGTGTAAATACTGGTGATAACTTTAGTGAGAAATAAGAATAATTGCGGTTGTAACAAACATTAATAAAGTATGTATTTAATGCAATTAGAAACATTCTTATTAAAACTTGGTACCTGATAATGCTTGATTTGAGAACTAGTAGAATGTGAATTAGCGTAGAGCCATGAAATTATGAATCTCCGTGAAAATGCCTGTCCTTGTAGTGTGTTAACCTAACATAGTAGTTGATGAATTTTCAGCTGGCATTCAGTTAACATTTCCTTTCACTGGAACTTTCCTAAAAGATACAGGGGGGTAGAATTGTTGTGGCATCTAATCAAACTTGGAAGAGTGTTTGGTTGCGCTAGATACTGTTTACTTTTCAGTAACTAGGGAAACAATCAAATATTGGTAGAGCAGGCAAAACTTGAAATGGATTTTATTTGCTATAAAATGATGGAAGATTGTAAATATTCTGTTATTTTACAGTACATACACAGTTGAATCTGTTATCTGTGTCTTACCCAATTGTTAAAATGAGATGCTTGTTACCAGACTGGTCTGTCTCTGTTTCATGGATTGTGTACTTATGCATTTTTCTCTGCTACTTGGATGTGTTTGGTTTTGCTGTTCCCATTCTGTCTGCATTGCTTCCTATATTCAGCACAAAATTTTCTAATCTAATTTTAGTTGATCTTTTTTAAAAACAGAACCTTTATTAAGGGCTGAAAGTCAAGTCCGACTGAGAGGTTTGTCTTTTTGCTATTAATCAGAGGGTCTGTTAGATTCTTGTTCTAAGAATATAAACCTGGAACATTGCCCTGTCAAAAGCAGCAGTTTTCAGGTGCAGTCTGATGGCAATGAAAGCTGTAGTGTAGAAAGTCTGTAGTATAGAAAAGAAAGCTAGCACTCCTGTGCTAATTAGAAAGCTTCTTGAATTCAGCCAAAATGTAGTCATGGCTAACTTACACAAATTTGATTTTTGCCAACTTATGTGTTGCTCTGATATATTTATGGAGAACAGTCATATTCCCTCTTAGCTTTTGTTTTGCTGAGCTAACTAAATCACACTCTTTAAAAAAATAAAAGTCACTTCCCGTAAGATATGTTCTTTACTCCTTTAATCACCTTCCCCAGTTTGAATTCATCATCCTTGACTAAGGATGACATGAACTGTGTGTAGCTTTCCTGATTAAGCCTTAATAGCCCGCTCTTAGTATCAGTAATTTTCCATCTGCATTGAAAGTGCACATCTTAGGACTACCATGTTAAACAGGCTTACACTGTTCCTCTGACAGACTTTTGGCAACTTTTAGTTTATTCCAGCTGATGAATTCTGGACATTTAGCAGATATTTAGTTGTATTCTCAAACTGAGATTTTATGCTTTGTGCTGCAAAATGTCATCCTATAATCATTACTGCAATCTTTGT
This sequence comes from Melopsittacus undulatus, assembly GCF_012275295.1. Classification (NCBI taxonomy): domain Eukaryota; kingdom Metazoa; phylum Chordata; class Aves; order Psittaciformes; family Psittaculidae; genus Melopsittacus; species Melopsittacus undulatus. The sequence goes on from NC_047532.1 coordinate 45,846,690, forward strand.
TGTGCTGCTTTGATCTTCCTGTTTCAGCATATTTAACACATTCCTATTTTTCATGCTGAGGTTATTAATTTAATTATTTGAAAGATTAGTTACCCTAATGTCTTAAAGAAATTAGGTTAAGAATCTGGTCTCCTCCTTCAAAAAATCCTTGGATGGATGTAGAAATTTGCCAGCACTATGCTGACAGTCCTTTACAAGCATCTCTGTGATTAGTGTTAGGCTATGTCTGCATTGCACTTACAGCATTCACAAGCTACCTTGTATTTATTGCAGTGAAGTTAATGACAGCACAGAATTCTTGGCATGGGTTGAAGATGGGGAGTTGAGAAAGTAAGGGATAGTTAACCTGTGACAGGTTTTGAGACACCTGCACTGCTGATATTACCCAGACTGTTTCAAGGACATTCTTGGATAAATTTGCATGTCACTGCAGTCATAACAGTAAGTTCTGTAAGCCTTAGTAATCTCAAACATGACCTGGAGGGAATACATCAAAACAAAATATTAACTGAAGTATTAATTTTGATAGAACGTAACACCAAATAATAGCTTGTTCATGCTGTGTTATAAACGGCAATCATTTGTCCTCCTTTACAGCACTATGTAATGACCTAAAGGTGAAAGACTTGATATTATTTACCAAGAAGAATAGATAGTTTCTGGTCTATGAGGTGCACAGATTTTCAGTAGGTGTTCCTGTTTGTGGTTTGTTTTGTTTATTTGCTTTTCATAAAATGGTGTGTTACTGTTTCAGCTTCCCAATCTGTTGTTCTATGGCCCACCTGGAACTGGAAAGACTTCCACTATTTTAGCAGCTGCTAGAGAACTCTACGGGTAAGCTGGAGTCAAGTTGCTTTGTTGTAATCAACTATCATATGTCTTCTAATCATGTGATGGAGTGCCTCTGGCCATTGCCTGCTCTTATGTAGCTTCTAGGTCTTTTTCAGGAGTACCTTCACATTGTAATTAAGCTCTGAGATTTCTTTCTCTTTTGTCCTGTCACAAGTCTTTGCTTTTTGTTACTAATACAGACTTACAACACTTCAGACTAAGAGCCATATAACTCTGTAACAAAGAGTATGAAAAAAATGGCTTGCATATGCCTTACTGAACTTTGTAAAGGGATCCCAATTTTAATTGAATATTCAGTAAGCTGATAGCTACACTTAGATCTCAACGTATTTCATAAAATGCCTGAATTGTAGTCTTTTTGTTATGCACCATTGAATTGTGTCTAGAAATAATAGTGAGAGTCTAAGATTCAGCATGTGTACATTCATCAACTCACTTGTAACACTTAGGGGTTTGAGTAGTGAATTCAGTGACCCAAAAGGAAAAAAAAAAAAAAGGATGAGAAGGTGGTTTGATGTTACGATCAAATCTAATTCTAATGCTGACTTTAGTATCTCTCCTCACCACCCCCCATCATTGTTTTTAATTTTTGGCTCATGTTGCTTTTTAGAGAGAACCACTTCTATTTTAATAGTAGGAAGACAGTTTCACATTTATGTCTATTTGAATTCCCAGAACTTAAAATCCACTGGCTGGTTTGTTTTTTTAAATCAGAGGTGCTGCTGCAATTAGTATTGCTGCTAAATACTGCCTGTATTATACCCTCTAGGTATTTCTTTCTGGTAGCATTGCAATGGCAGAGCCCTACCACTGACTGTATCTGAGCATTTTACATGTTCTTCCATGTTGTTCACAACATATAACTAGAAAGGCATATTATATAGTGCTCTGAACTTACAAAGCCAACTTCCTGCTTTCTTTTTCCTCAATAACTGATGTAATTTTGCACCTCATTTTTTGCCACAGTCTGGGAAACAGTTGTAAAAATAGCTAATGGAAATTCATACCTCAACTGTCTTTTAATGAAGCATGTTATTTAGCAATGCTGGCAAAAATAATACCTGCTGTTCAGAAAGCCCAGACAGGTTATTGAAATACTTTATAATGCATCATTACAAGAACTAACAACTAATATGGTTTAATAAAAATTTTGCAGTCCTGAATTATTCCGGCAAAGAGTCCTCGAATTAAATGCCTCTGATGAGCGTGGAATCCAAGTAATTCGGGAAAAAGTGAAGGCTTTTGCTCAACTTACTGCATCTGGAAGCGGTTCAGAGTAAGTGCTTAGGACAAAGCCTGTGTTTTTTTGTTTATAATTCTAATACAAATAAGGGGTAAGCACTGGCCAGGAATTTGCAACACGGAGTGCTTGGACTAAGCTTTGACTTCATGTGATTTCATGTTGAGATTTTGATTACCTAGGAGGAAATTTTACCAGTTCTGTTAGAGTTAGAGACAGACAGGGAAAATCCCAAAAGATAAAGTCTTCTGGATTTGGTGATAGGTAATTGCCTTTGTAAATGTAGTCTTACTACCATAGAAAAGCTTCTGTGGGTAAATTTTGGTGGAAGTTGTTTCTCTAGTATGTCTAATCTGTAGCATTGCTTACAAGATGGGTGCTAGTTTCTAAGATGCTAACAAGATTCTGGTGTAAGGTGGCGAGGCCTGTGAGGGTGAAGCCAATATGTGTGGAAAAAACAGTGGAAAGTAGCAGAAAGAGACTGCATGCCAGGACTATCTGGCAAGAAGTGGTCTTATGTACTGAAATTAGTCTGTTGCAGTGTTCTTTGAAGTTCAGGGAATTTTGGAACTTGGAAAAGAAGAGCTGCATTAGTTGTTAAAAGAATAAACTTGCAAGCAAGAGTACATATTTTTGAGGACTTTTGGTGGTATTAAAGTGTCAGCCTTTCTATGGGAACTCAGTCCCCCTCCTTTATTACCAGTCCTTTATTTAAAAATAATCAGAAAAAAAATAATTGAATATGTTCTATTTGTCAGGTATAAATAAATGAAGTATGACTTGCTGCTTGCAGTGGTATGGAGTTTTTGTTGTTTGGTTGGTTTTTGTTTTGGTTTGATTTTTAACTTGGTCTATACTTTGCATGTCTCCTGGATAAAAGATTTCTTATTTTTCAGTGGTAAAGTTTGTCCTCCTTTTAAAATTGTAATCCTGGATGAAGCAGACTCAATGACTTCAGCAGCTCAGGCAGCCTTAAGACGCACAATGGAGAAAGAATCTAAAACAACACGTTTCTGCCTTATTTGTAACTACATCAGCAGGTATGTGTGGAATTAGTTGCTTATTTGGATTTGTTGCCATTTTTCTTCTGTAGTTTCTTCCTGCCCCCTCCTGCTGAGAGATTGACCTACAGGTTTCAGTTAGAGATGTAGTAGAGGTGTAGCTATGTGAATACAAGACTGAGGACAATGTGTAGGTTTCAACTTGTATTTTTCACAGAGTTGTGGGTTTAAGGTTATTTTTCCTTTTTCTGCCTTGATATCTTTACCTGTGTGAGCTTGACCCATGCATTCATTTACCAAGGACTTAACCTTCCTTTCTTTCAGAATAATTGAACCTTTAACATCTCGATGCTCCAAATTCCGCTTCAAGCCTTTGTCAGACAAAATCCAACAGCAGAGGCTGTTGGATGTTTCTGAGAAGGAACAAGTGAAAATCAGTAATGAGGTAACTTCATGGTTGCCATGTAATTTTATTGCTTAATACAGTGCATAATTGCATTGCACTGAAAGGGGCTAAGTCAGCATACTTTTCCAGACTTGTCAGTTGTATTTAGAGGAAATATATAACCTCATTTAAATGTTATTCTCCTTCCAAAGATGGGTTGAATTTTAAGTCTTCCTAAAATCGGAGAAATGTCCACCAGAGAAAACTGAAGCAAAACTACAGAGCTTTTTGTTCTGTGCTGCGTATAGTTGCATTAAACCCTGCCTCATTATGAAATTGCCATCACACATTTATAAAAGTAGAGAGGTTGCTTTGTAACTTGTGTATTGTTCCTGTCTGTGACCATCTGCTCTAGACATTGTTTGATGTTTTAAAATCAGTGTTCTGAAAAAGCTTACTGTGTTTTAATTAACAGTGAACATATAACTTGGCATTTTCTGATATTATTTTCCAGGCAGTGTCGTACCTTGTTAAAGTGTCAGAAGGGGACTTAAGAAAAGCAATTACTTTTCTTCAAAGTGCCACTCGCCTAATGGGTGGGAAAGAGATCACAGAGAAGATAGTTACTGAAATTGCTGGGGTAAGCCATGCTTTATGGTTTCTCCTGTAATTAGTCTGAAAAGCATACGTGTAGCAAGTCTGCTGACTACCTGTATCTACTTCTGCTCAAAGTTTGACTAAAAAATTGTTTTATACTCATTCATATTACAGTATGGTGCCAATACACACCACCAGAATTTTAAAGATGGCCTGGTTTTGTACACTTGTTATATAATATCAAGTTTCTAACAGCTTATTCTCTAAGTAATGGAAATCTGTAAAATAGTCTTATAATTCAAACTGAGGTTGAAATATTCTGCCCATGAATGCAAAATGTGTTGCCTTTTGTGGGACAGTGGACTAGAACTTGACAGTTTTATATATGTGCATATTTATATGTATGTGGGTGTATATAAGTATAGACCATTGCAAAATATGGTTTAGAAACACCACAGGGGAGTAGCTTTCAGCAGCAGCTCATTTTTACCTAACACAATAACACCTAACTCATTTTCACGCTGTTCACAGTGACAGCACCTTTTCAAGGATGTTGCTTTTTAACAAAACAGCAGAAATTTCTTCTAGAATGACATATATAAAACTGACAGGGACAAGAGAAACCTGAGAGGAAATACACTTAAATAAGACTTTTGTGAAGGTGTTCCTATAGCAACAGAAAATTACCCTCTAAAGCAAGAAACATGAGATCAGGACTTGAGGAATTGAAAAATAAATGGGCTTTAATGAGGGACACACTTCCTTTGAAGGTGCTGCCATTGTAGCTGATTGTGAGCATTGTGAGGTTCTCACTTTGATGGTACCAGAAACTATTGCAACTGTGCGTATTTTACAGAACAGTTTTAAGCAACTTTCTCAGTGAACTTCTCATTCAGTTTTGTGTATCTGGCTGTAGGAAAGAGCTGGATTTCACTTACAGATATCTGTAAGTCACAATTTCAGAGAAACCTGGCAGAAGTTGACTGTAATGATAGGAAAGAAAAGCATGAAATTCCGTTATTGAATGATGCTTGTATAAATCTGTCCTTGGTTCAGCTATAGCAGTAATTTTTCTCTTTTTTAGTAGCTGGTGCAGTGCTGTGTTTTTGACTTTCAGCCTGGGAACAAGGCTGATAACACCAATGTTTTTAGTTGTTGCTAAGTAATGTTTACTCCGACCAAGGACTTTGAGTCTCATGCTCTGCCAGGGAGGAGAGGAAGCTGGGAAGAAGCAGAGATAGGACACCTGACCCAAACCTAGCCAAAGGGGTATTCCATACTGCAGCATGTCATGCCGGGTATATAAACTGGGGGAAGTTACCCAGAAGGGCTAGATTGCTGCTCGGGCCAGGCTGGGTATCAGTTGGCGGGTGGTGAGTGGTTTGTATTCTCTCCCCTTTATTTCCCTTATCATTATTATTATTGGTGCTAGCAGTAGTGGTTTGTGTTATACCTTAGTTACTGGCTGGTCTTATCTCAACCTGTGGGAGTTACATTCTTTCTATTCTCCTCCCCATCCCTCTGGGAGCTGGGGGGGGGAGGAATTGGGGGGAGTGAGCAAGTGGCTGCATGGTTCTGAGTTACCAGCTGGGCTTAAACCATGACAAAACCAAAGGAACCCAACTTTACGTCTTCATAAAGACTTCAGGGTCTTGGTTGTACATAATTTTTGTGACCTTAGAGTGAACTTAGTCCAAAAGATAAAAATAAAGAAGCTTTGAAACCAAATGGTCCAGGTAGTCAACAGGAATGAAAATGACTAGAGAATGTGGGCAGTGCTTCCCTGCTCAAAGCTAAATAATGATGTGTTAAGTTTTGTTCTTCTGATTTATTGTCTGATCATGTTGCATTGTGCTTTTTTAGTATGTACCTGGTATGTCACTGGAGAGAAATGACTTGCTGTTTCACTTAGTTATAGAATGGTTTTGAAAACACTGGCTGATCTTATTGTTGAAGTAGGCCCTCCACTTAGTGTCCTGAATAAGTGTGTTTATGAGGGTGACTTTGACAATTCACTATCACTGTATAGTTTTTATTTTAATATCACTACTATAGGACAAACATTACAGCCTAGCTCTGGCTCTTAGAATTTAGGTAGTTTTAGTTCTATACTTCCTTGAAAGCAGTCAGGTGTGTAGAGGAATGAAACCTTAAAATTATCTCCTTCATAAATAGTTTGCATCTGTTACTGTAGCCTCAACTTCAATTTAAGCTTACAGAGTTGAAATTAAGAAATGTAACTTCTTGTTACAGGTCATCCCTAGAGAAAAAATTGATGAACTGCTGTCTGTCTGCTGGAGTGGTTCATTTGAGAAACTGGAAACACTGGCAAAGGTAGAGTCCTCTTGGTGCTCTAGCCTGAATGTTTTTCTTGGTTGCTGCCCTTTGAATCCTTTGTTGCTGGGCTGAAGAATGTTTGGCCTCAGGTCAGTTAGGATTGACATTTCAGGAAGTGTGTCTTACTGCTTAGTACCCTGATCTTTCCCTTCTGAGCTGTCAAAAGAGCTGTCAAAGTTGCAAATAAGATTCCATACCAGTGTGACTGGCTTTCTCCGGAGTTAAACTGATGACATGCGGAAATGTTAGGCTGAATTAAGCAGAGTAGGAGTTCCTAGCAAGACATTTGGCTCAGGGCTTTAGAACTGTGTATTCAGGGGACTGGGATGGTCTCTGGACTACTACCTTCCTTAGTTACATGGAAGCTGCATTAGATGAGAAATAACTGAATAAAGCTGTAATAAGTCCTCAATTTTAACATATTTCATGTCAATCTTACAGTACAGCAGTGATTACAGTTGTCTTATGAACTGCAGTGTCTTAAAATAGATCTTGCCGGAGATGTCACAAGCTAAGGGTTCATAGAGGTAGATTTGTTTTCTTTTAATATAGAAGAGATTCTTACTCCCTCTGAAGAATGGAAAATTCCTCATCTCATGAGTTTAAATGAAGCGCAGTCAGTCTTGAACTGGATTTTAAATTGAGGAGTTGTCCCTGACAGAGGGGAGGAAGCCATAGTACTTTCTCTCCTCCAGTGAAACGTTCCCCCTTCCAGTAAAATGTTCCATGCATGTATGAAAAAAGCTGGTATTGGTTAGCTTCCTGCGTTTTCCTTGGCTGTACATGGTCGGGTGGCTCCGGTAGGACCTCTGGTTCTGAGTCTGGAAACCAGCAACAGATGTTAGAATGGTTTGTGCAAATGTCACTGCTTTCCACTTTAATGTTTACTTACCATGATGTCTAAAAATGTATTGCTCTTAAGATGTGTTGATATGGACTTTCTAAATCCTTAGAGCTGGTATAGGCTTTCATCAAATGACTATCAAATCTAATGCAGTAGTTTGGAACTGCTCTCCAGTTCCTTGAGAAGGTACATAATGGTGGGGTTTTGTTTCAAATATTAGTGCTTGATATGCAGTTGACGCAACTTGAATGCGTGCTTCTGCAAAGCGCAGGTGTATATTTTGCTGTAGAGAAAAATAAGATTGCACCAGCTCTTCAAATTTCATAGACTTCTCTGCATAAATGGCTTCCTGGACACCTGTTCTTAGTATCTGGTGGTTTTGTAGCTACACACTACTGATTTGAAAAAAAAAAAAATTAAATGTGACTATTAATTGCCATGGGTTTTACTTTATTAAAAAAGTTTTGGCTGCAGAGATCTCTGTGGGCCTAAGGCTGGCAACTGCTGGATGAGGAAAATAAAGTAGGTGGCACTCCAAAATGTGAAGGCTATGAAACTATCATGTGATGCTGTGGATGCTTTCCTAATTTTAGAATAAGATTGGACAGGTTATTTGGAGGTTGTTAAATGCTTAAAATGTTTCAAGCTCGCAAAATGTAGATTGTCAGAAGCTGGAAGTATATTTGGAAAAAATTATTGCTATGTGCATGCCAGGCTCTTGCAGTCTTTCCTAGGCACTCACTTGGGGTTGCTGTCAGGTGGGATGCTGGATTGCGTACAAACCTAACAGCTTATCCTCAAAGATGTAAAAGCTCCGTAATACATTTCAGTACAGTCTTTCAGTTCAGACAACTTTTAGATTGGTCTTCCAGTTTGTGGTGTTTCTGCTGCTGAATTGTTTCCGTGTTCCTCTCTGCCTGACACAGAATCTCATAAATGATGGGTATGCTGTTGCTCAGCTTGGAAACCAGCTGCATGATGCTGTTGTTGAGAGTGAAAATTACAGTGACAAGCAGAAATCTGTCATAGTCGAGAAACTTGCGGTAAGTCTGTAGCCTGAGTTAAAACACAACAAAACATTAATCTAAACTGACTAATTCTTGTTTAGGCACTCTCTCCCAAAATGCTGCTTTGATTTTTAGTTCTGAATGTTTCTTGGTGGAATCTAAATTTTTGTCCTGAGAAATTTCATGAGAAGGAATTGAAATCCAGCTAAGTGAATCATTAGCCATATTATATTGTTCTAATGGGATTCAAGAAGATTAGTAGGTTTGGGGTTTGGTTTTTTTTGGGGGTAGAGTGATGGTTGTGGTTTTAGGGGTTTGGCTTGTTTTAATAAAAGCTGGGAGGAAAAATTAAGATGAGATTACAGAACAGTTATGGTTGGAAGGGACCTCTGGAGATAATCTAGTGCAGCCACGCTGGGCCACCTAGAGCAGATTACACAGGAACACATACAGGTGGGTTTTGAATGCCTCCAGAGAGGGAGGCTCCACGACCTGCTTGGGCAGCCTGTTCTGTGCTCTGCCACCCTCAGCGTAAAATTCTTCCTCAAAATCAGGAGCTGCAAATTGCAGTTTTGTCCTGGTGTGTAAAATATGCCCTGTCCAAAGAGTTCATTAACTTGCTAAATTTTAACGAAGAAATGGCAGCTGTGGTGGAGGTTTTGCTAGAATCACTAAAGAGTGAATAGTGGTGTTCCTAGCAGTTACTTGCAGAGCAAATGGTACATTCTTTCCTATAAGCTGTCATGGCTTGGCCTCCCTGAGAACGTGGGAAGTAGTCTGTCCCAGGTTGGTTTGATGGCTGTGTAATTTGTGAGTGCCAGAGCTGTCATTGCTGATTAATGGTGAACATCATCTGGTGTTCCCCATTGTAACTGAAGGAACAACTTGTCTTAAGCACCATTTCAAGAGGCTTCTACCTTCTCTTTTCTGTTGCAGGAAGTAGACAAATGCTTGGCAGATGGTGCTGATGAATACTTGCAGCTTATGAGTCTCTGTGCTGTGGTGATGCAGCAGCTAACACAGAACACTTAATGACTCCTGCAACATTGGAACAGCTTTTTTTCACAGGTGGCCAAGGTTCTAAGAGCAGAGATCTGGGTGCTTTTGTAGTGGGTTGTGGGGTGTTTTTTTGCAATAAAAGGGCTGCTCAGCTGTTGGAAAAGATCCTGCTGAAGTATTTTGGGTGTTTTTTTCCACGCTACGTTTGAGTGCTCTCTAGCTATGGGGACAGTGGTGCTCCTGCTTTGCAGTTTGTTGTAGACTTATACCTGGAAAGGTAGAAGCATCAGAAAATGAGTGTATACATAGTAAAATCATCAGGTGAAAGCGGAGAAGGAAGTATGCATTGTTCCTCTTAGTTGACATTGGTTGGTTTTGAAAGTATTGATGTGGCAAAATAATCACGTATTTACAGATGAGGCCTTGGCCTGAGCTTGGCCCATGCTGCATCTTCTGTCAGCTCCTTCAGCATGAAATACTGCAAAAAACACTGTTAACTGTATTGCAACACCCTAAGTTCACTCAAGCCATGTAAGAAAAAGCATGGGGTGAAGGGGAGGTAATCCTCTCAAGTGGCTCGTATTATCTGTTCTTGCTGTCAAACCTAGTTTCAAATCTGCTCCCTGGCTACAGAACGTGGGGCTAGTCATGCATCTCTCTGCCAGTTGCTTTGAGCATCTGTTGGTTTCCTTGGTAGCAGTCTCAGGGCCTGGTAGTGCACACCAATGATGCAGGCAGTAGATTTTAGTAGAGTACTAAGCCAGCCATTTCCTAGTGTGATGGGTGTCTCAGCTTAGGGAGATAGACAGGTGTCTGTAACACTGTCACACAGAAACAGCCTCTAGCGCTTCAAGATCACCATCTACTGTAGAAACAGCCTCTGAAATCCCTGACAAAAGAGGAACGGTGTAGAGCCAGGCCTGCTCAGCCCAGCAGCAGCTGCCACTTCTGCTTTCCATGCCAGACTGAGCCTGGTCAGCCATAGCACCTCCCCAGTGAGAGACACCCCCCAAGACTCATATATTTACAACCTAAGTGAATATAGAAGTATTTTATTGAACATTCAAACTTCATTAAGACATGTGCAATATGGCAAATTTTACTGGGTTTAACCCTAACTAAGACAATACTATGATTGCTTGCTTGCTGGGGCTTAGCAACAGGGTCCAAATCACACTTACCACTAATTAAATACTTTATTGAATAAATACATATGAAACAAAAACGCATTTTAATGCTCTTATAAAAGTTTAGAGATTTTGAAAGGCCTTTCCAATTCAATCTGAAGTGTAAGTACATATAATAAAGGAAGATAGGCTAGTTTAACATAATTGGCTGACTTTATACAGCACTTATATCTTTTAGTCCATAAGTAAATTATTAAATGATAAAGAACATCTAATACAACCACTTCTATGGAACTAGGAAATAAATTTCTAATAAAGAAAAAATTTACAGACCCCATGACTTTCCACCCAACCCCAACAGTCTAACCCTAAAGTGGATAAAGCCAATGGCTTTCCCCACAAGAGCTCACGACAAAAAGTCGCTTCTCTTATCAAAATTCTGTATTTCTGATCCGTAATGAGCATTGAGACAAGATTCAATATATCCCCAAAGAAAGAAGCACAATGCACGTTGTGAATCGCCTATTCAGCAACAGCGAGCACTGTCAAACCACCTCATCCCAGGGATTAAATGAGATCAGCCACATTCATCGGCATCTCCTCCACTGTAGTATTGTAGAAAGTCTCAATGTCTCGCAGAATCCTCTTGTCCTCTTCAGTGACAAAATTTATAGCCACACCTTTTCTGCCAAAACGACCACCACGACCAATTCTGCACAAAACCAGAATGCATTTACACAGATGTTAACTAATCCACTGCAAATGTTTTCAAGATCCACTCATCATTATCTGCTGCTGCTGCTCTGGTATCTGCCACTGGCCAGGTTATACTGTATGTACAGGACCAGCTGCTACCAAAGCCCTCAGGTCAGAAAAACACAGCAGTACAAGAGTGTCCATCCTATGGAGAGCAGCAGAGCAGACAAGGTTATGAATTTGCCTGCAAATTAAGAATTTAATGGTATTGTGGGATCAAGTCCTGACTGCACCTCTCCCCCCTCTTCAGCCAGTACATCTGAACCCTGCATCCAGAGAAGCTGTTATTCACAAACCAGGCTGTTCCCATGCTTATTCAATTATAAGCAGTAACAAGGACAGCATACTTGAGAATTCTAATTAAACTTATCTGCAGTGCGAAAACTTAGGGTTTGTACTTTTTGTTCAACAGAAATCTAAACTCAACATTGTTTAAGCCCAAGTTGGTCCCTTACACATGTGTGCATACAGTTCAGTTACACCCACTATCAGTTCTACCTTGCTGCAGGCTGCACAATGAAGTGCCTTGTCCAAGAGCTAAATATGCAGAACTGGCTCACAAAGCTTAGCAAACAAGTGTGACGAAAAAAACCCCAAAACTTGCTCTTTAAACTGTGACCATAACAAATCCACATCCTAAATGATGTCAAGGCTGTATGAGCACTATCTTGTGTCATCAACTGCTGCTATCAACTTCTGTATTTTTTTACATCAAGTAACAAAGTACAGTTTACTTAAGGACACTCACTACAAGCAGTTAACCAAACCTAGGCCAACAAAACTCAGATTACTATTAGAAGACACACACCACAAAGAATCCTACTGTTTAAGAGAAGCCACCAAGAGCACAGAAGGTACTAGGAGCCTGAACACAGATGGGCCTCAAAAAATTGAGGCAGTTCTTTAACTGCTGGTTTGCCAACAGCGTTAAGGTTTGGTCACCAAGCAGCAGCAGCAACTGAAGATTAGCTAGGACCTGTACACATGGGAGCTACACTGCTGTCAAAATGCTATGTCAGTAAATGGGCATTGTAATTCTACTCCATGACCTATGTGACGAAAGTAGTTCAGTAGCTGGCAATTTTCCTCAGATCTCAGCTATCACTGAATCCATCAGATGTCTAAGTTTTCCCACTGCTTTGCTTTATTGTTCCAAGTCCTGCTCCTTCCTCTGTTGAGAATCAAAGCTGTGCAAAGTCAAGGCTTTTTAAAGCTGAAGCACCAATGGTGTTAGTGTACAGATATGCATGACACTCCTGTTACTGGCAATGACTAAAGACAGAAACAGGTGAGGTTTGGTGCCGATTCTGCAGAGGACATGATACTCTGCATTGCACACCAAGTAGAGGATAGAACCAACTAACCTGTGAATGTAGTTTTCACGATTGGTTGGCAGGTCATAGTTTATAACCAACGACACTTGCTGCACATCAATGCCACGAGCCTGAAAAGCAATAGAGAGTCAGTCACTCAAGTCACAGGCTATAGGTGAAGTTACTTATTCCATGCTTTTGTTGGCCACATGGTTAGTGATGAACTACAACTGTGTAGCCCATAGTGGAGCGTAGTCTTTACTCTTCCAAGAAGCTCCAAGTAGTTCAGGCTACAAGAACCTTCACCAAATTATGAAGCTTTTGGCACCAGCTTTAAATAAATGTCTTGAGTAGAAGAGAATGCTCACCAGCAAGTCAGTGGTGATCAGGACACGGCTGGATCCTGATCTGAACTCTCTCATGATAACATCCCGCTCCTTCTGGTCCATGTCGCCATGCTGTAGAATTATAAAAACCCTGTAAATACTACAGTTCCAATACTCCAGACTGGGATACCTCTCAAAAACCAGTCATGTATGAAACCCAGCGTCCCTACCTGCCGTGGGAACAAAGCAGGTAGGGATAGAAGGAACATTTTTCTTTAAGCAGGGGGAACGATAATACAGCACTGCACAGCTATATCATAACTTTCCTGCTTTTCACTCACAGCTCGTTATAATTTGGTTTTCAGTACATGCACAACGTCTCAGAAGTTACGTGTAAGCATCAATCCTTACCAGAGCTGAGACGGTGAAGTCCCGAGCATGCATTTTCTCAGTAAGCCAGTCTACTTTTCTCCTTGTATTCAGGAAAATAACAGCCTGTGTAATGGTCAGCGTCTCATACAAATCACAGAGAGTATCGAGCTTCCACTCCTGAACAGAACAGAGAGGGTCAGGAACTGCACTGTGCCACTGACAGTTCAGACATAACAAGAATCCCAAACAAAGGCTAAAAATCAAAAGCAATAACCAATTATCCATGCCCTAGTTAAGAGTTATATCCCATAAAACCTGAAGTTGGAACACACTAATTAAAACTTCTGCATCAACTGTTGCACCAAATCTTAAGACACAGGACAGCGGACATTAAGAAAGAGGTCCACCCTAGTCTTTTTTGATTCAGTGCAGTTCTTCTTCTTCTTGCATGTACTCTGCTAGCATTACTACAGAAACCAAAGCTCACCCTTGGTTTCTGCAATTTTAGCACAGTGCTATAACAAGAAGGTGAGAGAACCTAACTCTTACAGGCAGAGCAAGTACAACTGATACCAACCTCTCTTTCAACATTAATGTAGAACTGCTTGATACCCTCCAGAGTCAGCTCTTCCTTCTTCACCAAAATACGTATGGGATCTCTCATGAACTTTTTGGTCACTTCCAACACATCCATTGGCATTGTAGCCGACAGCAACACAACCTAGAATGAATTACTTTGTGTTAGTATATACTTAAGGACACCAGTTTTAAGACAATTCTGCAATTTTCAGCTACACTAACTAAACCTGCATCTATCAATTTAACCACATAGGTACTTTTTTACCTGAATGTTTGTGCTTAACTTTTGGAAGATTTCATAAATCTGATCCTTAAATCCACGGCTCAACATTTCATCAGCTTCATCCAGAACGAACATTTTGATCCATTTAGGCGCTATATAAGAAAAAAACAGGAGTATCTCTTAAGTTTCAGAAACACTACTTTTATTAACACCCCTCTGCTTTAAGACTAAACTTCCCAGTACAACTCTATAATGACAACAAATGTATTACTTAAGCTCCTACATGGTGTGAAATTTATACTGAAATTTGTTATTAAGAGCAAAATAAAATTCATACTTACAAAGGTAGCGTCTGTTTAACATATCAAACACACGCCCTGGAGTCCCAACCACAATGTGAGGAGCCTCAGCCTGAAGTTTTTGCATTTCATTGCGGACATTTGTACCACCAATACAAGCATGGCATGTTGCTCCCATGTAGTCACCAAGAGCCAGAATTACCTTTTGAATCTAAAAATAAAGCCCTTTTGTTAGTAGCAGTTCCTAGTACATTGAAGACTAAGCCCTATTACCATTGGTGCTTACAGACTTTGGAACTCAAGAGAGCAAACAAGGACAATGTGTCTCTTATGGTCGGAACAGGGAGCTGGTGATAATGGTTTTGCCCAGCTGCTTATTACTGAAGTTGTTTACTAGAAAGCTGAAGTCAGAGGTGTATTTAAATTTTTGTCCTGATTAGTTGCACTAACTAAAAAAGTGACCGTAATGCATCCATTGGCAGTAGTTAAAAAAGCAGGTACTCTGCTTTTCAACTGTTTCAACTTTTCAAGTTTCCAACTATCAAGGTCTGCATATTAAGCACTTACAGAAAGATCATGAAAAGAGTGTCTAAGTGCATTGCTATATGCCAGGTTTCAAGCATGTCTAACCTCACCCATCTTCAGAGTAAAGGCTGAACATTCTGATCACAGGCTCTTGTTCCACAGATCTGCCTTATACATAAAAAAAGAAAAATCTTTCCTGTCTTTTATTGTGTTTAGCTTTACCTTCAAGAATCTTCACAACAGCACTGGTATCTCAGTATCTAGTTCAAGACAATAGGAAGTTGCAGACATGCAGTAACACCGTCCAGAAAACATCACAAAAATATATGTGACCACATATACCTGCAGTTCCATGTTGCACAACTGCACACAAATTCAAGTAACTTTAAAAAAGTATGTTTTCTTTCCACTCGGAACACTGTGATAAAAGCTTTTGTATTTTGTTTTTCTGCTGAAGATACCCCCTCAGAAGTATACACAGCACTACAGCTGGCTCCTGCATCCCTGCCCCAGCACACCCTCCACATGCACCAACTCCTTTTTTGAGCGGGCAGAGAACTTTTGAGACAGAAGCCAGTTTATATCCCCCATGACTCAACACACGAAGGGTTCTGAATGGATATTACCTACAGCCCCTTAAGTAATCCATTTGTCTCACAGTTGTGAAACCTGAAACCTATGCAACACACAAGCAGTTTTTTATTTTAACTACACTATCAATACCTGTTGAGCCAGTTCTCTGGTAGGGGCCAATACTAGTGCTTGGGTCTCCTTGAGGTCAATCTCCAACTGCTGCAGGATGGAAATAGCAAATGTGGCTGTCTTGCCAGTACCTGACTGAGCTTGAGCAATCACATCATACCCTAAAAAAAGTAGGATACACATTTACTGCTCCCACACAGGTTATTCATGTTTTCCAGTTTATTTTATCCCCTTTAAAATAAGTGATCAGTATTAAAAGAGTTCTCTCCATCTCAGGTCAGTCCCGAAAGATGGTGTACCATCATATCACTTTTTTTAGTAAGGATTAAGAATAAGTATTGCACCATAAAATTCACCCATGCATGTATTTTACATTTTCCCAATTATAGAATGCTGGTAATAAATGAATCACCCACATACCTTTGATGCATGGAATAATAGCTCTCTGCTGAATAGCTGATGGCTTCTCAAAACCATAAGCATAAATGCCCCTCAGAAGGGATTCTTTTAAATTCATATCATCAAAATTGTCAACAATCTCATTCCAATTGCTCTGTAATAAAGGAATAAATACAAAATATAAAATCCAAGACTGATCTCTGTCAGTGACTATAAATTCTCTAAGTCAGTTCTCATGTGCTTACCTCAATGACACCATCGGGGTCCATTCCCTCTGGGCCGCCATGGTCTCTGTCACCAAACAGAACAAGCTGTTAAATACAGTAGCAACACACAGAGACAAGTCGACATCTTGGCTGCCAAAAGCCGTATCTGAAACCCGGGACAGATCATCATAGCAGGTGCTCTGGTATTTTGCCAGTGGCTGAACTCCTACTCTCTCCCCATTGGATGAGGTGCCACTAACCCAAATCCTCAGCTCTCCACGTGACAGGAGCCTTCTTGCCACAGCGGGGCTCACAGCAAAATTCAGACTTAAGAAAAACCTATCAGAAAAATATGGCTCAATCCTAAGCTAACAGACTAGACCTAAAAAAAAACTTCCAACCCAAACACCTAGCGGGCTAGACAACAACCGCATAACCCAGCGTACAGCGCCCCCCTCAAGAAGGCATCCTTATAGGGCGGGGGCGTGCACGCTGGTCCCGCAGTTGTGGGCAGGGAGCGGGGCAATGGCTGCCGCTGCGCACTCTTAAGCCAGCTCAGCCGCAGCGCCTGCCGTGAAGGGGGGTGACGGGAGAAGGGGGGCGGGCTCCAGGCTCCGCTGCGGCTCCCCTCCGCCCCGCCCTAACCAACTCTCGCGAGAGCTCCACCCCTGGGATTGCGCAAATTAGACACTGCGCGCAGGCGGAGGAAGGAGCCGGTCGCCAGCCCAGGGTGCCGCGCCCTCCCCCCTCCCCGAGAAAATGGTCTCGCCCTCAACCAGGGCTGCAAACGCGGGGCAAACCAACGGCAGAGGGCAGGCGGGGGAGACGGGTTTAAGAACAAAATTCCTCAACAACGCGCTCAAGCTTTTAGTCACCACATAGCTCAGTATGTGAGAATAAATTGAAAATAGCCATTTTCTTTTTTTTTCCAGGGGTGAAGATTGTTAAAAATCAACAACCCCCCCCCCCAAAGAATGGAACTTAAAATCCTTGTCGAAACGCGAGTAAGGAGAGAAATGCGACCGAAACGTCTAGAAGAGGGAGGGTCCAGGGCACCCGGGCTGTATAACCGCAGCGCCAAGCCGCCCTCAAAGCTCTCGCCTCGAACGTGCAGGCACCCCCCCCCCCCAGGCACATCCTCTCTCTTCTTTTCCTCTCCCGGGCCGCCTCCGCCAAACCCACTGAGTCCCTTCACGAGGAAGGGGCCTAAGGCCTTTGCACGCCGCGCCATACCTGCTATAATCCGCGGAGCCGCCTGACATGTTCCGATCACCAGCTCTGTCCACAACTGAAAAGGAAAGCCCTCCGCCGAGGCCGGTTTATATATCCGCCGTGCTGCCGGACTCGTTTTCTCCTGCTCTGCGCATGGATATACACCTCACGCCACAGAAAAAAAAATACACGAATCCCCCCATCTGAGCCCCCTTCCCAAGCGATACCACTCACTACTCTGTTTGAGGTACTCTGAAGGAGGTTTCTGAACCGATCGAGGCCAAGAGGTCAGACGAAGATAGAGCTACTTTTTTTTTCCTCAGGGAGCGGAAGGATATTGCACCACTGACTGCGTGACAGTACCCGGCTCCTTCCTCCCGCTCTGCCTCCCCTGCCCCCCCTCACTCGTTCTGCGCACGGGGTTTACTGCTCCGGCCCCTGCTGCAGCACGGGGGAGGGGGAGTGCGGCGCGGGCGGGAATGGGAGCGGAGGGGGCGCGGGGGAGCCGGGCCTGGCGGGGCAGGCAGCCTGGCGGGGCAGGCAGCCTGGCGGAAGGGTGACGGCGTGGGCAATGAGGCAGCTCTCGGTGCGGATGGAGCGGCTCTGTCATGTTTGCGTTTCTCCCGCTATGTCGGTTATTTTTAAAGCCCCGCTGCCTGGAGTCAGGATGGCAGAGGCGAGCCATCTCTCGAGAGGGAGGCCAGGCCTGGAGCCTGGGCCGTGGAGTTCGCCCTTCCCCTCCGCTCCCCTCGAAATGGCTCCTTCTTCTCTGCCAGGCTAAACAACCCGAATTCTCCCTCCTCGCTTTCTGGTGAGGGGCAGGAAGGGGCTGAGTCTGGGCTAGTTAGCGAGGGGCCGCGGATCAGTGAGGTGAGGGTGAAAGATGGTGGCGCTTGAGAGCTCCACGCTCGACCCCGGCCCGCATGGGCACTGGGCGGATATGTACGGAAACCGGCACCGCGGTGATGAGGCCGGCAGGGCCAGCGCTCCGCCCGCCTGTGGCTGAGGCGGCAGCGGGCTGAAGCGTACCCTACTGTCAGCGGCGTGTTAAAGCGGGATGTTTTCTATAGGGAGTGAAGGCGTATTTGGAGAGTATTTGTAGGAGACAGGCGGGGTGGTCCTCAGAGCGCTGCTGAAAACGCGGTGCTGTGATATGCCGCAGTTCACAGTATAGCCATGTCCGCAAAGAACAACCTGTCGAGGCTTAACACGAAGGTTAGTGCTGTCCAAAAAAAAAAAAAACAGTAAGGAAAACTAAATGATCAGTGATTATGCCCGTTGCTTTCATGCTGCTGTAGAAAAAAATATTGGTCTTTTTAATGCTCGGGTTTTACAACAATCTGTCCATCGATATTTCTTGCGTAGGCAAATAGTATAAATTGTAAGCAATAATTTGTGATAACTCTAATGGGTTCATGGGTGTCACTTCTCAAAACTTGTTTCCATAGTGATTATGTATGGAGAAGTGGAGGCAGTGCTTGAAAAATTGAGCCCTTTACTTGTCTAGAACATTGTGAATTGTCTAGAACCATCTAGAATATCCATAAAGGGTATCTCTGAAAGACTTAATGTACATCAGCTCTTCCTATGGTAGCACGTGCTGGGGTAATATGATCTGTAGCAACAGTGCAACACTTACCAATATCCCAGATAAATGATGTAAATGCAGTTCCTCTGTCAACCCATCCTAATCCTCTCAGGTTTTGTCCACCCATGCTGGGTAGAAAATACTGAATATGTTTCTTGTATTTGCAATTTAGACAGTCGAGCAACAATAACCAGAAGCCTTTTCAAATGAATGAGTGTTTTGTGTGGACCATTAAACTTCTGGTTGTAAAAGAAAACAGGATGGTCTGAAGAAGGAACATGAACACAGGTTTGTTCATGAACACATCTGTGTTTTTTTTAAGCTGGCACACTTAGATTTTCCATTAAAAATTACTTTGGGTCTAAAGAGAAGAAAAAATATTACTGAATATTTGTTTTAATTAAGCGTCTTGAACATTTATCAAGAAAGCTGAGGAATATGTATAATTCTTATGATTGGTTCTTAGTATATTTGCAAACCTGAGTGGAAAAGATTTCTTATCATGGAAATTTCAGGAAGGCAAGCCATCATTTTCCACAGATTTTAAATGCCTTTTTAAAAAAAGCATTTGTCATCTCAAAAACAAGCATCTAATTTATATTTTCTTGCAAAGAAATTAATGTAATTTCTGATACATGTGTATTCAAATCACTTTGAAGGTTTGGTTTTGACAAAAGTTTTTAACTACCAAGGCTTTCCTTGCTTTCTCTAAGGATAATAATAGGAGAAACTGCTCCCATTACTCTAATTTGCTGCAAGTCTTGCTTTACTTAACCAGACTTCATCCCTTAAAAAAAAATCAAAACAAAAAATACACAACAACAAAAAACACCAAAAAAAACCAAAACAAAACCCTTTAACCCCCTCAAAACCCCTTAGAATTTTTTTAACCATTAGCTTCAATCAAGAGACATTTTTTAATGGATTTTTATGATAACAAGGATCTTCTTGGGCAGATGCCAAGATTTCTTTATGCAGACATTAGGCAACTATGAAGGCAAACAGCACTATGTGTCCTGCAGAGCTCCTGATCACTGGCCACTCCTCCTTGAGGAGCTTGAAACTTCCATGTCTCTGAGAATTTTGGTAATCTGTGATTTACCTGATGATAATATATAAAGAAAAGACTGTGACCATATTGGTATCTCCTGCCACATGAGTTTGACAAATCTGATTAGTTGGACATGTTCGTTATTTTAATCCACTGCTATGGAATCAGACAGTCCTCAGCCAGGTGGCCTCTTGTCAGATGCTCTCCAGTTGCCTTATGTTTTGTATGACTGGAACTACAAAATTATATTTTAAGAAACAATTCATGGGTTTCATGTGGATGTTCCACATGAAGGGAGAAGAGGAAAGGCATCTGGTTGTTCCTCCAGTGAAAATAATTGCCTTGTTTCACCAAATGAAAAGAGGAAAGAAATTTTGTTTAATTACCTTCTTATAAGCAAAGAGTTAGAAACAGTGAATCAGTCCTCTTTTATTTTTGTGAAACAAAGTAGCAGAAATACAGGATTGTTGTCCTACCAGTGACCCTAACTGTACCACAAGAAAAAGTTTTGACATTTTGTGCTCTTTAAAACACTGTGTTCCTCAATACAGTGTTTGAGAGATAGCTTTTCAGCTATAGTAGGGCAAAAAGCCATTTCAGTGGTGAGCTCATGTCTAATTTGTGTATTTTCAGACTGGCAGTAGCCAAGCTCTGTTTCTGTTCTGAATATGAAGCATAGTGGGAGGTATCAAAAGGTCAGATTTTGTCACTGACAAAAATCTTGGGTTGACATTGGGATTTAAAGCCCCCTGGCTTTAAATCTTATTAAGCCTTCTAGAGCAGTCTCAACTGAAAACTTGCTCCTCAAGGACCACGTTCATGCTATCATCAGGCAGAAGGGATACCAAAAAGATACCAGTATGTCTGTGGTACTAAAAATAGGATCCACACTTTTATGTGCATGTAATATACTTCAATAGATGTCTTCCCAAAAGACAACCATAGTGACTCGTGAACTCTTTAGTGAGAGTGAACGTAATTATACATTTATTAACAGGGGGTAGCAGATGGACTAGCTGGTTTAGCAGCTGGGTTTCCAGTCATTATTCATGCAGATTGAAGTAAAAAGTGATGCATCTAAAGAAAGCAGTAGGAGCTGACACCTCCTGAAACTGAGCCTCATTTGAACATTCCCTGCTCATCAATTTTCTGGCAAAGGCAATGACACAGTTTGCATTAGGAGATCTCGGAAATCTCCTTTTAGAAATCTCATACCATGATTTGAATTTCCTGTGAAACTGTCAGTTACTTCACGGGAAACCTGGAAGATCCCGAGTTTCTCTTCTGCATTTGCAAGTCTGATGCTACAGTACCTACTGTATATTATTTGTCACAATTAGCAGGGCAAAGGAAGTAATTGTAAACAGAGTTTTCTCACAGTAGGTCACTTTAAGGATCAAGATGATTTGTTAGAGTGTTGTTAGCAAGAAGTAGTATTTTTCAGTTTATCACTCCCGAAGGATCTTGCCTAAGCAAAAGTATGCTTCCTCAGATGTAGGAGTGGATAGGAAAGATTCTGGAAAATCTCTAGGGGAGAGAGAAACCAAAAATCCAGGAGTCCCATGCTTGTTATTTAAATGGAGTCACAGGGTTTTATTAATGTTACTTTATGTCTTTATATTTTTTTTGTTGGTCATTCCACTGAAATTATAATCCAAACAAATAAAATAGTGAGAATTTAGAAGATGCAGTGTTTTCAATGCACTGAGAAAGCTCGCTTTGTATTCCTTAGTATCATGGTGCAATTGGAAACCCCCATTTTGATGACTTAAGGACATTAAGCCACTAGGCTTGTTTTGTCATCCTTTCCTAAAGCTATTTTACAACTTTGTTATTCTCTGATAGATATTGCTATCCTCTGTAACTAATCAAATTTCTGTTGGAAAATCTCAGTGATGTCTTTGTTGAATGAATTTGTAAGTGCATCCAGACACAGAATTTCCTCTCCCAGTTGAAGTTTTCTCTCACTGAATAGTTGTGCGCTAGACCAACAAGGAGCATTTTCAAAAATGCTTAAATGATTTAGGAGCCAAGCACTATAGAAAGCCAGTGGGACTTAAGCTGCTTTAGTTAATTTAATTATCCCACATGTTAAGTCTTTCAAGATATTCAGACTGGCACAGAAGATACAGGGTGGGTAGGAACTTCTGCTGACCAGCTGACTCACTTGTCTGAAATGTATGCATGGTGGTTTGTGGCTTGTGATCCCTAATGGCTTTGAGCACAAGTCTCCAAGGAGTGTTCCTGCTGAAGTTTTGCATATTTTGTTTCTTAGCTCAAGTTCTCACATTTCAAGTAAGATTTATTTTTCTTGATGATATTCATTTGTTAATCTATTTAAGATTAATTTACTTGCTTAAAAAAAAACAAACGGCAAAGTTGGGAGAATTCCACATTTATGGTTACTCATCTATTAATTCATCTTCTCTTAGAGTCTGGAGCTTTAATTCAGAGTTGTTGTGACCTTAGTGCCTTCAGAGTTCTGAAGTTATTATTCTGGAATAATGAACTTTTCTATCAATTTAAGCAAGATGGTTTGTTTTTTACACAGTGGGAAAGTTCTTGTAACCTGCTGCTGAGAGGAAGTGGCAGAAATGTTCTGGGGCGTCAGAGGAGCATGGTATTCTCAACCCTGTCTCAAAGGTTCAAAAATCTAAAGAACTAAGGGAAGTTAAATACTTATTTTTATAATAGGTACATATGGTTTCATCTTGTGGCCTTTGGACTTGTGACATATCTCATTTACTTAAGAGACCTGAAAAGTCATTGAGTTCCAACCCCCTGCCATGGGCAGGGACACCTTTCACTAGATCAGGTTGCTCAAATCCCTGTCCAGCCTTGGGCACTGCCAGGAATGGGGCAGCCACAACTTCTCTGGGCAACTTGTTCCACTGCCTCACCACCATCACAGTGAAGAGTCTACTCTCTTTCAGCTTAAAGCCATTCCCCCTTGTCCTTTGTTAGAGGAAATATGTAAATTACTGTTAATTCCTTAAATAAGTATAAAAGTAAGAAAACTATCATATGGGATCGCTTATGGTGATCTTGTAATTTTAGTAACTCTTCTGGTAATAAGAAGAATGTTGGCACAATAAAATCCCAAACCAAATACTTGAAATGGAAATATACTTTTCTTTCAGTGATTTTCTTGGTCATTCACTCCTCTCCATGCTATAAAACTCAATAGTTGTAGTTTTAGGTCTTGAATGTTCTCCTTGATTGATTAAATTCTTGCAGTTTTTAAGGCTTGTAGTCAAGCCCAGGACATGGAGTCAGCTTAGCTCTATTCTCTGTGTTGTTACAGACTCCCAGTGTGACTGCAGACATGTAATCGTAGCACTAAAATTGAGCAGATGACATTTATGAGAGACTCACTATTGCATTTTATTGGAATGAGAGCTCTTTCTGCACTCCAGTTTTCTCCTCTGTAAAATGGGGGTATTTGCCTCAGAGGTTATGTGTGGTCAAAAGCTTGAAAAACCTGGAGATCATTAATGGTAGGAGGCTTAACAATCTTTGATAGAAGTTTCATGTGTGCTTTCAGGGTAGCGTTTGTTCCTTCATTACGAAAGTAAAGAAAGCTTGAGAGATTAAGCAAGTGTCAGCTGCTGATAACATCCTGCCAGAGCACTGTGGTTACATTCATTTTTTAAGTCAATTGGAAGACTTCTGTGCTACCATGAAACAGTATGTGTTGTATATTGCTGTTTAACAGTCTGCAAAGAGCATTTTTTTCCAGTTCAGAGAGAAAGGTAAATATAAGCTTATGCATTCTTTGGAGGAAAGTATGTTTCCTTCTCATGCTGGTTAATTGTCTATGTAAAGTTATTTATGCTCGTGGTTAATTAATTTAGAATCCATTGACAAAGCTTGAGCTTTTTTATTGCTGAGCTGACTTCAGTTGTTTAATTTTTGAAACAGCCACTACAGGCAGACCTATTAATCTGAATTTAATTTTGAGTACCTTTCTTCATTGATAAAAAAGTTGAATGTTATGCTACTAGTAGGAGGACCTAATGCATGTGAACCAAGCCCAAAATGAGAACACCACCAAGGCCAAGCAGTTCATTGATTTTACAGGAGTATATTCACAGGGCCAGAGTTTGTGGTAAAAAAATAGCAGTCTCTAATGTGTGGTGTAGATATGCTTACCATGATAGATGCGCTATGTCCTGACTGATGAGACCAAGTCATACAACTTTGTTCTTCCCCATGCAGATTGTACATTTAGACATCAGAGCAAACACTCAGTGCTTTTCAGAGTATGCATGCAGTGCTGTGAGTTCCGAGGGCCCATTTCAGATTAGAAACAACAAAATGCCTAGGTTGTATCAACTGATACAGCATTGTACAGAAAGCTTTGGCATGAGTGTCTTACAGGCCTTTATTGTCAGAATATTAAAAATATGTTGCTCCCTGAACAGCAACAGTAAGATATCATAAAAATTACTTCATTGTTCTTTAACAGAAGCTCTTTCTGTCCATATCCATCCTTGTGTCTTAAATAAAGTCTCTTCCTCCTTCTCTAGCAGAGCATTTTAACCTCCAAAATAGTATTTTGCAGTTTATAGAGCTCATTACAACATGTAAATGTTAACACTAAAGAGAAATACTTTGTCATTAATAAAATGAGCTGTGTGGTACAAAGTAGTGTCTCAAGGGAAATCTTAATTCTACAAACTGCAAGTTTTCTACTGAGCTTTACTTTTTGAAAGAAAATAGAGACAATTCATTTCTGCAGATTACTATAGCTCAGATTCCCTGAGGTTTGTTTCTGTCACTGATACTGGCTTAATATGAAACTAGCGACAACTAGTTTTGTTTTTGTGCCCTTGTTTCACCTGCCTCTAAAATGGAAATTAAAATCTCCCCTCTTTGAAGCATCTCTTAGATTATAAACTGTTTAAGGCTGGGACTGATTGCATAATGTGCTACGCTTCAGCCTACAAAGCAGCCAGTACTGGGTGTGAAGCTGAGGTTCTACCTGGGTTAAAGTTTAAAAAAATTCATCAAGATAAACATTGCAACTTGTTTAATCATGTGGGGTTTTTTTTTGGTTTGTTAATCCTTCTGAGATTTTTGGGGATGAAAAATATAACAAGGCTTTTCTCTTTAGATGTTATAGACACTTGTTACTGTCATGATTGGGTCAGGAATATGTGCCTAAGAAGATTAAGCTGCCCAATGGGCTGCTAAGAAACTGTCTTGTAGCTGTTCTGTTCTGCTGTTTGGGGTTTCTTTTTAGTGTTATAAAGCCTCTGCAAGACAGTCCTTAGTCCCAATTATTAGCGCTTTATCCCAGAATGCTGTTATATATTATTCTGTGTGCTAATATACTATACTACCAGATGAGACAAAAAAAATATATAAATTGTAAGATAGTTGGGAATTAATTCTTTTAATCTCTGGTTACCTCCAGGAACAACTACCCATATTTTCCTGAGGTCCAGTGACACAAACAAGTGTGGACATGCACTGATGTAAGCACAGACAGGATACAGGTAATCACATTTTAGCCAGGAGTAACTGTGGCATTACTTAATGCTAATCTAGCACATGCACTTTAACATGCCATGTCACAGCAATTGGCAATTGCCAGAAACCTTTGTTCTTTACACAGCAGGAGACAGAAATGAGAGTTCATGCTGGATTTCAGAATATATTGCATACAGTGGGTTCATTCAATGGGTTCATTTATTTCATGCATGTATTGAAAAGTGACTAGATTATAATTTACTGGCATTTTTTTTTTCCAAAAATAAAAAACAAGTATATGCTTCTATTCAAAGCAATTTTATCTTGTACTAGATACTTTAAAAGCTTCTGATAATAATTGTTTCTGAGTCTTAAGGAGTGGTTTTTTTGCTATAATTTTCAACATGTATTTGTACCTCATTCTTCTAATTAATTTAAAAGTAGCAAAGTCAGGAAAATGCTAATTGATAAGCAGGCAGATACTACAGTACTCAGTAACAATCCAGCTACCTATATTTTTATTTTGCTTGCCTTCTGTCCTCTGTAGTTTGTATTACCATTTTAAAATATATTTTGGTATACACTTTTCTATGGATTCTGAGACTACAAGACCTTGTATGACTTTATTCCTTTTATTTCAGCAGGAATATAACAAACAAACCACTCATTTGATTTATGTGTCAATAACAAAGAGTCAAACAGTGACAAGATGCTTAGAGCTTCAGAACTTCATTTGGATGTGATATTTTGTGTATCTTAAGCTCAGACTTTTTTTTTTCTTTTTTCCACATTTCTGTCCGCGCAAACTGAGTTACCACAAGTATGATTTTCAGTTTATTACCCAAAAGGAGTTCTCTGATTTCCTTTACTGTTCATTTACATTGCAAACATTCAGCTCTTCTGGGAATACAAGTTTGTACGCCCAGGAACACACTGGAATTATGTTAGTTAATTTACATCACATCAGGATCGGCTTTGCTGATTTACTGTGTATCTTTATGCAGAAGAAAAGAGAGAAGAGTGAAAAGCATAAAGGACTGCTGCCTTAGAGCTGCTGTTGCCATAGAGCTGCTAAGGAGGAAAAAAACCGCAGCATGGATTTCTTCTGCTCTTGAAGGTAAGATGAGGGCACAGCAAAGACTGTAGGAGGGGGAGGGGAGGCAGAGGGAGGGAGAAGAGGAAGAAAGTCTGCGTCCTTGCTGTCTAAAAAAGGAAATTCAGTGTCAGTGTTCATGAGCAGAACTGCTGGTGCAGAAGAGCAAAGCTCTCTCAGTTGTTTAGAGCAGCAAGAATGATGAGCAAGCAAGTGCACTCCCTTGCTTTCAGGAGGAAATACTGCGAGGAAAGCAGGGAGGAGTGACTTATCGTTTAGAAAATACTGCTGCTTCCAGATAGCTGCTTATAGGTACTGCTTTGGCATTAATATTGTTACCCTGGGTAAAGACTGCTGTGAAAAACTCAGTAGGTAGATAAGCAAGAAGAAAAAGTGGCAGTAAAAAAATTCAGCATAATTTCAGCTGATTAATTCTGTCTGTATTAAAATGTGTCTGTATTAAAATGTGTGATACTAGTATTTTGATATTGCTTCACCATCTGATTGCTGTATTATTGTGTGTGTTTGGATAGAACAGCCCTTCCTTACAATTTCTTTCTTTTTTGCACTTCATGAACATTTATCAAATGGTGTTTGACTATTTCTGCTGGAATCTTTTTGAAGACTGAGTCAGAGTAAATTCTTATATAGCAGCTTGTTAGTTGGATTGAGAATCAGCAGTTCAGGGTATAAATAAATAAAAGCATGTTAAGGATTCAGAATTTTTCTTAGCATTACAGTTTTTCACTGTGGAATTTCTGTTCTTTGAGATTATAGCACTTAGCTCATATGTGCCATCTCACCATGTGAGGTATATTGATCATTGTTGCCATTTCAAAGGTATGTTGTAAGGAATTTGATAGGTAAAGCATGTTCTTACTAGTCAGACTCATTTTGTTATTCAGACTGAGCCAGACCCATTAGCTGCAGACAGTTTTTTCAGTGGTCTTCAGAACCATTCTTTTTATTTATGAAAGTCCCCAGTGCAGTCAGTGGTTGATGACATCCATTTAGATTTTCATGGGTCCCTCGAGCCATCCCACATGGCAATCAAACTTAATCCATGACTGAAACCCTTGCAATACAAGTGGTTGTGATTTAGTTCAATGTCAGCAAGGGGTTTATTCATCTGCTCCAAACAATTGTTAGCATCCTGCTGGAGTGAATAATCATGTTAGGACTGAGTTCCACAGAACATTAGGCACTACATTTCAGAATAGATTCCTGAATTTCTGGATCAAACCCATTTGGGTTCTTCAGAGACCTAAAGGGATTATTTGAACAAATATGACTATATAATAAACACCTTTTTATAGAGTAACTGTTCAAGAAGGAATGGACGGTCCCTATGCAGACTAAAATTTAGTTGCTTTAGATAAAGATTTAGTGGAAGGTTAGTGTTAGATCAATTTAATGTAGCTCTTCATTGACAAAAACAGGTAGCCAGAAACACAATATAGCTAATTGACAGGTTATTGTTTTGCAAACAGTACGTATATTCACTGGTTCCAGTTGATGGTGGCTAATATTTCAAATGGAAAAGAGAAGAGCTACAGCAGCACTAATATGGATATGTCTTGGTTGATTAATTGTGTCCAGTGTGTGAAGTGAAGCAGATGTATAACCTTCATGTTGACACTATTCCTATGCTAGGCTGTCAGGTACAATCAACAGATCTACCACCTTTAGAGAAAGTTTCAGAGGCATCTCTTATGATAAAAGAGACATGTTTTATGATTTAAAAAAAGTAACTTATTTGGAAGCTAAACAAAGCAGAAGAATTGTTTCTAAATCTACTCATCTGTCCATAAATTTGTGCTGAACTCTCAAAGAGGCAATCTTACAGTTTATGCTTGTTTTTCCTGCTTCTTCTGCCTAGTTTATATTGTGGGAATGGTCAAGAGAGTAAGGAAGTGTGGCAAAACATTATCCAGAACACTGTAATCTCTGCATTTGGGCCAGGAATAAAGCTGTTAAGCCACTAGTGCTTTTGTGGTTAATGCCAGGACCTGCACTGATTCCCCAAACTTTCCAACATATGAGGGTGTAGTGATGGGTGATACTGCCTGTAATTACCTTTATCTGCTTGTAAGGAGGTATTGTACTGTTCAGTGTCAGTCTCAGTCACTTCCAAGTAGCATCAGTTTTCTACACTGTAGGCTTTTTCTGAGTGCTCTAAGGCCTGACTTTCAGAACTGCTGAATACCTGTAATGCTGTTTAAAGTTAATGGGAGCACAGGCTTCTCAGCATAATTGAAAATCAGGCCTCAGCACTCAAACAAGAGATTTTAGTTTAACGGTCACAAGACTGATAAAGTGATAGTCTGAATTCTAGATACTTTATGGAACTGATTGTTTTTTTACAAAACGTATTGCCAGTATTTACTTGATTCCAGGGAAGCTGAGCTATGACCCATTATATCCCTTGATTTTTATTAATTTTGTTAGCATTATGACTATTTTACTTAATACACAGCTAGTAGAACAGCTGGCACATATGAATGAAGAGAATTCAGCTATAATAGATTTAATTCCCTGCGATGCTTTATGGCATTAATCTTTTTTCTGTTGGATTGAATGGCGAGGAATTCTGCTGTCATGCTTAAGGGTTAGAATAAAAAATTAAAACAATGTTCCTTTATTATTTAAATTTCTTTACATGCATCTGGTGGATTTTTCAATGTAATGAACTATAGTGTCTTGGAATGTCAGTCTTTCTTTAAACATGCTATAGTTCCCCCTGTTTTGTTGGTGAGCATTACGTTCACCCTTTGAAATCAACAATTGTCCATTCTTGTCCTCAGCTGTTCAAGTTTTTTATAGTAAACTAACTTCCAGTTAAAAATTCATTTTCCCTTGATAAAAGGTACATCCTCATTCATTCTCTGCCTTAATCAGTTTTGCCTGTTCACTCCCTTGTTTTTTGTTCACATAGTTATATTTTCATTTCAAGCCAAGAGATCTGTCAGGGCTTCTGTAATAAGTATATCCAGTGGAAGATAGAGAGTCATCCACTGAGTTCATACAGTGACTTCTCATAAAAGATATTTTGGGTTCAGGCTCTTCAGTTTTACAACAAATATACTTTGGCATGACTCTGGATTCTGTGGGGAATTCTGGTTCTCTGTGACTCACTTTGAGTTAAAACAGCAAGGGAAATACTTTGCTGTGTGAAACCAGTAATTTAATGCCTGATCTTCAACCCACAGACCAGCACTATCAGTATTCATGGCAGAAAAGAATCATTAACAGGTTTATAATCCCTATTACTTCATACTGGTAGGAGTTACTCCTTTGGAACTTACATTTAGCTTTTCATTGAGCAGCAGATTGAAAACAGTTCAGTATGAGCAGTAATTCATTGTAGCAAGATGCCTTACCCAATTAGGAAAGCCTTCGCTCTTTCCTCCTTAAAGCAGCCTTCTTATTTTAGAATTCTGTAGAACCACTGCATTATTAATTATATTATACCAATTTAACTTCACTTAAAGCTTTATTAAAACTGTGAAAGCTGAATTATACTAATGTAGCCATGTAAACACAGCAGAATTAAGAGTCAAGTGTGAGTAGCTAGTCACAGAATTGAAAATATCTATCCCTGCTGTTTTTTTGTTTGTTTTTTGTTTGTTTGTTTTTTTATATATATCTGAGGAATTTGTACACTGAATTTGGTACAGCTCTGTCTATATGACAATGGCCAGGCAGTGCTGGCATTTCTAATTCTCTAGGCAATTAGACCCATTTTATCTTCAGGTCTGATATTTCTAAATTGGGAGTAATTAGCTTGCTGGCTGAGAGACCTGAGAAAACAAGGGAAGAAGTTGTTTCTTACATCAGATCAAATGCCAGTGTTCTCCACATTTTCTGTTGTCAGGTGCTTGCACATCTCTCTCCCTTGGCTAGTTACACTACGTGAACACAGCATTACAAGATGGATGGAATTGCCAAGTATGATTAAAAGGTCATGTCTGAACTATAGCAAAAATCCAGTAGGCCTTCGATAATAAAGATGAGGAATGTTTTATACATCAGTTAAAATATGTATTTTTATCTCATTGTCACAGATGGAACGGACAAGAGAGCACATTAAATCCAGACAGCTGCAGAATGGCCATCAGGTGGCTCTGCATCTCAGCAGTATGATCAACAGAGGTTTAATTCAGACATATTTTCACACTCCAGCCTCTTAGTTCCAATTATCTGTATCAGAAGGATTCAATATTTCTGCTGCAGGACTAGCTATTATTTTTTATATTCATGAAATTACACTTAGAGCATTATTTCTATACCTTGCCCATAATAAGTAACTGGCATTCTTTTTTTAATGCTCTATTGATAGAGCTTAATATATAAAAGAGATTGCACAGACGTGGTGGTTTTATCTACAGTGTTACTAGCCCAGAAGAAACGCTGAGTGTTAAGCCTGCTAAACCTTTCCTGGCAATCACAAACCCCTAATTGTGCGTAAAACCTTGTGGCAAAAAATCTGCCATCTGCTGGCCAAGGAAAAAAGTACTTGTTAAGCTGCACCGTGAACTGGATGGATGCAGCGTTACAGCGCTGTTCCCCCAGTAGGAGAAACTGGTCTTCGTGCAGAGCTCTTCAGCAGCAGATCTCAAATAGGCCTGGACAGTAGCTTTCTGCTAGTATATTTTTCATCAGAAAGCGCTAGTTTGTTATAATTAAAACTTTCAGTGGGAACACATCAGTGAGAAATTGAAATGTTCCATTCTAAAAATACCAAATATTCTGTTCCAATTTTTTAGTCTATAGCACTTTGATTTTTATTACAAAATGATTAAAAAATATATTTTTTTTGCATTATAAAACCAATAAGTCAAAATTGAAATTGTCATCTTTGTCTTAAACATTAATGAATTCTCACATCATTAACTATAGCACACTGTAAATTCAAGGCAATCAAGAATTTAGGAGTCTTGGCTTTTATTACCCTGCTCTGACCACTCAGTTTATGTCTCACTACTTGTGGTCATGTATGTATGCTGAGTGGGGAGAATATGTCAAGAGTGTCACTATCTTTTCATTCAGATGAGGGAGATCAAAGATGGGAAGAAAATCTTGTTTTTCTCAGCTTTGCATCTTTACTTCTTTTATTGTAATTTTGCATTAATTACTACAGTGATTTAAAGAAAAACTATTTTGAGCTTATACTCAAAATAATACACAGTTACAGCTAAAATCATAGCAGTCAATATTCAGAAAAAAAAAGAAGCAAACAACTAGAGATAACTCTCAAGGCTTTCCTTTGCCTAGCTTTGTAAGTTCAGTCCTTGTCACACTCTAAAAAGCAAAAATCGACTTTGCATTTTATCCTGCAAGGAAAGGAAAGGAATGAAAGAAAAAAATGCAGGATTTGATCTAGTCATAGATCCAGGAATTATTTGTTTTCAGAAAGGAAATATGTAAAGCAGTTCTGATCATATATCACCAGTAATGACAGATAATTATCTATCTATCTGTCTATCTATTATATCATATGCCTATATGGCAGCAAATTACACTACGTTAAAAAAAAGAGTTTAGATGCACATAACTAGGCTGAATTTATACTCACAGAGACAGTTCCTGATTTTGGATTTCATGACTTTTAAATATATCATTTTAATGTAGTTGTTAATGCAGTTATTAAAAAAAATAAGAAAAAGACACTGCAGATGCAAAACTGTAATGATCACAGTTCCCGTCTTTTTTTTTTTTTTTGCTCCTTGCCCATGGAGCAAAACTTTTATCCACTTCTCTATCCCATTCACTCTGTTTCCATTTTTGCCACTAAGCTTTTGTTCTTTTCACACCATCCATATTGCTCTGTCTTTTCCACTTTTGTGTCTTCTGTCCTTTCCTGTAGCTATTTTCTCTTTCAAGATCCCACTGGATCTTTTGTTCTAAAACCTCCTGATCCTGTTGATCCCTCTCTTTTGCCTCCTCTAAGTGGTCTTCATCTGTCTAATTCTTCCTAACCAGTGAGTTGATGGCAATAAGTGCATAGTACACAAAAGAAGGACACATTCACAGCTGTTGAGTATATAGTGTTGATGCCACAGCAATCCCAGCAGTTGGAATGAGCAATTTCAGAGAATATATTTTCTGTCTCTGGATTTTTTTGGAGGATACGTACACTGTGCTTTCTTGGAATGTGGTCTTTTGCAACAAAATCAGTAAAGTGCTACCATTCATAGTGCCTTACGGTTTCAATAACCTTTTACAGGACAAAATAGTAGTTCAAACTGGTGAAGTGATTTAACAATAAAGTATTCATTTATTGCTGAGGTTGTTTTATTTGTTTTTTGTTGGTTTTTTTTGAGGGGAGTATTTTTTTTTCTTGGGGGCTGGAGGGGGAGTGTCAGCTATATGAATCATTGGCTTCATAAAGAGAAAACATATTTTAAGTTGCCAGAAATACTTGGTGCTTTTTAGATAATATATCACACAAAAAACTCAACCTTTGGAAGATATCCAGAGTAGAAAATACAATCCATTCTCTAAATTATGCATAACCTATAGAAGAAGGCAGACAAATTGTAGGCAACTAAAGTGTTTGCATATTTTTCATCTGTCATATTTGTGCGCCTCTGCCACATGAAAATCTGTCAATTACAGTGCCTCTGCAGTGTAGTTAGCATAATGTTCATAGGGAATAAAAGAGC
Source organism: Melopsittacus undulatus (assembly GCF_012275295.1). Taxonomy (NCBI): domain Eukaryota; kingdom Metazoa; phylum Chordata; class Aves; order Psittaciformes; family Psittaculidae; genus Melopsittacus; species Melopsittacus undulatus. The sequence continues at coordinate 45,879,863 of NC_047532.1, forward strand.
TGCATTATTCAGGATTCTCCCAGTTGTGCCTGGTTATATCATTCAACAGAACAACTGCTAGTGATAGATGGTGGTAATACTAACTTATTTAAAGAAACTGACAGGCAAAACAAGTTCACTTGTTTTATTTTGTTCTTTAAAAGCTCCTTCCAGAAAATTAGAGAAATACTATTTCAGATATCTAAGAAAGGCATCCTTGGCTTGCTTTTGTCTTATCCATATTTGATCAAGAGTCTTCATGTAATCTGCAAAATACTTTGTGACACTTTCAAACATGATACAGTGAGATTTGATGCAGTGGTTCGCTTTGTACTTATAGCAATTTGAGGCAGATACAATTTTAACTTCTGCATCCAAAGGCTATTGACTTGTCTGGTGCCTTTACTGGACAGATTCTGAAGTATTGGTCCCATTGCCTGATTTACATCTTTGCAAATATATGAAAATGCAGAGTATTGCCTTATGGTCCTAGGTCCCCAGAATGGGTGGTGACCTACTTGGATATCTTAGCTAACAGAATAGGAGCTTTTGCCTCTTCACATTTTAAACATTTTGAAAGGCCATATTTTTTTCTTTTCCTATATATGGTTTCTGGAAAGGCTGCTACAGTGTTTGAATTATAGTAAAGCATCTGAGAGATCAAGGTCTTTCATTTCATTTTGGGAAGGTGTTGAGTTTTCTGTGGCTGGATTGCTGTTTTCTGCTGCAGAAGGCAAGAGATCCTCATTTGTGAATTCTCTGGGAAAGCTAGAAGGAGCTGGAATGTCCATAATTTCTTTCCATGGTTTTCCAGGGCATCGGGGGAGAGGAGATTCTGGGCGATCTGACAACACATTAAATAGAGAAGTATCCGGAAGAATTAGTGGTTCTGCAGGCGTACTGGTTTCCTTTCTTGAAACCCCTGGGTTAACTATCTCTGATGCTGTTTCAGCACTGGATGATGGGAGGGGTTTGTTTTGGTTAAAACCACTTTCATTAGACTCCTCAGAAGATTTGGGGTTTGGATGTTTATGTTTCCCATTTTTACTGTTTTTTTTATGCCCACACCCATGACCAGTTCTGTGCCTACAACCACTTTGATGTTTATACCTTCTCTCAGACTCATGATCCTTTTTATGCCCATGTTTATGCCCATGTTTATGCCCGTGTTCATGCCTGTGTTCATGCCTGTGTTTATGTTTGTGTTTATGCTCAGGTTCACCTTCACCTTCTAGTTCCTGTCCACCATCTTCTCCCATTTCTTTATCAGGTCTTTTCTCATCTTCTCTCATTTCTTTATCAGGTCTTTGCTTTTCTTCTTCATTTTTATCAGAGCATGGCATTTCATTTGGCTGATTTAGCACAAAAAGACTTCGAAAAGGTGTGAATCCAGGAGGCCTTCTTAGTAATACAGCCTAAAAAACATTGCAATAATAGCCATATTTCTTACATAAACAAGAATGATCATTTCAGATTCAAGAGATTCAGAAGTTGGGTCATTGCAGTATATGAATCATTTAGCAGAAATATATTATCATATTTTTAAAGTAACCTAAAAAGTTATCTCTTCTATCTGTGATAAGTATGGAAACATAAACATCCTCCTGAATAACTCCAGAGTATTTTAGCAGTTATGTATTAAAAGAAAAACGTAAGTCTTGCTAAAATATTGCCAATTTAACATGGGAATGGTACTATAGAGAGGAGAATGTGTACTGGTTTTAATTTATGAACAATATAGATGATTTCTAAAACTAAATGTCCCTGCACTTGTTAGAATATAACACTCCAATGTATAAAACCAGTCTGTGCTAAAGACGAACACATATCTGAGTACTCAGTACCAGAATGCACAAAAGATATGGGTTGTTTTGTTATATGAAATGTAACTATTCAATTTTTTGTTTCTGGATTTGACATATGCATCTCATAAGAATGCTTAGAAATAATACATATAGGTTAAAGTTGATAATATGAAATATTATGAAATATTTGTTATTGAGTAATCTCTATTTCCCAATTCTGTTAAACTAGAAGACAGAGACTGAATGCATGATGTGCAGTCACTATCCTATATAGGTTTCATATCTCTCCACCATTTCCAGTCTCTAGCTGCAAATCAGAGTTGTTTGGGATGGAGCTAAACTTGAAAGCTGCTATGGATATTGTAGTGAAAACAAAGCAGAGAGACATTTATTGTTGATACATAATGAAACAATAGGTAGTTATTAAGATGCTGAGCACAGTGAAGCTACTGGTTATGAATGCAAGTTATTCAATCTGACTTTATTCAGAATATCTTCTTCATTGGGGAATATGGGAGTCCCTGCATTTATCAAAAAAACCTGCAATCATCAGAACTGCAAAAGTTCTGATAATAAAAGAGATTTCTATTTCATTCTGATTTTTTCAAAGTGACCCATGTTCAGGGCTAGTTAATTGTGGAGCTGAACAGAAAAGAAGCTGAAAGATCTTGTAGAAATTGACAAGCCATGGCAGGAGATGCACTACAGATATGAAAAGATTTGCAGATGTTTTTGAAATCTGTGGGGAATAATCACTGCATTATCAAATACATTTTTGTCTCAATTTTTAAGCCTTGTATGAATCGTAATTCAAAGCAGCTGCTGGGGCCTGATATTTGAGAGCTTAACTGATAATGCAAAGGAGTAGTTGACAAGCGGAATGTTCTTTCTGTCCTGTTGCCTTTATATTTCTATAGTCACTGGGTTATCCCCTGTCTCACCTTACCATGAGACTGACTCCAGTGTAACAAGTTGCTGAGGTTAGAGGTTGAGAGGGAGGAGTGTGGCATTACCAAAGTTGTTAAAAGAACAATGTGTTCCTTTATATTTGGTACAAAGTATGGGTTAATTTGGAATGGATAAAGAATTTAATGACTGCCTTACCTCTATGCTCTACTTACGATTATGGGTAATGAAAAGGAATCATACCTGTGACCGTTCTCTGGAGCAGTTAACCTGGGGAAAGATTTTATTCTCCCATGGGATCACATGAATTTGTGCTTCACATGACAATGGTACCTGTTGACAAAACAAAACCCAATACCTTAGGGCATCAAACACAAAGGAAGAGTTGTACCAAAAAACCCCAACAAATCATAGAATCATAGAATAGTTAGGGTTGGAAAGGACCTTAAGATCATCTAGTTTGAACCCCCTGCCATGGGCAGGGACACCTCACACTAAACCATATCACCCAAGGCTTCATCCAACCTGGCCTTGAACACTGCCAGGGATGGAGCATTCACAACCTCCCTGGGCAACCCATTCCAGTGCCTCACCACCCTAACAGCAAAGAATTTCTTCCTTGTATCCAATTTAAACCTCCCCTGTTTAAGTTTTAACCTGTTACGTCTTGTCCTATCACTACAGTCCCTAATGAAGAGTCCATCCTCATCATTCCTATAGGCCCCTTTCAGATACTGGAAGGCTGCTCTGAGGTCTCCATGCAGCCTTCTCTTCTGCAGGCTGAACAGCCCCAACTTTCTCAGCCTGTCTTCATATGGGAGGTGCTCCAGTCTTCCTGATCATCCTCATGGCCCTCCTCTGGACTTGTTCCAACACTTCAAGTCCTTTTTATGTTGAGGACACCAGAACTGCACACAGTACTCCAAGTGAGGTCTCACGAGAGCAGAGTAGAGGGGCAGGATCACCTCCTTTGACCTGCTGGTCATGCTGCTTTTGATGCAGCCCAGGATACGGTTGGCTTTCTGGGCTGTGAGCACACACTGCAGCCGGCTCATGTTCATTTTCTCATCAATCAACACTCCCAAGTCCTTCTCTGCAGGGCTGCACTGAATCTTTTCTTTAAATACAAATATTTTCTTTAAATACAAACATTATTTTTGAATAATACTTTTAAATACAAATATACTTAGAACTTTACCTAAATATCTATGAAATCCATCCTAGTAATGGAGACTTCTTTACTGGGACACATCTGCTTAGCTTTTTGAGTTTACAGAATGCCTGTGTGAACACTTAAATTTAACTTCAGATTGAATATTGGATCTTGAAAAATTGGATATTTCATCTCCAGCACTTTTGGAGCACTAACTGTTTAATCTGTATGATATTCCCAAGAAATATAATTTGTTGGTGATATTTCTCTCTCTCAAAAATTGGGAAATTGAAGTAGAACAGCATTTTTTCCTATTCAGAGCCTGCTGCAGTAATGGATTTTTAATTCTCACAGGTAAATACCTCTCATTCAATGGGAAAAGAGAGGGAAAACAAACCCTCTTTTTCCCAACCAAATCCCTTGCCAATGGTTTCTGGCCCTATCAACATTACTTTCCAGTGTCTGGAACACATTTTTCTGGCATCAGCAGCATGCATTCCCTTTCCTTGGCTCATTATTATCAGAAGGAAGTTCCTTTTGCTTTGCCTTAAGCATTGATCCTGCAGTAGGAGTGACTCAGTGTCACTCAGTTTCAGCTTCATTTTTTATTAACATCGACACTGCATGGGGTTACAAACAGTGAAACATGCCCTGCTTGCTGAAACAAAAGTTTACTGAAAGAGGTAAGAGAATTTGGGATGTGATTTTACTTAAGTGTTTACAAGTTCTAATGCAAATGAATTTGTCCATGAGGAATATTACAGTTGGCAACATCGTCATTACTTACACTGTCTGACGTCGCTTCACAGTCTTCATTAATTTTCTCAAAATCTGTCTTTGAACAGTTTGTCTTCCGGACTTCAAATGTTATATGGTATTTTTGTCCTGCAACCTCCTGGAAAATTAGCAAGAAGACTTTCTGTGGCAAAGGCATTTTATTGAAAAGGGTTCACAGGAAATTTTTCTATGAGCTTACACTCCTTACATTTTACAAGTCCTGACCACTGGGACAACATATGTTAAGAACAATATAAAAATATTTGGCAGCAAACTTATCTGCTTCTAATCAACTTAATTTACTTCAATTCCCATTCTCAAAAATTCCAGTATCGAAATTGAAGGAAACAGACAGATCACAATAATATCAGCCCCACGGGTTTGGTTTTGTTGTAGTTGATGCCTATAGCAATTTCATCAATAACAAATTAAGTCATCAGAGATACTTCTGTAGAGAGCCAGATATGATGGAAGAAAAGTGGAATGTGCGTAAAATGAAGTGTGTGATAAACAGGCTCAGTTGAAAACGAATGTATTTGCCAAATGCATTAAGGAGAGAAACTGCATAGATTCAAGAATGTGCCTGGTACAGGTTCTCCTAGTATTTTTTTACAGAGCCCAAGATAACATATCTTGTGTCAGAGATAGAAGGCAAAACATGAAATTCTGTCTCTTTAAGTGTGTTTTTAAAGTGTATGCATGCCAATATCAACCATGATATGAAAAGTGAGAAAGAAGAATAAGATTTGAATGAAGAAAAAAGGTTTAAAAAAAAAAAAAGAACTGATATTATTAGTAAGATAAAGTGAGCTTTTGAGAAAAACTCTGGTGTGCTTTTCCTGCCTTCTCCACTGGTACCATCATACTCAGAAGTTATTACCAAAATATTTTCTGAATTACTCCACTGTCTTATTTCCAATTCTGTCTTAAACCTCTGTTTTGATACATTGGGACTGTAAACAAGGCAAGTACTGACCAATATTATCCTCCTAATTCCTTGTTCTTCTTTACCCAGCTGTATTTATCTGTACATCTTAAGTTATGCGCAGATGTACTGAATCTAGCTGAAGTATTATTATTAGCAGAATCGGTATATAAATGAGCATATTTCTGAGAGAAATTATGAAGCCCCATTTCTTGGAGCTTAGAATAGGGTTGACAGTGTCTAAAATAACATAGAGAGTATTGGTGTGGTGAAACCACATAAGTGGTTTAATCTATTAATTCTTTTTTTACTTTAGAAGTCTAAGGTATGTTTAAAAAGGCTGGTTAAAAGTGGGGTAGATATACAGAAATCAGGTACTCTGAATCAACCTTCTCTCCGTGCTTTTAAGATTGTTAAAAAAAATATATAAAAAAATCAAGAGATGGGCGTTTTTTAACTCAGTTCTGAATTCACGCCAAGGTGGATAAAACTTAGCAAGGAAGATTGCATGGATATTTCAGTTACCACATATTATCAACACTTAGAGAAAAACATTATTTGAAATAGAAATACAAACTTTAGCTAACATTCAGCTCAGACCAATAACACTGCCATGTCTGTTCCTCATCTGTCTGGTATATCCCAACCTGAACTGTCGCTGCTTGTATTTCTCCACTTTTGTAGTAGAAATCATCATTGCTTTCCGAATTATACTTCTCCATGGAAACCTTCAGTAGTTCCTTCAGTTCTGGGTTGTCATTTGCTACAGTCTTTGGACAACCAGTTTGAGTGGCAGGAATTACTGTCTCTTCAACTGAAAGAAAGCAACAGATTTCAGATATAAGGAACAAAAAAATTCAATGTAGATAATGGCTGGAAAAAAAGTTACAAACGTCTGCCTTCTGAAACACTACGTATTTGGCTCTATCAAATGAAACCAAAATATCTTTGAATTTATATGATCAGCATGACCAGGTCTTGGTTATCTAAAAGAGTACTGCATCAGCACCTGGTGTCACACTGGACGCTTAACAGTTTACTCACAGAAACAAGAATGGTGTGTACTAATTGTGGGTAGCTAGCAAATAAAGAGAGGGAACATCTACGCATATGGAAAGACCTGACTCAGGTGAAACAAGAGGTGTATGTTATTGCAAGGAATGAATGTGTAGAAGAATGCCATTATCATCTCTTGAAAACAAGTTTGAATGGGTGAGAATGCATCACTTACTACATGGAATAGTACTGTATACCCTGTTGTAAAGCTCTGAAGCTGTGATAACCTGTGTCAAAATAGATGGTTGGAGGAAAAAGTAGCAATAACAAGACCATTTGGGAGTTTGACTGCAATGAACTTACAAATTCTAAGAAATTTATTTACTGGGGAAAAAAGAAAGCCTCTAACATAACAAACGTAAATATAGCTATGCAATAGAAAATGAACAATGGTAGCATCACTAGATGAATTACCAATTCTGGACAAAATCTTAAAGTCCGCAGCTCCTTTCGCTTTCAAAAGAATACACTGGTGTTCTCTGGAATGTTAGAAGAAGCTACTATTTAAACAATACGATATTAATTTCCTTATCATTGTGGTGGAAAAGGAATTAATTCTTGTAGGACAGTTACTGAGTTTGTTGATCTCCAAGTGAGAGTCAGTAACCACTTCCATGTAATAGAAATAGGGCAGTATACAAATGATAAAATGGAACTTTTAGCTATATAAGAAATACTTGTAGGAAGTGAAAAGTCTGTGGTCATTTTTCATTAAGAGGCAGTGCTTTTCTGGTCCCAGAAGAATTACTTTTTTGTTATTATGTTTTCATCTCTTGTATTTTTATTTTGTCTTTCTTTTTACAATTGTAAAGAACCATTGAAAAGTGCAGAACTTGGCAAATTGATAGTGCTTGTGACATACCTGGAAGCTTGCACTGGCTTGCAATATCCACAATCACTTCCTGAAGACTTTGATATGCTTTGGCATCGCATTTACCTACACGCTAGAGTAAAAAACACGGAACAGCTTGTTACTTAGAAGTAATGAGCAAGCTCACGTTCTAAGTCAGCATACTGCTAAGTCAAGCATACTACTAATAATTCATAGAATCATAGAATAGTTAGGGTTGGAAAGGACCTTAAGATCATCTAGTTCCGACCCCCCTGCCATGAGCAGGGACACCTCACACTAAACCATATCACCCAAGGCTTCATCCAACCTGGCCTTGAACACTGCCAGGGATGGAGCATTCACAACCTCCCTGGGCAATCCATCACCTCACCACCCTAACAGTAAAGAATTTCTTCCTTATATTCAATCTAAACCTCCCCTGTTTAAGTTTTAACCTGTTACGTCTTGTCCTATCACTACAGTCCCTAATGAATAGTCCCTCACCAGCAGCCCTGTAGGCCCCCTTCAAATACTGGAAGTCTCCACGCAGCCTTGTCTTCTGCAGGCTGAACAGCCCCAACTTTCTCAGCCTGTCTTCATATGGGAGGTGCTCCAGTCTTCCTGATCATCCTCATGGCCCTCCTCTGGACTTGTTCCAACACTTCAAGTCCTTTTTATGTTGAGGACACCAGAACTGCACACAATACTCCAAGTGAAGTCTCACGAGAGCAGAGCAGAGGGGCAGGATCACCTCCTTTGACCTGCTGGTCATGCTCCTTTTGATGCAGCCCAGGATACAGTTGGCTTTCTGGGCTGTGAGCACACACTGCAGCTGGCTCATGTTAATTTTCTCATCGACCAACACCCCCAAGTCCTTCTCCATAGGGCTGCACTGAATTTCCTTTTTGCCCAACCTGTAGCTGTGCCTGGGATTGCTCCGACACAGATGTAGGACCTTGCCCTTGGCATGGTTAAACTCCTTCCTTCCTTCAATATACTGGGAGGAAGAAGCCTGACAGGCAGTCTGCAGAGTCAGCAAATTATTCGGGTTCAAAAGCACCACTCAGGGAAAATAAAACCATAAAAGAGAAGCTAAATGGACTATTTGTATGTGTTCATTACAGAAAGAAACAGGGATGTTTGCAAGCCAGAATCCTGTTTAATGGAGAGCTCACTGGCATTTTTGTCTCAAACTGTGAAGACCAAAACGATTATGAAATTAACAAATCAAACATTATGAAGTTTCTTGTATTTACTCAGGTGTTCTAAAGAAAGCATGGTAGATGGCTTGCTTAAAATTGTCTTAGTATTTTAGAGTTGGAAGAAGGCAGGTACTGATCCAGTTCTGTTTTAAAAAGGTTATAAACCCATAGAACTTATGTCTGTGTACCATTCCAGTGATTAGAAATAGTTATAATGAAAGAATTAGGGGGCATGAATACATCAAGGAGAGACCCAGGTTTCTGTAGCAAACAGCAGTCATATTTTGCAGATTTATCAAAGTTCTTTGCATCAAGAAAGTGGGTAAAGAGACCTGTTGATAAAGTATATGTAGATTTTAAAAAAGGTTTCAGTGAAGTCTCTTATCAAAGACTCTAAAAGAAACTAATCAATTGTAGAATAAGATCTTAGGGCTCTGACAGATACTGTTTTCAAAGCATTCATTAAAAAAATCTGCTTAGTTATTGGTTTAGAAAAAATAATAAAAAATAATATCAAGTCTTATTGTCCAGGTTAAAGAGAATGATATTATGCTCCACTGAAGTAGTTCTGTGGTTCACATGTATGTCAGATACAGGGTGCTCCCGGTATCCTCCCATTTCAAAATGAATCGTACAGAGCTAAATAAAGGTATTAAACAATTTCCATGGAATTTGGTCGTTCCAATGTATGGAATATTCTTGGAATATATATTCTAATAATATCTGCTGATGATCTATTAGCAAGGCTTCTTAGCGGTTCAGGGGATAAGCAATAAAAATCTAATCCCACTAACCCTGTGTGATCAAAGCACTATGTGAATGAGGTAGGACTCCTGCATTAGGTGAGGCAACAGAAGTCATTACCTCTAGGTGACAGGCTGGAAAATTCAGGCTCAAGCAGATTAAATAACTTGCTTAAGGTTTAAGGGCAAGTGTGGGTAAGGAAAAGATTTGCTTTACCTAGTTTGATTCTAACTCTTCTATTATTTACCAGTGTTGTCATTCTTTCCTTTCTTGATCAGTGCCTCTGAAACATGCCAAAACATTCTTGAGACATCCAAGGAGCAGGTTTTGACCAAGAAATGCTCTTGAATGTAACACTTAGTGCACTTCCACAATAGCTGAAGCAAATGTGAGCTGGGATTCCTGTGGTTCCTCCCCTCCCATTTGCCACCACTGTTCATTACTATTCGTGTTCCTGCCCTCTACCTTGTATTTGCAGAAGCACTTTTCTTCGTTTATTGAGAGACAGTTAATTCTGTTCCAGATCAGAGGAAATACTTGGTTTTGCAACACTATTTAGCTAGTGTATGTATGTTTGTTAATAAATGTCTTTTGAAGCTCTCTTATTTGGACTACGGTAGGGGTAAAGTGATAATTCAGCTACTTACTTTTCTTTGAAAATATGTCTTAAGCTGGAAAAATATTGCTTATTTTAATTATCAGGTTTGCGGTTGTACCTGAGTAACTCCTTGAATATCTGGATAAGAGCTTCTCAAGGGATTTATTATCTGGGTGAGACTCTTTAGATTCTGTAATCTGTAAGCATTTCAGTGGTCATCTTAGTAACCAATTCAGGAGAAGACAGATGTTTTAATAGACAGCTATCTGTAAGCCTGGATTTAAACTTCATTCACAAAGTGAAGCAAGACTAAATATTTTCTTGAGCCAGATATTAATGATTATTTTTTAATATGATATTTTCTCCATTAACATATTTTGAAGATTACTTACACCTCTGGAAGTGGTTTTGCACTCTGGAGTTAAATCTTGAAATTGGTCTTTGGAGCAATTAGTCTCCTCAATTTCATATTTAATTGCATAATTCCATCCAGCTACCACCTAGAACAGATAATTTAGAGATACATCATGTAAACCAATACAAACTTGGAGCTTAAACTAGTAAATGTGATTAGCAAAGAAAGCAAAACAACTTTTCTCATGCCTTCCATCTATCAAATCACCTTGCAGTCATTGAGCCATAGAGTATTTATGGAGAGAAAAAAGACAACCAAACTTGTTCTTGTGATACAAAAGTTAAAGTCATGCATACACTAGAAGCACACTTTGTATTTAGATTCCACTTCTCCTGGCAAGCCTGCAGCCTCATAATGGTTGGTTTCTTGCACTTTCCTCCAAAGTATGTGTAACTTATTACTCCCAGTGACAGGAAGCTGGTCTAGATAGATGACTATACTAATACAGCTTGGCAAGTCCTGTGTTCCTGAGCATGGAACATAGTAAAAAAGTATCTGAATAATGTGGCTTTATACTGCTGACATCATTTGTTATTGACTGTCCTGCATTTATCATCTACCTATAATTCTGTCTGCCTTCCACTGCCCGCTGTTTTGTTCAGATTTGTGACCCTTTTTTTCATTTTCTATCCTGGAAGTGATTCGGTTTTCCTCACTATGGCTACTGCTGCTCACCCGTGAAATCTCCATGTCACAGTGTTGGGCTAGAAAGGGGAAATAAGAATCAAATATAAGAATTTTACAGCTGAATTAAAGTGGAGGGCTCTGACTACTTTCTTTTGGCCAGAAGTGACATGATGGTTCTCTTTTCAGCTGCTGGATCAGTCTGTCTGTGACATTTTGTCATGTGTCTTAAATGTTGTGCAATCTTGTCCTTCAGCTAAGAGGATCATTGCCATCAGTAAATAGAATCATAGAATAGTTAGGGTTGGAAAGGACCTTAAGATCATCTAGTTCCAACCCTCCTGCCATGGGCAGGAACACCTCACACTAAATCATGTCACCCAAGGCTTCATCCAACCTGGCCTTGAACACCACTAGGGATGGAGCATTCACAACCTCCCTGGGCAATCCATTCCAGTGCCTCACCACCCTAACAGCAAAGAATTTCTTCCTTGTATCCAATTTAAACCTCCCCTGTTTAAGTTTAAACCTGTTACCCCTTGTCCTACCACTACAGTCCCTAGTGAAGAGTCCATCCTCATCATTCCTATAGGCCCCTTTCAGATACTGGAAGGCTGCTCTGAGGTCTCCACACAGCCTTCTGCAGGCTGAACAGCCTCAACTTTCTCAGCCTGTCTTCATATGGGAGGTGCTCCAGTCTCCCGATCCAACCCTAACTATTCTATGATTCTATGATCATCCTCATGGCCCTCCTCTGGACTTGTTCCAACACTTCAAGTCCTTTTTATGTTGAGGACACCAGAACTGCACACAGTACTCCAAGTGAGGTCTCACAAGAGCAGAGTAGAGGACAGTCTGAATTAAATCATGGGTCAAATTGATACGAGATTAGAAATGTTTTTTGGCCAAGTAAATACATATACATACAAAGAAAAGCATCTGTATTTGGTGTTAGGTTATATACTGGTTAAAAAACAGATAAGAAACTCTACTTTCTAGCAACAATCACACTATCCAAGGGAAAGCCTTTCACAGGGAAATAATTGTTGCTTGGTATACCAGATGACACAGAATTTCTGCAACTTGAGAAGTCACTTCTTGCAAATCAGATATTCCTGTGTACAGAAATCTTTCAGCAAGCAGCATGTTGGCGGTTTGCTTTTCTTACCCAATTTTCCTATATGGGGTTTACTTGTCCTATAGTGTATAGCACCTGCTGCATATGAGCCATAATGCACTGCAGAAACATAGATGCCTGCTGCTGTTTGAGTGGCTGAAGAGTATATGAGACATCTGTGCTGGCTGGTAGTTTTGGCACAGCATCTAGGATAGATCTGCTCCTGATGGAGCTTCAGGGTGAGGCCAAGTAGAATACCCGAGAGTCTTGAAGATGACACTGTGTCAGCAGTGAATGCAAATAAACTAGGGCTGAACATTAGTTAGATGGAACTGCAGATAAAGTATGTTTGCCATCAGTTTGTAAAGGTGAAAGCTCTGAAAATCCAGTAGGTAACGATTTATGATTTCTTATAAATGAAGAAAATTATTTACAGGGTCTACTCTATATGTATTTTGTATACTTTTATTGTGAATTATAAGCTAACTTAAAAATCAGGAACATGTACATAAAAAATCAGGGTCTGGAGTCTTGTGGGAGTTTTTTTGGTAAAATTTAGAGAAAAATTGTGCACAAACCTGTCTTGTAGCTTCTTTTATTTCCACAAGCTTAAAAAGGGCAGGTTCACCACTGTGCTTGTTAAACTTCTGAATGGCTTGTTTCAGAATTTCCAGCACTACTGAACTGTCACTTGATATAGGATGAAAGCATCCAAGACATGTAGCCTGAGTAAGTGTTATCTTTGGTGTAGCTGCAAAGCAAAACAAAACAAACAAAAAAAGGACTTCATGTAGAACAGCCCCAGGTTTTAATTTTTCCTATATGGGAGTGAGAGAAAAGGCTTAATGAGCTGGAACCTTTCCTGCATTTAACTGGGACTGTCAAAACCCACATTTCAGTTTCAGGGCCTGCAAAGGCATTCACTGTGTCATGTTTTTGTTTGTGGTGGTGGGGTTCATCCATGACATTAGGATCCAGGCATGGTTTTAGCAGCAGACTTCATTCAGAGGGGTGGGTGAGTTCAGGAGTCATTGAATCTCCAAACCTGACACCATCCAGGAAGGGTCATCACTCATTCAGTCAGGCTAGAGCCACTGGAGGCTACAACTTAAGAGATGCTCTTTCAGATTCTTCAAAGCTCAAACACTGTGGGCAGCCACTTACTGTCCTCACTATGTTTCAGGGCGGAGACTTTGGCAGGTGTGTTTTGGCTCACCTATGTGAACTGCTCTGACTTGGAGCTCTTTCAGGACTGTAGTTGAACAATTTTACTGCTGTTTCAACCCCTGCTAGTCACCCTGGCTGCCAGTTATCACTTGGTGTTACCTTCAGGATTAACCAGCTGGATTGTCTGTGCATAGACAAGCTTGATGGGAATGCTCAAACTTCTGTTTCCTACTCCTAATCCTATTAATTCTCTTTCCTTTCTAGTAATCATGGATTGGATTTTCATAAATTAATTTTCTAGTTCAGTACATAAATTAATTTCATGATTCAGTGAGCTTGAGAATGAAAGTGGGACAATATGTGGTCTCTATGGAATTGAAGTAAAATTTGTGTGCCTTATCCTCAGCTGGCTTAAACTGGTTTTAATGGAGGTAAGCCAGCTTCCACCAGCCAGAAATCAGTCCAGAGTCAGTATGAATAAACTGTTCTACCAAGAAGGTTGCTTTCTGACATGGTGGGAAAATCCCTCACCAGATAGGATCTATTTTACTTTTTCTGTTTTAATCCTTCAGATTTGATTTGTCTCTTCTGTACATTGTGAATATCTCAGTGTAAGCAATACTATTTAGTCTCAACTCTCCTAGGGGTACTTGAGCGAAGTCCTGCCCTTCGTATTTTTACCATCACTTTTTTTGACTGACATATATATGCATGTTACAGAAAAATGTGACCATGTTTCCAAGGAGTAATCACGAAGTAGATAATAAAACATAAAGTGACTATGGTACCAACAGTTTCATAAGTGCTGAATAAACCTGTATTCTTTTTTCAGAATTGCTATGACTTGCTAAAAGGAGATGAGCTTCATAGGCTGAATAGATAATTCATTTATGTATGTTTTATTAGTTTTCTAAGCAAAGATTCAAATGCAAATTTCCTTCCCATGCATTCTCTGTGGGATTCACACACTTTCTACTGGCAACTAGATGTCACCATTGCCCTACAAATGTGTCTAAACCAAGTGGTGTTTATTCCGTAGCAGAACATGGATTTTGTGTGTACTGCAGTTCCTAGAATGACACTGGCTGTAGGTATAGACATTTAGCTTTAAACAAGGTAATTAGGAACAAAAAATGGCAAGCTCCCAGCTACCGGTTAGTTTAAAACTAGCTTGGATATATCTTACATGAACACGGGGCATAAGCACATAGAGATCTCAGTTGTAAAGCTTTAAAGTACTGATCTCTTTGTAATACAGAAAATTACTATGTGAACATAGTCATATATGAATGTCTTACAAGCAAGAAACGTAGTACTGCTTATTGCTAAGGTCTAAAAGATATCACAGTCTCTTATACATAATTACATCATTGCTAGATTTTTATTTTGTAATTTTTTTATTTTTTTATGGGGATAAATGTTATTTTAGTGCACAAATAATTAGTAATTTTTAGTTTGGAGAAAATTAAGTTACAATTTTATCATATAGTTTTTTTTCTAATAATCTCTGGTGCAATTTTATACTTGAATAAATAAAGACAATATTTAAAGCATGAGAAGTGGTATCTAGTCTCTAAGTTACTGAAACGTTTTGATCTTAAGCAAATTCATTGTAACTTGGTATAATTCCAGTGTTTGAAGAAACTTACTACACCTGCATGTGCTGGTTTTCATTACCCTGGACAGACACTGACAGTGCTTCACTGACTTAGTCTATATTTGCATAATTGTGAAGTGAAATTTTGTCTTTAACATGTAATTGCTTAAAGATGATTATTTATAAATGTCTGACTAGAACAATAAGGAGCTCCTATCCTTCAAATTACCTGAAAGTTCCAGTATTATATATTTCCCATTCTTATTTGTCAAAGTACTTGTTGAATGCTGCCCCAAACAATTCCATACCTGGAAATATTTTGCAGTCTTGTGAAACATTACTTGTTTTTTCAGCATTATTCATGTGAACCCGAGCTGTGCATTCTCCTGTTTTCTGCAAAAACATATGATAACATTTGTCTTAAACTTTCTGAAGAAAAAGGCAATATTATATATTCCCATAGCTGTTGAACAAAACTGATAGTTGCAAATTGAGTTTGGGGAACAAGTTCATATGTACACTTGCAGTAATATCTAATTTGCTGGTTTGTTACCCAAAAAAGGAACAATTTTGTTTGTGAGGAGAGCAGGGGATGAACTGAGCAGATAGTTTGAAAGATCGCTTTGTATCATGATTAATGCATGTTAATTAACTAAATTTGCAGTCAGAATAATGGAACTGAACACATCCTCATAAATGAAGTCTGTATAAAATTTTGTATTTACATCATTTCCACACTGCTAGGACAAGATATGCTGCAATGACCATGGCATTTGACATTGATTTGTGTGGTATCACAACCATCCCTTTTTTTTGCATTGTGTAGTGCAGGCAATAACAGTGACTTCCACTGAACGTATGCAATGTTCCTGCCCACTATGTGTGCCCCAATTTTATTTCCTCTAGGTGCCCTCTAGTAGCATGAGCCAGACATGCTTTGTACTGCTGAAAGTCCTCTGTAAATTTTCTGCCATAGTGGCTTCCATGTCAGTATTTTTGTTGGTGCAGATCTGAAGTAAATTTGGTTGCGCAAGTTTCCATTATGCATAATTAACAGAAAGTTTTATAGCCCTCATACTCTCCGTGTGTCTTATGTTGAATTATGGTGAACTTTCCTATTAAAGCACTGAAATGTTCTCTTCTGTACATATTCAGGATTATAATGGTAAACTCATTTTATAATGGTTAACTTTAATGTTGTAAACATTTCTGTACTGTACTTTAGTCCTCCAAAAAGCAACACAGCTAAAAAAAGCTAAATTCTCTGCTGTATTTTTCCCCAAGCAACTGCAGTCCTGGTCATTATGCCGATGTTTCTGTACAGAAGACTTCTAAAGGGGGCAGATACTTACAGCCTCTGCAGATACTTTGTAATCACAGTCTTGCCAGAGTTTTTTTTCCTCAGTGGCACAAGTGGTTTCTCGTATTCGATATTTCACATAGAACTGTGCATCAGGACCTGCCTGGATGAAAATACGCGTGTCATTGTTTGTGTAGTGATAGATCAGGTGAAAAGAGCTTCAGAAGGTAAATACTAACCATTTTATAATATGGTCTCAGATTAGCTGCTGGTCTCCATGCAAGGTCTCCAAAGTCTTCATAGTTCAGCAATTAACTTATCTAATTATACTAATGAGCCCTTACTTACAAAGGTAGGTAATGTGTTGACAGTATGTTGACACAATAGATGCAGTATGCTCAGCCACCTTCATTTTAAATTATAGTGCCAAGATTTTTAAAACCAGAAATAAGTAGTTATAGTCATACTCACATTGAAATGTACTCCAAATAAGCAAATTTGGGTTGCTGCTCAAATAGTTAGCATAATTACCAGCTTGGATTGTGCTTCTGTCTGACTCCTTCACTCTTACTCTTGGCCTTCTCCCAGATCTGTCTACTTTCCTTCTGTACAATTCTATAGGCAGTCCAGAAACAGCAGCCAGCAACCCTCAGGCAGGCTGGCTGTGCGTAAACTGGCTTTACACTATAGTAACGGGGTATGCCGGCTGCCTTGCCTACTTGGTGGAAAGGGGTGAGGAGAGCATAAGCTCTGGAGACAGCCTTTGGCAGTGCCTGCAGTTTTCCTCTAGGCATTGAAGACTGTGCTGTTCATGAGGGTAGATTATATAGGTAAATATATTATGATATTTCATCTATAAGACAAAATACAGACAAAGCATTAAGTGAAGTTAGGCCTGGCCTCTGGATCAGTTTTTGATGGTAAATTAGGAGGGGCAGTTTCTCCTTGATAACCGAGTAGTGAGACTGTGCCTACAGGTAACATTAACACACTGCAAGGTTTGTGGTTAATCCTTTAGAGGAAATATAAAGCCAGAAATTACTAGTCTTTCGCAGCCACTAAAGCTGCTCTTCCAAAGTGCTTTTTCTAGTACAAACACAGGCAGCTGCTGGACTTTAACAGCAGTTACTCTCAAATGATACTGCTGGAGAATAAATTAGAATTCTTGCCTTAGTGGTACCAAGAATGTGAAGCTGAGCTGACGCAAGTGGAACATACTGGATTCACACTTGTGTAGACACAGAACTAGATTCTGTGTTCTCTCAATTTCTGTCATGTATTGCTATAACTACAGAAGTGTAGAGGTACCTGATATAATGGTTGAAGTTTGTAAAACAGGGTGAAAGAGTCTCTAAAAATGTAATGGATTTAATCCTCAGCAGGTATAAATTAACGTTTATGGAGCTGCATCAGATTATACTATTGGGGATGTGGACTTATAAAGAGCTGAATTCTGTTTTCCGTTACAGTGTTCTAAGTCTGCAGTAAATCAACTCAGTGAGTAAATGAAAGGGAGAGAAGATATTGTTTCTGTATTTGTTGTTGGTCTACTTCATTATTATAATGAATAGCTATGCCTTTAACTGGGACAGGTTCAGTCTTTCACCAGTCAGCTTTTATGTTTTATTACCTTATCAATAATGAATGTACATGAATATGTAATACCAGCTATTTAATTAATGCATTCAACATTGTGAGACTAACAATGAGCAAAGTCTATACTCTTTTTAGAAAAAGAATAACGAATATGAGGAAATCTCTATTGCAGATTCCTTTTTTTTATTTAACATCATAGTCAGATCAATGATTCAAAGTAATAACTGATTTCCATCTCAGATTTTTTAAGGAAAGGAAAGATGGATATCTAGAGACAGATAAATAATAATTGCAATAAACGTGTTCTTAAAAACCGAACACTGCTTAAGATAAAATACTGAAACTAATACCTGTCCTTTGGGACTATCAGCAAAAGGAAGATGATGTTATAGCTATGATATAGCGATGTTTGCACTTGGCTGTTGTTAAAGATGTGTGTTGTTCAGTGAAGACA
This sequence comes from Melopsittacus undulatus, assembly GCF_012275295.1. Taxonomy (NCBI): domain Eukaryota; kingdom Metazoa; phylum Chordata; class Aves; order Psittaciformes; family Psittaculidae; genus Melopsittacus; species Melopsittacus undulatus. The sequence continues at coordinate 45,898,110 of NC_047532.1, forward strand.
GTGGGACTATTCGTTCGCTTAATATTAGTTGCATAAAGGGTTTGCCAGATTTTAGTCTTTGTCACTACATGATAAAATCTCCCCAGTTTGAAAACAGGAAAATGGGAGGGTAGGTGTCATGGGATGCAAGTAGTTTACTCTAAAGCATTTAGCAATTCATGTCCCCTTTCTGGGTGAAAGTGTCTTGTGATTTTGTAATGCAAAATATTCTTTCTGACATTGAGTTTCTTATGTTTTATATCTGAAAATCCAATCCAGTAGAAAAAAATGCTAATGAAGTTTTCAAGTAAAGTAATGCTTGTCATTATTATGGTAATGTCTTCTTTGTATGCCTCTAAGAGGTAAATACTCTTTTGTTAGATTAACACTATGCAGAAGGACTCCAGGCAAAGGATCATGTTTCATTCTTTTTTTCTTCTGTAATTTTAGCTGTCACCCTATTTGTCTAAACTACTACCTAGCACTTTTAGATAGATCTGTGACTCAGGACTAGTGTCTATCAAATAATAGTCACAGATAATTTATTTCCAGTATTGCCAAATTTTGTGAGGTCTTTCTTCTTCATATGTGCTACCAGCTCTTCCCAAATCAAGATAATATTCACATTTTTTAGGAAGTATGGTTTTGCCATTGATCTGACAACCTTACTGATGATGGAAAGGGATAGGATTCTCAGCACAGAAGGGAGAATTAAGAGTGGACTAGTAAGACACAAACTGTATTAGTGATAGAAATGTTCTATTCTTTAGTCCCTGAATTAATAAGCAGTTCACCAGCACACATAGTTCTGTTGATAAGAACATAATATATGTTCCTTATCACGGTAGTATCTTACTGTGCAAGTAATTTCTCTGGGTTTTTTTTTAAACGTCCTGGAATATGCTTTGCTGTCTTACTTTCTTATGAAGGAGAGAAAGAGAATCTCATTCAGAGTGCATGAACAATTCAAGCCTCTTTTTTTCTTTCAAAGTCTACTTACAGTTCTTTTGGCTTCCATCACCATGTGTAGAGCAAATTGATTACCAGTTGCTATGTCTCCATTGTATTTCTTCAGTGCTGCGTCGACAGCTTTAAAAACATCAGGATCATCACAGTCCGAAAACTCAAATAGAAGAGGGGTGGCTCTGCTAGAGAAAAAGCTACAGCAGAGTGCTAGTACAATAAAATAGATCATAATTAGATTTAAAAAAAAGCCCCCACCCCCGAATTAGAAGGCTCTTGAAAAACCAAATGTAAAACGAATGCTTGACAGGCTTTTAGTCACCTCTTCTGTTTTTCAGGAGCTACAGCTAAGTAAACAGAATGAGTGGGTTGCTGGGGTTGGTTGGTTTTCATCATACCCTGTTTATACTGCAAATAAACCTCTGAGTTTATTTAAATAAACTTTATGTGTCACCAGAATGACACTAGGGTTATCCACCTGCCATCAAGATAACAGACTAAATGGCTGCAGCTTGGGACAGGGTTAGACTAAGTAGGATGGTCCCTGGGCAAAAAAGAAAGCAGAATATTTGTAGGTTTCTAGCTTCTTAAAGTCTAAACTGCTACTGAGAATCTATTTTTGAAGGCTTAAATAAAACACCCAAGAAGGTCACAGTGGCAATAAAGTTCTGGTTCTGGACAACAACCCTGTAAATTTTATAGATCTGTTTAGTGTTCAGACTGCAATAGTTCTGAGAAGTCAGAACATGTTTGAAAAAGCCTTTGTACAGATGCATATAATTGAATGTCGCATAACTCTTCAGTGACACTTGATAAACCTTGTCCTTCATCCTACTCTTGGAAGGGTCCATCTTTGTTGCCATATGACAGCTACCTTTGGACCATGGATTAGTTAGTCTTCAGAATGTTTTGTTAACATTACAGGTAGGGAAAGTGATGCCCAAGAACAAGTGATTAAGTAATGTTGCCTGTGTGTGTCAGAGCCAGAATTAGAGCTGGCTGGGAACATCTGGTGCTTATCTCCAGTGCTGAGTACCAAATAGCTTTGCTTTAAATCTGTGAATGCCTTAGGATTGCCTCAGCTCCATTGCTCTAGTTGTATCTTGCTGTATTGAGTTTGCATGGCAAGGTTTTAGTAGTGGGGATGTACAGGTGTGGCTTTTGTGAGAAGCTACTAGAATTTTCCCCCCGCCTGACAGAACCAATGCCAGACAGCTCCAAGATGGAGTTGCTGCTGGCCAAGGCTGAGCCATTCAGCAAATGGTAGTGCTTCTGGATAACATATTAAGAAGGGGTTGGGGGTAACTGTACAATAGCAACTTCAGCTGGAGAAGGGAGTGAAAATATGAGAAACAGCCCTACAGACATGAAGATCAGTGAAGGAAGTGCTCCAGGTGTTGGAGCAGAGAAACCACTGCAGCCCATGGGGTGGCCCATGGTGAAGCAGGCTGTCTCCCTGTAGCCCATGGAGGTCCACGGTGGAGCAGGGGGATGCTCAAAGGAGGTTGTTACCTTGGGGGAAGCCTGTGCTGGAGCAGAAACCTGGCAGGACCTGTGACCCCATGGAGAGAGGAGCCCACGCTGGAGTAGGTTTGCTGGCAGGACTTGTGACCCAGCAGGGACACACACTAGAGCAGTCTGTTCCTGCAGGACTGCACTCTATGAGTGACCTGCACTGGACTCATGGTGGAGTAGTGGAGGATTGCCTCCTGTGGGAGGGACCCCACTCTGGAGCTGGGGAAGAATGTGAGGAGTTCTCCCCTGGGGAGGAAGGAGCAGCAGAGACAATGTGTGATTCTGTGACCACAACCCCCATTCACTGTTCCCCTGCACAGCTGGGATGGGAGGAGGTAGAGAATTTGCAAATAAAATTCAGCCTAGGAAGAAGGGAAAGATGGGTGGAAGGTGATTTTAAGATGCAGTTTTATTTCTCATTATCCTACTTTGATTTGATTTATAATAAACTAATTTCTCCAAGTCAAGTCCATTTTGCCCTTGACAATAATTGCTGAGTGATCTCTCCCTGTCCTTATCTCGATCCACAAGCCTTTGGTTATATATTCTCTCCCCTGTCTAGCTGAAGAGAGGCATGGTGGAGTCCAGCTGGGGTCAACCCACCGCATTTGCTACAAGTTTTGCTTAAAGAAAATGCACTTTAGAGGCTTTGTAGATAAACTATGCCAGAAATATGGTAATGCACTTTTTAAAATTAGACAACCTCCAGTCAGTTACACAAAATGCTGTTTTCCCATTTTGTTTCTTTTTTCTCCACCGTAGCCCTCACACTGTATTTTACTTTATGCCATTAACAATCTACTTGGAGGACCAAATAACTAATTTTTTAAGATTAATCCCATGTTCTTTCTTACAAGATAACCATTCTGAACTAACTCATTGACATCCCAGGTGTGTCTAATGGACGTTATGAACTCTAGCCCCCATCAAGTTAAGAGACACAAGTATTCTTTCTTCTTGCTCCTCCCAGCTCCAATGAGGAAGGTTCAATGATAAAGAAAACGTGTACATGAAATAGTTATTACATGCATTTGCTTTTCTCCTCTTCTGGGAGCAATTATGAACTGTTTGAAAAGGGCTGTCCTTGAATGCAGTATTTCTGGCATATTACTAACTGTACCAGTGTAGCAGGCCACCCTGCTGTGTTAAACTCCAAGTTATTAACTATTTTCAGATTTTTTCTAAATAATGTTGGGAACCCAACCACTATTGGTCAATATATCTTAGAGTATGCCTCATGGATATTTACTGTGCAGCTCAATTTATGTAGTACCAAAAAAGACAAAACTTGGCAACTATGTCAAGAAAAAAAGAAACTGTACATATTTTTATTTGCTTTGAATTTTTATAAATCATGAGTGCAGTGCTATGGATCATTTTTATGGAAATTTGTCAGATTTCCTCGGAGATTCATTATGATTATGAATTATGAGAAAATGAAAGATTTTACATAGTAGTTTTGACTATTAGGTAATTTTCTTTTTTGTTAGAACTAAAGGAATATTGTTTGCTGGGGAGATATGTACCCATTCACATTATCTGAGGGACTCAGAATTTAGAGCCTTTCAGTTGCAGTGGAGTCTGAGATAGATGGGATCAAGAGGCAGGCTGGAATTCCTAAGCATTAGTTTTTGTGCTGCTTCTTAGAAACTGTATACTTTTCCCCCTTCTCCACATAGTGTTTTCATTCACTGTACAGCTGTCATTGGCCCTGCAACTCTCCAGCCAGGAACATCTCTCTCTGAGGTCATCAAGATTTTTCTGCTATGGAGCTATGTGGAAATAAAGGCAAAATTTTTGGAAGAACAAGTTTGGGCATTCCTGGGCATGACTTTGATTGTGTAAGTTGATCTAGAAAACCTGGAGCTTCTGGCATCTCCTTGAGACTTGAGCCAGTGAAGGGAAAACCTTCACCAGAATGAGTGTTGCTTTGGAGTAGATTAAGAAAGTTTGCAGTGGGAGGTGTGAGAGAATCCTGCTGATTTAGAACTGGAATGCGATAGAGAGCTTCTGTTATTTGGAATGGAATATACTTTCCTGACACGTTTGTCTTGTTGCGGTGATGTCTATAACGGTGATAATGGAAATGGGGAGGGTGATGTGGTCCATGATGGGGAGGAGGAGGATGGTGGTAATGTGGTCCATGATGGGGGGGAGGACAGTGTGGTCCATGAGGAGGGGGAGGACAGTGTGGTCCATGATGGGGAGGAGGATGGTGGTGATGTGGTCCGTGAGGAGGGGGAGGACAGTGTGGTCCATGATGAGGAGGAGGATGGTGGTGATGTGGTCCATGAGGAGGGGGAGGACAGTGTGGTCCATGATGGGGACCAGGAGGAGGAGGATGTGGTGCATCGTCAGGAGGAGGAGCAGAAGGGGAATGTCGTGATTCTTCTTGGGGAGGAGGATGTGGTCCATCATGGTGAGGAGGAGGGGGATGATGTGGTCCACCATGGGGAGGAGGTGGAGGACAGTGGTGTGGAGGGTGAAGCTGGTGATGTGATCCATCATGGGGGGGGAGGAGGAGCAGGTTCTTCATGGCTGTCTTGATGTTCTTCATTGAAACTATGGTCATGCTCAGGGTCTTCAGATCTGGGCTGAGAAGAGGGTGGACATCCATGCCTGTGATGATGTCTGTGATGATGTCTGTGACCAAAATGATGATGGGGATGTCTGTGCGGTTGTCCCAGAGCTGAATATCTGCATCTCTTCCCATAGCCATGCTTCTGTTTGTAAGAGCACCAGGGGAGGAAGTATTAAGATGTTAATAGGACAGAAGAAAGCAGGGAGAAAGAGATAGAAGTGAGAGGTAGTAGGTTTGCATTTATGGATCTGGTGATCTGTCAAAAAAAAAAAAAAACCACAAAAAAACCCCACAAAACCCCCAAACCAAACTCTGCATTTTTTCAGGATAGAAGGAGTAGATGATAAAACGCTAAATTAGTGAAAATTGTCTGGAAATACTACATCATAACCAAATGAAATGAGCAAAATGAGCAAAATTTGTGATGTATCAAAACAAAATAAACCCCACACTGGAGTAGCTGTCATAATATAAACTGGAGTGCCAAGTATAGTAAAGAGCATCTCCCCTCCTCTTGCTTTCTAAAACTCCTCTGAACTTGTTTGCCAATCTCTATTCACTTTAACGGTTGGACTGGGAGGAGACACCCTTAGAGGGAGTAGTAGGGATAGCTCAGTTCTAATTCATTCACTGATTGACCTAGCAGTCAAAAGCCAGCCTGTTCTGACATGCTACATCATACCCAGGCAATAATAAAGGGACATAAACTCATTCCAATCATCTGTCAGTCTGGACTAACAGATGATTATGTAGCCTGCATGAGGATATAACCAGAGACATTTCAGTAAGTGAATACATACCCAGGAATGGTAGATTTCACAGCTTATATCTGTTCCATCAGGTTCATCTGAACCGCTGATAATTCTTGCCTTGCAGAATCCCACATGCTAAGCAAAAGAAAAAGTCAAAAAACAATGCACATCTGTGTTCTTGTGATGGAGTTAATAGAAGCTACTGGAAATTTAACATTTTGAAAGTTAGGCTAGTTCCTTTAATACCTAAGTGTGTTTATGTAACTTGCCTAGATCCTTAACTTTCTAACCAGTGATACTTGTCAATGATTAATCATGATTAAAATATATGCCATTTTTTAGTATGCTTTACTGTGAAGACCACTTTGCCGTGGGCATGTAGAGGGCTACTACACTTCAACTTACTTCTCTTTTGATGTCTGTAAGTAATTGGTCGACTACTGATGTCTCCAAAATGAGTACCCCATGGGTGACTGATCTTTTTTTTTTTTTTACTTTTTTTTCTGGCTTTGCTTGTCAAATATCTGCTCAGACTGGCTACTCAGAAGTTTTGCTCCAAGTCCTCAAAACCAGACACTGCATAGCTATCCTGCTCCAGACAAAGCTCAAGGTAGAGCTTTCATCTGTATGTATTTTTGAGAAGTAATTTTTCATAATCTTTTAGCATCACTTCCCTTAGCATTCTGTTTGCTGTGACTTTCACTTGCTGTCCAGTCATTGTGTGTTGGAATTGCTGATGTGAAAGTGCACAGAACTCAGGTAAAGTGTTCTGTGTATGTTCTCTATGTTCTCTATAGTGGGTGCTTTGTCTTGGTATATATTTGGGCCATTAGTAGCCTGTTGTGATCAATGATTATAAATGTTAACAGCAGTTTACACATATACACCAGTGGTGGCAGCATTGAGAACAGAATTCAAAAACTTTGGCTGGCTGGCTGGCTTGTCCTTCATTCTAATGAACTTCTGCCTCTGCTATCTGTCCATTAACAACCCTTCCCAGTCGTCTGGAATATAAATAGCCACAGCAGAAAATGGATGTAGATAAAATAAAAATTCTACATGTTTTATTTTTCCATATTTTATTTGATTCCTTCAATTTAATTTCTGAAATTTATTCTGAAATTAGGACTTTGCCTAGTTATTTCTTTGGTGTAGACTATTATTGCAAAGGGAAGGTGGGTAAGGAAAGTACTTTGATAGTAATTTGCAGGCAAGCCTGAATTATTCCACTATCCATTCCTCTGCAGCAGAGGGAAAAAAAAAGTAACCCTAGGCTCAATGGGATGACAACATATGCATTTTTTCCAAGATCTATGGTTTGTGTTAGTCTAAAAGTTTGTATGAATTATTTACTAGGGAATGGCCACAATTCAAATATGAAAGCCAGATATAGACTGAGGCCTGATATAAGCCTCTAGGCCTGTAATATACCAGACTCCAGTTACATTTAAATTTGAGAATCCAAACTCATTCCTTATAGAATAAAAAGGAGCAGCTGTAAAATTAGGATCTGGATATGGACATGCTGGATTTTTAATTTTGAGTTGGGGTACATGCTTATAAGAAATACTTGGAAATATTGTGGGAAGATCTTCCTGGTGCCACTCATTTTATCAGTTTTCATTCTAAGACTACTTACAGTGTGCCAGTCATCAAGAAAATCACATTCCAATGCCTGATCAGCTTGTCGTGCAGATTTGGAACAGTTGGTTTCTTTTATAGAAAATCCTAAAATGTGACCTTCACGGGAGCCAATCTGAAACCAAGAGGTCAAACAAGAAGTGGTAACTAGGTGTATTTAAAATTCTGTTGTTTTAAAAGCAACCATACTTCATATCATTGTCAAAATACCATCTACCTCATGCTTTGATTACCTGTGCTGTTCAAATGTTGATAGATATACTGTAAGGAAAATAGATTATATATTGCATACCTTACTTTCTGCACACCTTTATGAGTTCCAGGAATGGTTGCTTTATTTCTTTGTCTGGTATGTGTATGTATTAAGACCTGTTACTTTTACAGTGTGTATTTTTAGAAAGTAGCATCCTTAGATTCTTCTCCCCAGATTGAACTGCTGCTCCTCTGAAAGTATAGAGACGTATGAGATGACAGCCACCGCTTTCCAGTGATGGGAATGCATAGTACTACAGTACTGATGTTATTTTGAGATAAAATTTTGCCAGTTACAGTGAGATCGTTGCTTTCTCTGTTGTCAGTGGCATTATTCATAGAGAAGGCATTGTTCCATAAGGACACAAGAGAAAGCCTTTGTGATCCTCCTAAAATCCATAAAAAGGTGCTTCATTTTAATTTCCAACTGTAGTAGTAGTTTATTTTAAGTCTGTGTGAAAGACGTCCATAGCATATGTGTGCACACAAGTTTCATTAGCTTAACTAAATCAGTTAAAAGTGGATGCACATACTTTATGGTATATGTTTTCATAATTAATATTTTCTAAGTGTTATGGAGTCTGGAAATCCACTGGTGCAATCTAAATTGTCACTGCAACTGAAGGCAGCAAAATGTGACGGCAAAGTCTTTAGGGAGAAATCTATGAATCAGGCAATCTGAAAACAGCCACTTGCTAGATGGGAGAAGGGATACACTGCACGGGACTGTAGTGTAGAACACTGTAGTATTTCTGAGCAATATTAAAAGCTGCAGGAAGGTGGGGTTGCTATAATTTTGGCAGTTTCCACAATCAACATGTATTATGGAAAGGGTCATGAGACCTCACTACTGAGCTGTCCTGAGCTGACGTGTTGGCAGATGATCCTGTGCTGTTTGAGTGAAGGTCTCCATTATCTAGCAACAAGAAATTGTGGTGATGTGAGAGTTATACTTCAAATCACCCAAAGGATAAGTCTTCATGGCGACATCACTCAAAGATGGAGGAGTTGTTTTACTAGAGCCAGCAGTTCTTCAAGAGGTACAGCACAGATGCATACCTCCTGTCATTCAGAGCTCTTGGAGTGCTGCTTTGCTCTGCAGCAGAGATTCAAAATGCTAAATATGCTAAGAGTAGAAGATTATCTGGTTTTGATTGACAGAATGCGTGACTGTGATAATACTATGACTGTACATCTTGAAGAACTCTATTCAGTAATAAATACATTCTTGTATGTTACGGTATGATAGGTAAATAGGCATTCAAAATAAAAACAGGTACACAAAGAAGGCTCTGACATTTTGGTTGCCATCTCACTGCCATAGTTTTTAGCAGGTGAACTCCTTTTGCTTTCACATGCCTAAATTAAAGTTAATAGCAAGTCTTTGTAGAAATAGGACCTTAAGTTGTAAGCAGATGTTTATGCTGAATGGTGACAAGCAATAGTTCTGATCCTAGAAAGTTTTGAGTTCTGGTCCCATGGCTTTGAGCTCCTCACAAAATTTTTTCATTTATAATTAATTTTAGGGCAAAATGCCACTTACCATCTTTAAAATCTTTTCAACTTTGTCCACGCCAAAGTAGTTTGTGTGGTTACCCTCATTGTTGAATTTCTCCAGGGCCTTCGCAGCAATATTTTTATGTTGCTCAGTGACTTCCAAGATTTCAACTTTCACAGGACAATCTTTGCACTCTAATAAATCTGGCGGAACTGTGAAAACAGAGAATTTACTAATATTGCAATGGATATTAATACTCTCGGGGGTGTGCATATGCCTTTAATGTGAACTCATAATGAGAAGCTGAAATGCAAACATTTCCTTGGAAGTATAATACCTATGCCTCACTCCTTAAACATGGGTTTGTCCTATAATGTGGGAAAAATACAAACTTGTGGAAATTAATCTTCTCATAAATCTTTTAGCTCCACTTTAGAATCTTATCACCCCAAATGGGCATCCTTTCTAAGTTTAGGTTTGTCCTGATACTCATTATCATGCTATGGTGGACTGGAATGATGACATCATCTGACATTAATAAAGTCTGCTTTAGAAGAGTAGGGTAACCTTAATTCTATTACTAATTCTTAACATTCCATTTGAATTATCAAAAATATAAATGAATTGCAAGCAGATGAATGAATCTGCTATATGGTTACCACATACTAGTAATGCACAGACTTGTAATTTGGTACTAGGGCTGGTTTGAGGCATGCATTGGCTTACAACAGTAATTATTTTACCTGGACTTAATGTACAATTGAATCCATATAGTTGAGGTTTCTCCAGCAGATGGTTTGTATGCATGATAATCTTACACTGGCCAAAGTCCTGAGAAGAAAAAAGGATATGTGATTATGATGTTATTTTCTCCAAATTTTTTTGGATGTAGGTGATCATAAAAATTATGCCTCCTTTTAATGTACAGTACTTCTAAGAATAATAGATGTGGTCATTAATGGAATGTTTTATCTGGTACCTCCCAAAATTTCTGGTCAGATAAGATGGGGTGTCCCTCTACAGGAGCCTTTATTTTAATTCTCAGTTTGCATGACTGATTAGACAATGAAAAACTAAACCAGCCTTCTCAGTCATTCTAATACTTACAGTAATATAATACTAGCTAACAGGGGATGTTAGGATGACAGAGATACTCAAGGTTACATAAATCTCTATCAAAAAATGGATGGACCTTTTCTTCCATTCCTTTTCCTCAACTTAATAAAAAGAATAAATTGCTCTTCTAACTTCATTCCTCTCTTCTCTTCTCCTCTCTTCTTCTCTCCTCTGCTCTCCTCTCTCTATTCTCTTCATGTCCTTCCTGTTTTGTCTTATGTGGTAGTTACCACCCTATTTAGATAAACTTCTGGATTGGATGAGAACTACTCATCCCAGACTGCTTCAGTGGACTGCAACAATAAAGGACAGGTATTGCTACATATCGTATGTTTAATGACACTACCAGTATTTCATATTGTCATACAACAAATGCTATGACTGGAAATTGACAAAATGTAACACTGCTATTTCTGGCTAGTATACTAGGAATATGCTTAAAAAATAATTTCTAATGCACTTTAGTTATCAGCAAATTACTATTTAAACATCAGTTCTGCTACCAGCAGTGGAATCCTGAGTATATCTTCTCTGAGACATCTAAATAAACCTGCACTTATTTGAGGAATCAGCCCTTTTCCAAACCTTTAGCTTATGTTCAACAAGTCTAGAATTCAATAGTTTTTATTTTATAGTGAGCCATATTAAAGCTTAGTCTTCAAGATTTTGTGACATAGAAATTTCTGGGCAGTCAGTTGAAGATCAAGTTAATGCATTATTGACATATGACTCTGCCTGGGTGCCATTACTTACCATGAAATATGTGTCACTGTATTCACAGGATGCCCAGTGTCTTCTGGATAATACAGGGCATTCAGTTTCCAGCACATCCAAAATTAAGTAGAGGTAAGATGAATTTCCCTGAAAGAGGGAAAAAAGAGTTTGTATATAAGAAGTTTGGTCTGAAAGAAACTTCTTTGAAGCAGGTATGTAGCTTCCCCAGTTCTCTATTAAGGTTTTTCTGAGCTGACAAGCCTAGAGAGGGTTTAGGCTGGAAGGGAGCTTCAGAGATCATCTTGTCCAGCCACTTGCTCACGGCAAAGCTAGCTCCAAAGTTAGATTCAGATGAGTTTGGTGTATCACCAAGACAGATGTTCCACAACCTCTCTAAGTCATTCCAGTTTCCATGGAAAAACAACCACTCTCTCCATGCTTTATTTTTTGGCCTTACATCTAGTGAGAATTTCCCCTACTGCAACTTAACAACTGTTATCTTTTTGTTGAGAACCTGTGAGAAGAGTGTGTTGTTATCCTGTCATCCATCAAGTAGGGAAAATGCCAGTGTTAAAAAGCTGCCATTATGTCTTTCTGATTTTCACATAGAGCATATTATTCTATTAGGAAATCAGTTGCCTGGGCAGACAATTCTATAGCTACATCCATCTCAAATGACTTTTGTGATCAGATGCTCTTTCAGAACTTTGCCTCATGTTCAAGTTTTTCAAGGAGCAGTGCAACAAAGCTGACTATTGTTTATAATGTAAAAGTGTCCTGGTTTTGACTGGGATGGAGTTATTTTTCTTCCTAGTAGGTGGTACAGTTCTGTGTTTTGGCTTTACTGTGAGAATAAGGTTAGTAACACACCTATGTTTTAGTTGTTGATAAGTAGTGCTTACCCTGATCAAGAACTTTGCAGTCTTTCATGTTCTGTCATTGAGGAGATGCACATGAAGCTGGGAGGGAGCAGAGACAGGATACCTGACCCAAACTTGCCAAAGGGATATTCCGTACCATAGATCATTATGCTCAGTGTAGAAACTAGGCCAGTTGGCTGGGAGCCACTGATCACTATTTGGGGACTGGCTGGGCATCAGTCAACAGGTGGTGAATGATTGTATTGTGCATCACTTGTGTTTCCAGATTTCTAAATTTTATTACTCCTTTTCTCTTTTTCCTATTATTATTGTTGTTGTTATTATTACTATTTACTTTTTTTTTCAATTATTAAACTGTTCTTTTCCTACCCCACGGGTTTTACCTTTTTCCAATTCTCCTCGGAACCCCCTTGGAATCACCCAGGGGTGGGGAATGAGCAAGTGGTTTCATGGTATTTAGTTGCTCTCTGGGATTAAACCATGACAGTCCTTTTTGGCAGCCAACATGGGACATGAAGTATTGAGATTACAACAGGTCTTGCCAAAGAGTGTTAAATTTGTTATAAACATTCATTGATCACAAAAAGTGTTTGTTCGTTCACCCTTTAATAGCCCCACATATGGCCAATGTGACAGTCTAATGGAAAGCTGAGACTAGCAGTAGACTATCATAGCCTGAATGAAGCCACACTGCTGCTGAGTGCTTCCATACCAGACATTCTAGATCTGAGAAGGTACAGAGACCTTACAGGGAGAATTCTTCAGCAGTAGGATAGACAGAAGGGTCTTTGCTGTTCCTGTAGGCTCTGTATGATAGCTGAAGCTGTGACCCTGGATCTCAAAGATAACAGAATTTATTAAAGGTATAAAGCAGACCATAAGCATGGTAGTCTAGTGGTTATACCATTCACCTGGAAATGTGAATCATCAGCTCTGATCCCTATTCCAAATGACGGTTCTATGGTTTGTGACTGATTAAAATGTAGAAACACTGAGATTTTTCTTTTTAGAAATAACTATGGTTCTACTCATCCATCCCATGAATTTTGCATGTCTTAGTATCCAGTGACTCCCCTTCACAAGGGTGGCACACACATTAGTTGCATGGCAGCAGCATTCTTCAAGAATGGGAGATTTGAGGCCTTAATCTCTTAATGCTGAAGATTAAGAAGGCTGATTGCTCCCTAGATGAGTTCTTTAACTACCTGGCTATTGTGTAAAACCCAATAGCATCACTTGCCACATCCTTGGAATCTGGGCTTTGGGTCACTTCCTGACCTTTACTTGTCCTAACATGCAGTCTTAAGCATCTCCATCAAACACTGCTTGTTTTTTCAGTTGACATACTGAGATGTGCAGTGCACTTCTTAAACAGCAGCTGTGTGCCTGGATTCTAGTTTCATAGGCAAGCAGATAAAAGGTAGTCAGGTGTGTTAGTATATCCTCATGTCCTTGGTCTCTTTTATCTAATAGTTCAGGGTACAGGTATGAGGTCTTGGAACTAGAGGGCCAGGTAAATGGAGATGGAAAGGTACATCTATCTAGTGAGTCACCTAGGGCTTGTCACTCACCCCCATGTCTTAGAACTTCCCCAACCAAGAAGAAGAGTAATTGTGGTGGGTGACTCCCTTCTGAGAGGAACAGAAGGGCCCATTTGTCAACCGGATCCATCCCACAGGGAAGTCTGCTGCCTACCTGGGGCTCGTATTAGAGATGTTAAAAAGAAACTCTCTGATCTGGTGCAGCCCTCTGACTACTATCCACTGCTGGTTTTTCAGGTTGTCAGTGATGAAATTATTATAAGGAGGGCAAGGGCAATGAAGAGAGACTTCAGGGTCCTGGGATGGCTGGTTAAAGGGTCTGGAGCGCAAGTGGTGTTTGCCTCTGTACCTGTTACAAGCAAGGGTGAAGAGATAAATAGGAAGATTCTGCAGATTAATGTATGGCTACGTGACTGGTGCAGGGTTTTGGATTTTTCAATCATGGGCTGCTGTATGAGACACCTGGTTTGCTGGTGGCAGGTGGGATACACCAGTCCCAGAGGGGGAAAAGGGTTTTGGGGCAGGGGTTAGCAGGGCTTATTGACAGGGCTTTAAACTAGATATGAAGGGGGGAGGGGATTTAACTGAGACTGTTAGGGACAAGCCCAAGAGAAACATGCTAGGGCTTGAAGGATGGAGGACTAGGGAGGACTATCAATCTATTGTTTAATTTGTGGGAAAGGATAGTTTAGACCCTGTCCCGCAGGTGAAAAAGGGTACTAGGACAAGAGTTAGCAGAGCTCACTCACAGAGCTTCAGGTTAGATTCAAAGTACGAGGGGGTCGTAGCTGAACTAGTGAGGCATTGTTCTACTATTAATGAAGACCAAAAGGCCTCCCACGTCCCAGGGGTGACATCGGCGTGCTCTGCTCGCTCCCTGAAATGCCTGTACACCAATGCACGCAGCATGGGGAATAAACAGGACGAGTTATAAGTCTGTGCGTGGTCTAAAGGTTATGACCTAGTGGCAATTACAGAGACATGGTGGGACAGCTCACATGACTGGAATGTGCTCATGGATGGCTATGTCCTTTTTAGGAAAGATAGGTCAGCAAAGCGAGGTGGTGGAGTTGTTCTTTATGTGAGAGAGCGACTAGAATGTATTGAGTTCTGTCCAGGGGCAGATGAGGAGAAAATGGAATGTCTGTGGGTACGAATTAAGGGACAGGCTGGTACGGGTGATACAGCTGTGGGAGTCTATTATAGACCTCCTGATCAGGACGAAGGAGTAGATGAGGCTTTCTACAGGCAACTGGAAGTAGCCTCGCGACTACATGCCTTAGTCCTCATGGGGGATTTTAACTACCCCGATATTTGCTGGAAGACACACACAGCCAATCATTCACAGTCTAGGAGGTTCCTCCAGTGCATTGACGATAACTTCTTAATGCAAATGGTGGACAAACCAACTAGGAGAGGAGCGCTACTAGATTTAGTACTCACCAACAAGGAGGGTTTGGTTGAAGTGGTGATGGTCAATGGCAACCTTGGCTGCAGTGACCATGAGATGGTGGAGTTTAGGATCCTGTGTGGGAGGAATAGAATACCTAGCAAGGCCACAGTTCTGGATTTCTGAAGGGCCAACTTTGGCCTGTTCAATCAACTGCTAAGGGAAGTCTCATGGGAAAGGGTACTAGGCGGTAAAGGGGCTCATGATAGTTAGTCAGCATTCAAGGACCACTTCTTCCAAGCTCAGGATCAGAGCATCCCAATGAGTAGGAAATCAAGTAAGGGATCTAGGAGACCAGCGTGGTTAAACAAGGAGCTGCTGCGCAAACTCAAGTGGAAAAGGAGAATCTATGGATTATGGGAAGGAGGGGCTGGCCACTTGGGAGGAATATAGGACAGTTGTTAGAGGATGTAGGGAGGCAATTAGGACAGCTAAGGCCTCCTTGGAAATTAATCTTGCTAGTCGGATTAAGGACAATAGAAAGGGCTTCTTCAAATACATAGCAAATAAAACTAACACAAGAGGCTATATAGGCCCACTGTTGAATGAGGTGGGTGCCCTGGAGACAGAGGATACAAAGAAGGCAGAAGTGCTGAACGCTTTCTTTGCCTCTGTCTTTACTCCTGCAGACTCTCCCCAGGGGCCCCAGATTCCTATAGCCCCAGAAGGAGTCAGGACAAAGGAGGAGTTTGCTTTGGTAGATAAGGATTGGGTTAGGGATCAGCTATGCAATCTGGACATCTATAAATCAATGGGTCCGGATGGAATGCATCCACGGGTGCTGAGGGAGCTGGCGGAGGTCATTGCTAGGCCACTCTCCATAATCTTTGGTAAATCGTGGGAAACGGGAGAGGTGCCTGAGGATTGGAAGATGGCAAATGTCACACCAGTCTGTAAGAAAGGCAAGGAGGAGGACCTGGGTAATTATAGACCGGTCATCCTTACCTCCGTCCCTGGAAAGGTGATGGAACAACTTATTCTTGATTCCATCTCTAGGCATATCAAGGATGAGGGGGTTTATTAAGAACAGCCAACATGGTTTTATGAAGGGGAAGTCATGTTTGACCAACCTTATAGCCTTCTATGAGGAAGTGACTAGGTGGAGGGATGATGGTAGAGCGGTAGATGTGTTTTTTCTTGATTTCAGTAAGGCATTTGATACTGTCTCCCACAGCATTCTCATAGATAAGCTAAGAAAGTGTGGGCTTGACGATCAGGTAGTGAGGTGGGTCAAGCACTGGTTGAAAGGAAGAAGGCAGAGAGTTGTGGTCAATGGCACAGAATCCAGCTGGAGGTCTGTGACTAGTGGAGTCCCTCAGGGGTCAGTGCTGGGAGCAGTGCTGTTTAATATTTTCATCAATGACCTGGATGAGGGAACTGAGTGTACCCTCAGCAAGTTCGCTGATGACACTAAACTGGGAGGAGTGGCTGACACACCAGAAGGCTGTGTTGCCATTCAGCGAGACCTGGACAGGCTGGAGAGTTGGGCAGGGAGAAACTTGATGAAATTCAACAAGAGCAAGTGTAGAGTCTTGCATCTGGGGAAGAGCAACCCCATGTACCAGTACAGGTTGGGGGTTGACCTGCTGGAAAGGAGTGAAGGGGAAACGGACCTGGGGGTCCTGGTGAATAGGAGGATGACCATGAGCCAGCAATGTGCCCTTGTGGCCAAGAAGGCAAATGGCATCCTAGGGTGCATTAGAAAGGGTGTGGTTAGTAGGGCAAGAGAGGTTCTCCTCCCCCTCTACTCTGCCTTGGTGAGGCCGCATCTGGAATATTGCATCCAGTTCTGGGCCCCTCAGTTCAAGAAGGACAGGGAATTGCTTGAAAGAGTCCAGCGCAGAGCCACAAAGATGATGAAGGGAGTGGAACACCTCCCTTATGAGGAGAGGCGGAGGGAGCTGGGTCCCTTTAGCTTGGAGGAGACTGAGGGGTGACCTCATCAGTGTTTACAAATATGTAAAGGGTGGGTGTCAGGATGATGGAGCTAGGCTTTATTCAGTGATATCCAGTGATAAGACAAGGGGCAATGGGTGTAAACTGGAGCATAGGAGGTTCCACGTTAACATCAGGAAGAACTTTTTTACTGTGAGAGTGACAGAGCACTGGAACAGGTTGCCCAGGGAGGTTGTGGAGATATTCAAGGCCCGCCTGGACAAGTTCCTGTGTGATGTACTCTAGGTTACCCTGCTCTTGCAGGGGGCTTGGACTAGATGAACTTTGAGGTCCCTTCCAACCCTCGGGATTCTGTGATTCTGTGATTTTGTATTCTGTTGCTTTTTCTGCTATTGATTTGCTTTGACATTTAGGCAATCATTGACAAAGGCTTATGTATTCTCTCTAGGAACTAGAAATAGGAAGGAAACAGGAAATGACTGAAGCAGATTCTCTGTCCAGCCCTTCCCCTGTTTTGCAGAGTGGCATTTTCATCTCCCAGAATTAAGATGATAACAAAATGCCATTCTTGATGATAGGTTGATCTAATTAATATTAGACATTCACAGATTAAAGAAACCCTTCAAATAAATTTTGAACACAAAAGAGACATGACAACAGGCAGGACAGAATAATTCCCAGTGTTGTATGAAGCTGTTTGGAGCATCTCTTACAACACCATCTTGTCAGCCAAGAGAATAAGGGCATTCAGCTTTGTTCAAGATCAAGCTTATGTACAATAAACCATGTACAAATGAATACTGAGACAACATAAATCAAAACTGATTCCTTGAATTACATCAACATTCCTCTGTTAAAAGCAATAAACATAAGCTTTCAAAGAGTTGGGTCATTATTTTAAAATACAAGTCTTGTGTAAATCAGTCTTTAAATTGATACTTACTATGTGTAGTTCATGTGCATCAGTAACGCGGAATAACCCAAAAACATAGCCACTTCTGCGATGTCTGTTGACCAAATCCAGGGCCACTCCTGCATCTGTTTCAATGGTATTACAGTCTGCAGGTGTAATTGTTTTGTTTTGGGCATTAGAGCACTGCAGTAATATTAGGAAAAAAGCTGAAGCTAGAAGCAGCATTTTGTTTGTGGCATCAGGTCTCATCTGCCTGTGCTCTAATAAAGTCAGTAGTCTGCTTTTAAATTTAAATCAGAGTAGCCCACCAAAGTTATAAGTGAATGCTAAAAGGGCATGATTTTATATAAATTTGAGTGTTGTGTCAGAGGGCCATTACCTTGACCCTGGATTAACATTTAGAAACATCGAGTAAATGATTACATAGTGATTTAGCAGATTTTGAGGAAAGTAGGCCTTATAATGCCCATCAAAGGGACTATGTTTGTGATTCTTTAGAAGACATTGTGCAGTTGTGTTTTACTATGAAAAATATGTAGCTTCTAACAACGTGCTGCTGAGCCTGAAATTAAGAAAGTCCAGTTTATGTATGCATGTATTAGCAATCTTGGTTTCTGTTTATTGTAAAAACAGTTGAACTGAAAATGTGGTGAAATATTTGTGGTCAAATGATGGCCATATCCATATCCCTGATTTTACAGATCCTTACCTAGCAGAGAAGCAGTGAAAGGGAAACAAGATGATTGCTCATATTTGGAAGGGGATGTAGCTTAAAGTGCATTTGCAAGCTGGTGGTCTGTAGCTGCTATGTGAGTACCTGCTACTCATCCAGCCTGAGAAAATTTAGAACAGATTTTTATCAGCTTTGCATCATTTCAGACCAGTGTACAAAATGAGAGGGACTGGCTTTTAATACTGGCATAATCTAGGCATGACATGAACTGACATAAAGGTGCCTTTGCATTCTCAGTCTGAGCAGTTTTGTGTACTTTTTGGCTGTGTTAGCCTTCATAGACTTCCTTAGAGAATTGATGGAAACTTTTTTAATTAATTAAAATAATTAAGTACATACTAAGATACATCCCTTTCACAGGATACACCAGTATCCACTACTAATCAGAATAGAGATATTGTATCAATGTATTAAAAATATTTATTCAGAATACTTTAAGCCATTCTTAAAAGCCAGTAATTGCTTGTCAGAGAGTGGAATAGAATCACAGAATCATAGAACAGTTAGGAACCTTAAGATTATCTAGTTCCAACCCCCCTGCCATGGGCAGGGACACCTCCCACTAAACCATGCCACCCAAGGCTCTGTCCAGCCTGGCCTTGAACACCGCCAGGGATGGAGCATTCACAGCTTCCCTGGGCAACCCATTCCAGTACCTCACCACCCTAACAGTAAAGAATTTCTTCCTTATATCCAATCTAAACTTCCCCTGTTTAAGTTTGAACCCATTACCCCTTGTCCTGTCACTACAGTCCCTAATGAATAGTCCATCCCTTACGAGGTCTCCATGCAGCCTTCTCTTCTCCAGGCTGAACAGCCCCAACTTTCTCAGCCTGTCTTCACATGGGAGGTGCTCCAGTCCCCTGATCATCCTCATGGATCCTCCTCTGGACTTGTTCCAACAGTTCCATGTCATTTTTATGTTGAGGACACCAGAACTGCACACAATACTCCAAGTGAGGTCTCACAAGAGCAGAGTAGAGGGGCAGGATCACCTCCTTCGACCTGCTGGTCACGCTCCTTTTGATGCAGCCCAGGATACGGTTGGCTTTCTGGGCTGTGAGCTCACACTGCAGCTGGCTCATGTTCATTTTCTCATCAACCAACACCCCCAAGTCCTTCTCTGCAGGGTTGCTCTGAATCTCTTCTCTGCCCAACCTGTAGCTGTGCCTGGCATTGCTCCAACCCAGGTGTAGGACCTTGCACTTGTCATGGTTAAACTTCATGAGGTTGGCATCAGCCCACCTCACAAGCATGTCAAGGTCCCTCTGGATGGCATTCCTTCCCCCCAGCATATCAGCCGAACCACACAGCTTGGTGTCATCATCAAACTTGCTGAGGGCACACTCAATCCCACTGTCCATGTCAGCGACAAAGATGTTGAACAAGACCGGTTTCAACACCGATCCCTGAGGGACACCACTCATTACTGGTCTCCAGCTGGACATTGAACTGTTGACCACAACTCTTTGTGTGCAACCATCCAGCCACTTCTTTATCCACCGAGTGCTCCACCTATCAAATTGATGTCTCTCCAATTTAGAGACAAGGATGTCATGCGGGACAGTGTTGACCACTTTGCACAAATCCAGGTAGATGACGTCAACTGCTCTACCCCTGTCCATCATTTCTGTAGCCCGGTCATAGAAGGCCACCAAATTGATCAGGCAGGATTTCCCCCTAGTAAAGCCATGCTGACTGTCACCAAGCACCTTGTTGTTTTTCATGTGCCTTAGCATGTCTTCCAGGAGAATCTGCTCCAAGATTTTGCCAGGCACAGAGGTGAGACTGACTGGTCTGTAATTCCCCGGGTCATCCATTTTGTCCTTCTTGAAAATGGGGGTTATATTTCCCTTTTTCCAGTCATTGGGAACTTCACCTGAGTGCCACGATTTTTCAGTTGCTGAGGTGAATTTTGAATTTTGAATTTTTGAATTTTGCATTGCTGAGGTGAGTAGCTTGAGAGAGGAAACCTTCAACACCTGAGCGGGGAGGAATATAAAATTCAAACTC